>NC_081186.1:17092232-17436941 GCF_029867415.1 Vicia villosa | reverse complement strand
CCCTAAATAAGTCTAAAGAATTAGGGTTATTGTTGTTCTGAGGACAAAATCAATGGATCAAAGACTCCAAGGCATCACTTGGTCAATGATATTCCAAATATCTCCATAACAATTTCAGATTTCTCAATTCAAAGAGTTGGACACTCAGTTGCTCAGAAAGTCAACAGTCGACTAATTTGACCTAACAGCAACTGAGTCAAAGTACAGTCAAAACTCCTGATAATTTGCACAACATCCTCATATTGAGTAATTCACCATTTAATCAGATTGATCATGGTTCATCAAGGAAAGATCAGAAATCAACAATTCAAAAGTTTCTAAATTTAGGGTTATTCATAGGAGAAAGTCAACTGAACTTTGACCACCATAACTCCTACATGGCAACTCGAAATTTTGCATCCAAAGCTCATTTTGAAGGAAATTGAATTCTTACAAATTTGTCTTTCACTGCCAAGTTAAAAAAGCTTCATTTGAGAGATATGGACCAAGACATTATAGGTCTCTTCAAAAGTCAACTAGAAGTCATTTTTTTCAAAAGACACAGAAGGAGCATGACAAAATAATTTTGACATGAGACAAAACACTGGTTCGAGGACTATCAGATTTCTAACAAGTCCTAGAATCCTCCATACCTCACAAATTGCGAGAGACGTGCCTTGTTAAGTTGGACAAAATTGAGAAGGCAAACTGTAACAACAACGGCTCTAAAATGATTTTTCTTGCAAGGGGCCTCAATCTTATTTGATTCAATCTTGATCCTCAAGTCATCAACAAGATCTATCACAAAAGCCACGAGTTTTTTGATATTTATTAGATTTTATATATGAATTTTATTCATTTAAAATATAACTTCAATCAAATAATGGAAAAAATATGAAAGAATTTGTTTTGGATCTATTTTCCACTGAATTTCAATCAACCCTATATAAACTTATTATTCAATTTCGTGCAAGAAGCTTGGGTAAAAGGAAGATTGCAGAATGGACTTGATTTGCAGATTGGAAATCATAATTTCAATCAATTTCTTCAAATGGACAATCAAATATTTCAAGGGGATTTGTTCAAATTCTGTTAACCTAAATACTCCTACTATATAAGCAACACAATTGTAGACCAACAAGGGAGTATTTATGGACAGGGATTGCAGCCCTGTAGAACACGTAGAAAACTCACAAAATATCAAGGCAAAAGTCAACTTCGTTTTTGGGGTTTGGGACCGATTCAAAGGCTCTTGAAGGATCAAACGCATTGCTGGACCATGTTGTGTATCCCAATCCAGAATCACAGGCCTGCCGCCCTGGAACGCCCCCTATCCGTTCACGGTTTGCTTCCCTTAATTCGAGTTCGTTTCATTGATTCGGACATAATTGATAATTTGAGTGTGTACTTGTATTCTTTATGAGTTTCTGTGCTCTCTGGATAATTTGCTTAGAGTTTAAGTGCAGGATGAGCTTACACCTTGTTAGGGTTTTAGAACCTTCAATTGGGATCTCTTGGTCTAGGGAAAATTGGCCAAAATCACGGGCATTGTTGAATTCAAAGACAATCTCCATCGATCCATGCTTCTTAATTGAATTTATATTATGTTTCCATGATTTTCTCAATTTGCAGAGATAACTTCCACAAAATTTGTAGCTAAATGGAGGTGAAATCGTGGCTAAAGTTCAGTCCTGCGAGGAAGATGACTAAGCTGGGCGCGAATTCAGGTTCAAAATTTTGAATCGTTTGATTTTTTATATTATAGTTATGTAATTGTCATGAAGCAAGAAGCGGAGCCCAGTGGTAGCGCAGCGTTTGGCCCTTTGTCTCCAAGACACCAGTTCGATCCTAGTGCGGGGTTTGTTTTTTGGTTTAATTCGCAGCTATGTGATGTCTTCGATCCAGTGCTACATGTCCACGCCTGTGCACGCTGTGCCTTCGTTCATCCACCGTTGGATCTTCCATGAGGCTAATCCAAGGATTCATAGACGCTGGTCTATGGAGCACCAACAAGAGCCTTGCCACACTGGATTATACACTAAGTTTTTTTCAATTTTTTTTCGTTTTAATTACATAATCTTATTTTATTTATTGTATTTATTTCTAATATATTATATTACATAAAATTTCTTTTTACAAAACCATAAAAACCTTTGTTTATCTTACATTTTTCTTTTTATATTTTTTATCATCGATTTCTCGATTTTATTTTATATGTTTAAAATACTCTAAAACTGTATTTAAATTGTTTTAATTCATAAATTAATTGTGATTAATCAATTACAAATATTTTGACCTTTAAAGATCCATATTTTATTTTAATTGATTTAATTAATTAGGTCGAAGACCAATAATTAATTAAATCCATTGTTATTCAATTCGATTTTCACTCGATTTAATATTTGCAAGGATTTGCCATACACTAGAGAAATATTTTTTGTGCATTCCTTTTTCAGGATAGTTATCAGATGACTTCCAATACGCGCCACGCCTTTGACGAAGCTAAGTTCTGATTTTGTTTTCTTTTAAATTTCTTATTCGCCTTATAAAATTATTATTAGGGTTAAACCCTCGAAAGTCAATGGACTATTTTACACCACACGTATTTACCTCTTTTGCCATTTTTCAGGGGTTAACCTCGAGGCTGCTCCCGACTACAAACCATATCAGATCCTAAATCAAAAGCTAAGTTCTATTTTATGTTTATTTTATTTTATTGTGCTTTCTTTATCAAATTAGGGTAACCCTAATTGTCGTTTGAATTGATAATACACTCACCCCGACGTGTTTATTTTTCCCTTTTGCCCAATTTTTCAGGGTTTGCCAACTGTCAAAGCTCAATAGTCGGTAACCCTAAAACCATGATTTACTTTTTTTATAATTATTACTTGTTTAGATCTATTACATCATTGATCCGCTGGTTTCTTTCTCCCTTTCCCCCGCTGGTTTCTTTTTCCCTTTCCCCATATTAATTGACGTGGTTAGTAATCTTAGGGAGTGCAAACCTGTTAATCAAATTAGAATCACCTAATTATAAGATAAAATTTCTGAATTAATCACGTGATTGTTGCACCCACGACACTTTTTGGTAACCTCTCTGTTGCCTGTTGCCTGTTGCCTTGTTGCCTTGTGTTTTTTGCAGAATAGCCAGTCCTCGAATACGAGGATACCTCAGCCATGTTGCCTCGACTAATGCAAAGATCATAAGTCCCTAATGATGCTGCCTTCGATACACTAAATATGATCTCGTCCCTCAGAAGTTGCCTACGAAGGGCTGAGGTATCCTCTGGTTGCCTAACGAAGAAGGCTATTCTGATCTTTCCCTTAGACTACCTGCCTCCTCTATGGCCAGGGACAGTCTTTGGCGAACGATACTCGATGACCGTTAACATCCAACGAAAGGCTTCCTGCCCTCCTATATGCACGGATAGACCCTTTCACCCTGAAAGGCTAAAGAACATTTTTCATCTAACCAGGTAATTGCTCCTAATTTCCTTGCTCCTGGCTAAAATCTTTTTCTACATTTTTTTTCATAAACCTTCAATATGGCTACGCTCATTTACGAGTTAAAGTCCGTATTCTTCTTCTACTTTCTTTCAAACGAGCAAAGCAATTAAAAGCCCATGGATAACCATGGATGCAAAGGGTGCCTTACACCTTCCCTTTGCATAATTATCCCCCGAACTCAGTTTTTTATTTAAAAAGGTTTTTCCTGTTCTTTTAGCCTTTCTGAATATTTGGATAAAATGAAAGTCGGTGGCGACTCTTGCTTAACCGCGACATTTCGATAAAAAAAGTCAGTTCACCGTATTACAGAACTGGCGACTCTGCTGGGGAGAATTTTCTTATAAAAGAGGGGTTACCTTAAAAGTTTAGGATTCACTTTAAAAATGTTTCTATTGTTTGCTTTGCTTATTTTATTTTTCCGGGCTGTTTTGGGAATTAAAGTACACCTAAGATAGGAAGTGGCATAGTCATGGCGACCTCCTTCAGGTATGTGGAGGATTGGTCAATAGAGACTTCACGCTTAAGTTAGGCCTCTATAGGTGTTTACATGCTTCTCTTGTATGAGGGAGGTTCGTGTGGATATCTGTGGGTGAGTCGGAGCTTAAGGACCTTTAGTTACCTTTAACCCATCTTGACTTTTAGGAACGTAATGGGGGGGACTACTCTTGATGTATGTTGAGAGCATAGGTCGCTACCTGATACTACAACTCAGATAGGTTCTTTCTCAAAGTATCATTGCATGGTATGTATGTATCATGTTCGAGGGTGCTTTAGAAGGAGCTGACAATTTTGGGTCACTGGTAGAACCCGTTGCTGATATCATCCTTATCCTTAGAAGTACCTTTGGGGAAGGGTAGTTACCTGGTCATACCTCATGCAAGCCTTTCGACCTAAGGACACTTGTGTGACTTGCTTGTGTTTACTACTAACCCTTTGATTTCCTTGCAGGTTTTTCCTGTACGACATTTCGTCCTTATTACCTTATGCTCTACCTATTGTATTACATTCGCATAACGTCATGACATCATGACATCATAACATCACATGTTAACTAACCCTTTCAAGGATCTTGGGAATTTAGGGCGCACAATTTCAGGTGCCCTTATCAAAGGACTAAATTCTCATCAAGGGGCAAGGGGATTTATTTTCCTCTGCCCATATGTCTTCCAATTCAGAGGCTCTACACCCATCAAGGGGCAAGAGGATTTATTTTCCTCTTGTCGTATGCCTTCCAGTTCAGAGACATCATACCTATCAAGGGGCAAGAGGATTTATTTTCCTCTAACCATGTACCTTCAAAATCAGAAACGAGTATCCCATATCAGAGGCGATGACCCACTCGGCATGGTGAGCTTGATTCTCAAAGATGGACATGTAAAGACAAAGACCAAGATTCTTCAGACGAAGCGGTGACCAGTCATTTCCTAATGTCGCAAACTAAATTCCTAACGATCCTTGAAAACATTGCATCTACATCCATAAACATTGCATAACAGGTTTCCGCAACAGGCTTCCCATTCTCCCTCGCTGTTTATTTCAGCACAAATGGATCTCGAGCAATCAGTCAAAAATCTTCAGGCTCAGAATAGTCGGTTCCAAGTCTTGATTCTGAACTTAGCCAAGGGGCAAGACGAGTTGAAAAACCTTGTAACCTAGAAGAAAAAGGATCATCATACGCAGCAAAGAGTTTATCCCATGGCACATGTCGCTGTTGTCGCACGCTCGCGAAAAATGAACAGAGTCGCCACCGATATATTCATCCCATAAGGGAAAGGAATATCAGAAAACCTAACAAGGGAAGGAACAAGGTCTTGCGACCAGAGAATCAAGGTACGGGAGTCGGTTACGCAAGGGGAAGGTATTAGCACCCCTCGCGCCCATCGTACTCGATGGTATCCACCTATGTTTGTTTCTATTTAAAGGGTGTGTACTATGTCTACCTATATGTGAATGCATGCAAAAAGAAATACGGGGAAAAGAAGGAATTATTTACAAATGTGCTCGTTCAAGCCCCGCGACTTGATGCCTACGTATCCTTTTCAGGAATCAGAGCGCCGTAGTTCGGCTCCATAGTTTCTGTTTGTTTTGTGTTTTTTAGTTGGGCGGCGTTAACGCTCGCGCTCTTGCATAAGGGATCGACCTAGGATGCAATGGAGCGGAGATAACGGTGCCCTTAAGAAAGCGAGAGGAGAGAGAAAGAGTTTGAGTGTTTCGAGGAAATCCCTTAAGCAAGGGAAACTCGAGTTACTCTTTGGTTTGTATTTTTTAAAGGTTGGGAACTCACGCCTGAATGGAACCCTTAAGCAAGGGAGCTCCAAGCACTCGAACATCCCTTAAGCAAGAGAAGTTACAAGCTATCATTCCCTTTTTATTAGTCAAAGTATTTATTAGTCATTTTTTATGCGTTTTCTTGGTATTTTTTTAATGGGAGTTTATTCAAGTATTTTTAGATGTTTTAAAGTTGAAAAGAAAAAGAAACTAGCCTAAGAGAACTAGCCTAATATGAATGGGAATTTCTATCTAATATTATCATGGTCTCTACCTAAGGTTAGGGTTTAAAAGAAGCATGAAAAATAAAGCGGTAAGTAGAATATATGAAAATAGCATAAGAGCATGAAATAGAACAAGTCAAAATATAGCACAAAAGTGAATTAAAAGTACTATTATTTTTATATGATTTTTGTGAAGAAAAATCGGATTACAAGTCAAGCAAAAAGATTAAAACAATTAGCTTAAAACTAATATTTTTTATGATTATTTTTATATGTCAAAATTGTATTAAATGTCTAAAAACATAGGAGAAAAATTAGTATTTTTATTGCTAAAAGAAATGATAAAAAAAAACTAATTAAAATCTAAAATTGTTAATGGAAACATGGGGGTGGAAACTGAAAACAGTGATGGTGAATAGCAGCTCTGGGCGCAGGCCTACTGGAAGATTGGCCCAAACAGAGTTTGTTTTTTTGTTACAGTTTCTTATGTCAAAAACGGTGTGTTTGTAGGCCAAACAGGGAGTGAACAAGCAGTGAAACTTCGTATGGCCCATGGTGTTCAGATTGATTCATTCGATTTCAACAATTCAGATTTTAATTAACCTTATGCTAATCCTAATATATTAATCAAACCTTATAATTCTAATTAGTTATAATGCTAATTAAAAAAGGAAAAGCAAAAGGAAATTAGGGTTAGCTTTACGACCATTCAGCTTCAGTCCCTAAAGCTCTATCCCTCTCTCGTCTTCTCAAAGATCGGCGTCGATGGCCTTCCTCACCGTGAGCCACCGTCTCATCTTGAATCAACGAATCCTAAACACGAACTCAACCTAAAATCATACTCTGAACCTGAATTTCTCATCAATTTAACAAGAGGATCGCACGAGCGTTCGGATCGAAGCGGGGGAGAACTGAACCCTAGGTCTAAAACAAATTGCAAATTCGAACCGTAGTGAAGAGATATCCAGATTACGTGCACAAATGAAGATAGGTAAGTGTAGATCGAACCTGGTTGAAGATCGGAGGCGGAGAGATGGAAACCGGAGGGGAGAATCCACGTGCTTCGTATGCGAAATAAACGCTCTTGAATGCAATAGAAATCTCAGGTGAATTATTTGATTCTTCGATCAATTTTTTTTTTGCTTCTTCTTCTTCTTTCTGAATCTTTATCTGAATCTTGCTATGTATTGCGTTGTTGTTGCTGTTCGCAATGAAGGCAATGAGGATGTTGAATCGTTGATACCACTTGCGATGAAGACGATGAATTGCGTGAAGAATCAAGATGAGAGTGGTTTAGCACAAGCTTTGTTGAAGTCCTAGTGATGAACTTCAACAGCTCTGAAATGTGCGTATGGTGAGTGTGAGATTGATGGTGAGAGTGTTTGAACTGAGGCTTTTCACTTCTTTCTTCAAAGTCTGCAAGCGAGACAATGATGAAAGCTGATAGTGCTTAGGTGTTCTTTCCTGAATGGTGGCACTGACTTTTATACAGTAATGATTGGGTAATCATTAGGAGTTCTTAGATGTGGGACTCAGAATTATAGCTTGCAAAGTGTTTTTTCCTTTCTTGAATGTGGGACTAAGTTTGCAGCACATTTTTGATTTCTCGGGTGTGGGACTAACATAAACTTTGGCTCTGCAGGTTTCTTGGTGGTGAGGAATGATGCCAATGCGGAGCTGCTTGAAGGTGATGCGAAGGTGCTGATTGTGAACTATTTTTGTTATAGATTTTGATGAATGTATGGCTGCTGGCTGTGGGGTTGTATATGAATGATGTACATGTAACTTGTTAGGATGAAGTTATGTGGCTGTTATGGTTTTGGCTATTTGAAAAAGGTATGGATTAATGTTGCAAATTATTTGAATTATGCCGCTTACTGCAAACTGAATGTACAGGGAGTAGTGTGATGAACGCAGTAGGACTTTGCATAAGCTTGTTTTTGTGGATTGATTTTGAATGCAGTGAACTAAGTATGATGACTCTGGTTTTGTATTTTCATGATAGATTTTCTTGTCTCAGAATTGGTTACGCAGGATTTATGTGACTGGACCAAACCATACTTGTACAAACTATAGAACTGAAGCTGTTAGAATATTGTTTTTGGTTTTGTTGAATCAGGTTTGAAATGTACAAGGCTGGATGTTTGGGATAACAGTTAGAAATGGTATGGTTGAACTGGTTTTTGGTTTGAGTTTTGTGTGTACGCAGACTATTTTGGAGAATTTGTAAGTTCTCTTTAGGTTTTGTAATATGCATAGCTGGATATGTATGTATGAGTTTTTTCTGAATTTTTGTATTGGGATCTTGGACTGAATTGTGCTGAATGCAGGGCTGACTTATTATGCACGGAGGAGCTGGCATCGCATGCGTTTATGAAAACGGCCGAAGCTTGGATCGATGCTCGAGTTAGCTTCAAGGTGAGTTGCAATCCCGTAGGTAAAACCGTTAGTTTGTGACAATTAGTTGTTAATGCTGAAAACAAGTAGAAGCTGAGTTAGTTCTTGTGTTGGTTTTTCTGAGTTAAAACTGAGTTATTTCCGTTTAAAAGTGAGTGATGCTGATGGAGGAAGTCGGTTTCTGATTAGGCTGGAGTTTATGTTAAGACTGAATGAAGTTAGTATGAGCTGGATATATGTGTGTGATGGTTTTATTGTGAATTGGTGAGCAGAGACACATGATAAAGAGTATGCTGTTAGGTTTGTCATATGTACATAATAAACTTGGATGATTTTGACACGGAATGAGTATGTATTTGTATGTTTTGGTTGAGACTGGCAGCAGGGTTAATGTTTGAGTTATGTTAGAAGGTTAGAATTAAGAATTTATGGATTTGGTTAACGATGCAGGGACTGATTTTGGTTTGATGAAGCATGGAGTGCACAGAACTTAAAGCTTGAAGACAAAGAGCTTGGCCTCTTCTCTTTTGAACTGATGTCGCTGCAACTAATAGCTGAAACTAATTCTGAAGAGTGAGTATCAATGACTGCCGGTAAAATTTTTAGGAAGTGAATTTTGGGAATTAGGAGGTGAAATTTTGTTAGGCTGTTAGGGACTGTTTTTGTTGCTGCAAGGCTGTTTTGAATGGATTATTTGTATGTGGTTTCGAACTGTATGAATGATATGAAGATAATGTGTATGTAACTGTTTTGGTTTTCTTGCAGGGTCGAGGATGGTTTTATGCAGGTAGTGATGGCTGCCAGTTCGGTTTTTTTGTGAAGGATCGCGGGGCATGTTAATTGTAAGAAGTGAGCATGAATGCCCATGGTGAAGATGATGATTAGAATAGGCCCCATTTGTTTCACTTCTTTTCTTTCATGTAATACTGTGTACATTGTACGTGGCCTTTGAAACTTGGTAATGAGGGTCATGCTTAGTAACCTTGTAATAGAATTTGGACATGATAATGTATTGTTGACTTTTTCTTTTGGAATGTTAACTCTTTGACTTTGTACACCTGAAATCCAAAGTATTTTCTTGTCTACCTTGCAAGCTTTACAAAATGAATCCTTGAACATTTTCCACCTTCCATGAAAACCATTAATTCAAGCCATGATATTTAAAACACTAATTGTATGGACACCCTTTTCAAATAGTTTGTGCTTGAAGTAGCCGAAAGTAGAAAGAATGAAGTGTGAAACAACAATTTGGTGAAGGATGAATTAGACGACCTTAATATCTTCAATGAATACGCCATCTCTTTTGAGGAACACACCAAATTCTAACTGACTCATAAGAAGATATACTCTTGATTGATGAGAGATGCACTCAATGGATGCTTTATCCAAATCCAAACCATTGAACCCTTGAGGAGAAAAAGTCAGGATACAAAACCCTAATTCAAGAGATCTCCAGTTGATATATCGTCAAGCTCAAGCACAAGAGATTAGAAACCCCAAGTTTTAATAATCCTTGATCCCGATGCCAAGTTTTTTATTGATTAATGATGCATGATATGTCAATGACCTAATGGAAAGATGCAGATGAATGCAAAGCGTAAGCCAGTTAGAAGTGAAAGGGTAGGACAAATTTGGGGTATGACAGCTGCCCCTATTTAATCGTCTTAAACTGGAAGGTGAGATTGGCGCTAGCCTTTCGAACATTCGAGGTAGAAGAAGATTAAATATCAAAGTACCAGAAATTTGTCCTGAAAAGATAGTATGAATGTTATCCTTATTTTTCATTTTGCTTTGATATCTGCTGGGGAAAGAGAAAAAAAAATTTTTTGCTTTCTTTCTGGTGGAAATGCTTATGGTGAGTAATTGGACGAATGGGGATAGCTTGTAACGTAGCAGTGGTGCCAATACAAGTTTCTCAAAGGAGGTGATTGTTACATGGAACGGTAATTGGAAGATATGGACTTGACGAAGAAATAGGATAACACAGACGAGTGTCAAGGAGGGATACAGACGAGTATCGAAAGAAAATACAGACGAGTACCAAAAGTACGACACATACGAGCATAAAAGGAGATACAGACGAGTATCGAAAGAATGACACATACGAGCACAAAAGGAGATACAGACGAGTATCGAAAGAATGACACATACGAGCATCAAAAGGAGATACAGACGAGTATCGAAAGAATGACACATACGAGCATCAAAAGGAGATACAGACGAGTATCGAAAGAATGACACATACGAGCATCAAAAGGAGATACAGACGAGTATCGAAAGAATGACACATACGAGCATCAAAAGGAGATACGGACGAGTATCGAAAGGATGACACATACGAGCATCAAAAGGAGATACAGACGAGTATCGAAAGAATGACACATACGAGCATCAAAAGGAGATACGGACGAGTATCGAAAGGATGACACATACGAGCATCAAAAGGAGATACAGACGAGTATCGAAAGAATGACACAGACGAGTGTTTGAGAAGCTTGGTAGATGGACTTACTGGGGATTGGTAAAACCAAGTATCGGCACCATGGGTGAAGGGGATTTGTGATGTAGTAGCAGATATCAATCGGGGTTTGTATGGACAACACTTTATGTGGAGAAGCGCCATTGGCTTAATTTAGCATTGATTTGTATTATCTGGCTTATGCTTTGTATGCATGTTTGACTTTTTCTATGGCATAATGTTCCGCTTTTGACGGATATGTTACGCTTTTGAGGATGCAAATGCTATATGCAATGGATTCTATATGCAAAGAGTGCCAAATAAAGGTCCTCGGTGGAACCGGAGAGTAGGATCATTGGGGTCCGTTGCCTTGTGATCTTGAACCCTCATCGTGAATTGATATTGGAACCCTACAGTACCAAAGATTATTGGTAACTGCGTTGAGGGTTGGAACATAGCCCTGCTGGGGATGAAATGATTTTGCTCGACTTTCCTTACATCCTAAGCTGCTTGGGGAATCACGAGTTTTGAGAGACCGCTCTTCGTCTGTCATATGGAAGAGGGATATGGACCTTTTCAGGTGCCCCATGCTTACCAGTACTGATGAATTATACTCTGGAACTTTCACGTGGGATGATGATGACCTTGGTGACACATCATGAGCCAAGATGGCGGCTAGAACCTGCAACCTGCACAGAAAACGACATTTGGATGCAATTGGTGCCCCTTAGAGCACTTTTATGTTTATGTAACATCATGTTTCGTTTTGATTTTATGATTATCGCCCCCATGTTCTCAATGCAATGTTTAATAACGAATTAAATCACACCTCGCACGCGTAAAAATGAAAAGAAAGAAAGAAAGCTTTTGCATCAAAAGATCATTTTATTGATGGAATGCCTGTGAACAGGCTTCTGTACAAGGAAGCAACTCCTAAATGAGGTAGTTGCGAAAAAGAAAATACAAATGCAAAGAGCAAAATGGCAAAGAGAAATGCTCGGATTTCCACTAAAACTGATATTGCTACAGTTCCCATATCCTCGATCCTCTCAATGCTTTGCTTCAGAAGGGTAGTGGTTGGATTGATCCGTCCGTTCTGCCAAGGGCGTATAGTGGTCTTTGTGAAGGATATTCAGACTGCAGCCTCTCGCTTTTGATCCCTAACTTTTGCCTGGATCGCCCTTTCGGGTTTTCAATCCAGCGGGATGCCCCTTTTTGCCTAAGTCGCCCTTTCGGGTTTTCAACTTAGCGGGTTATTCTTTTTTTTTGTTTTATCCCTAATTTTTGCCCAAACCCTTTTGGTTTGCCGGGATGCCCTTATTTTTGCCTAGGTACGTCGACCTAGCGGGTCTTTTATGCGTAGTATTTTTTGACTGAGTCTGAATTGACTGGAAGCGGAACGTCTTCCCCATCCATCTTTGTCAGGATTAAAGCACCACCTGAAAATGCTTTCTTCACAATGTATGGTCCCTCATAGTTGGGAGTCCATTTGCCCCTTGGATCAGTGTGAATTGGCAAGATCTTCCTTACGACTAGGTCACCTGTGTGGAATTCTCGAGGCCGAATCTTCTTGTCATACGCTTTCTTGATCCTCTTTTGGTACAACTGGCCATGGCAGATAGCAGATAAGCGTTTCTCCTCAATTAGATTGAGATGATCAAGCCTCGTTTGAACCCATTCTGTTTCATCGAGTTTGGCGTCCATCAAGACTCTCAACGAAGGAATTTCCACTTCGACAGGTAGCACGACCTCCATGCCGTAGACAAGAGAGAAGGGAGTTGCCCGAGTTGAAGTACGAACAGAAGTTCTATAGCCATGCAAAGCAAATGGCAACATCTCATGCCAATCTTTATACGTTCTAACCATTTTCTGGACAATCTTCTTTATATTCTTGTTAGCAGCTTCGACTGCGCCATTCATCTTTGGCCGATAGGGTGATGAATTGTGATGTTCAATCTTGAACTCTTCACACAACTCCGCCATCATCTTGTTATTAAGATTGGACCCGTTATCAGTGATGATCTTGTTTGGAACCCCATATCGGCATATGATCTCTTTCTTGATGAAGCGAGTAACGACTTGCTTGGTTACGTTCTTGTAAGAAGCAGCTTCAACCCATTTGGTGAAGTAGTCGATAGCAACAAGAATAAATCTGTGCCCATTCGAAGCTTGTGGCTCAATTCGTCCAATCATGTCTATGCCCCACATAGCAAAGGGCCAAGGCGACGTCAGGACATTCAGAGGAGTTGGGGGGGCATGAATTCTGTCAGCATACACTTGACATTTGTGACATTTCTTCACATACACATAACAATCACTTTCAATCGTCATCCAATAATATCCCGCTCGCAAGATCTTTTGGCCATAGAATGTCCACTGGAATGAGTTCCAAAAGATCCTTCATGAATTTCCCGCATGATCAATTCTGCTTCGTGTCTATCCACGCATCTGAGCAAAACTGAATCATAGTTTCTTTTGTACAGGACGTCTCCTGACAAGAAGAATTTGGATGCTAATCTTCGAAGCGTTCGCTTATCACCAATCGTAGCATCTTCGGGATACTCTTGCTTCTCAACATACCTCTTGATGTCGTAATACCATGGCTTTTCATCATACACTTCTTCAGTAGTGAGACAATGAGCAGGGAATACATGGGCAGGTTCCTTGTAACGGAGGATTGTTATGTCTGGCACTTCTTTAGGGGAGCTAACTCTGAACATAGCCGCCAAAGTAGCCAAAGCATCTGCCAGTTGATTTTCCTCTCGGGGGATGTGATTGAAAGTGATTTCCTCGAAAGCGGGCAGCAACTCCAAGATATAGTCCTTATAAGGAACTAAATTGGGGTGTCGTGTCTCCCAATCACCTCTCACTTGATGTATAACCAAGGCAGAATCCCCATAAACCTCAAGGATCTTGATTCTCATATCAATGGCTGCTTCGAGACCCATTATGCAAGCTTCGTATTCTGCGACATTGTTCGTGCAATCAAAGCATATTCTAGCTGTGAAAGGGATGTGAGTTTGACGGGAAGAAGTCAAAACTGCCCCAATACCATGGCCCATAGCATTTGATGCACCATCGAACGTGAGAGTCCATCGCTCCCCTGGTTCGGGTCCTTCATTATCATCTAGTTTCATGATATCTTCATCAGGAAAGTCAAACTTCATTGACTGATACTCTTCTAATGGCTGATGAGCAAGATGATCTGCAAGGACACTTCCTTTGATGGCTTTCTGTGTGACATACTGGATGTCGTATTCTGATAAAAGCATTTGCCATCGGGCTAGTCTTCCTGTAAGAGCCGGCTTCTCAAAGATGTACTTTATCGGGTCCATTTTGGAGATCAATAGAGTGGTATGAGTCAACATATACTGCCTCAGTCGGCGAGCAGCCCATACCAAAGCACAGCAAGTTTTCTCGAGTAGTGAGTAGCGGGATTCACAATCGGTAAACTTTTTGCTCAGGTAATAAATGGCGCACTCTTTTCGACCAGACTCGTCATGTTGGCCCAACACACACCCCATAGATCCTTCAAGCACAGTTAAGTACATAAGAAGCGGCCTCCCAGGAACCGGAGGCATGAGAATTGGTGGCTCTTGAAGATATTGCTTGATCTTTTCGAAGGCTTCCTGGCAATGATCATCCCAACGGATATCTTGATTTTTGCGCAGCAGTTTGAAGATGGGTTCACAAGTGTCAGTGAGATGAGAAATGAACCTGGCTATGTAATTCAATCTCCCCAGGAACCCTCGAACTTCTTTTTCATTCTTCGGTGCTGGCATGTTCTGTATTGCTCTTACCTTATCAGGGTCGACCTCAATCCCTCGTTGGCTCACAATGAATCCAAGTAACTTTCCGGATCGCACTCCAAAAGTGCACTTGTTTGGATTAAGCCTCAACTTGAATTTACGCAAACGAGCAAACAGTTTCTCAAGATATACCAAGTGTTCCTCCTCAGTTTGGGATTTTGCAATCATATCATCGACGTACACCTCAATCTCTTTATGGATCATGTCATGGAAGAGAGTCACCATCGCTCGTTGATATGTTGCACCAGCATTCTTAAGACCAAAAGGCATCACTTTATAACAATACGTACCCCACGGAGTAGTAAAGGTAGTCTTGGTCATATCTTCGGGAGCCATCTTTATTTGATTATAGCCAGAAAAACCATCCATGAAGGAGAACACCGAATACTGAGCCGTGTTGTCGACTAGCACATCAATATGAGGCAGAGGGAAATCATCCTTCGGACTTGCCCTATTCAAGTCTCGGTAGTCAACACACATGCGTACTTTTCCGTCCTTCTTAGGAACAGGTACTATGTTCGCAATCCAAGGAGGATATTCACACACAGATAAGAAGCCCGCCTTCAACTGTTTTTCCACTTCCTCCTTGATTTTTAAAGCCATATCAGGTCGAGTTCTTCGTGGTTTCTGCTTTACAGGCGGACATTCTGGTTTGAGCGGTAACCTGTGCATAACTATATCCGTGTCTAAACCAGGCATGTCTTCATATGACCAGGCGAAGATATCAACATACTCTCGAAGCAACTCAATCAACCTTCTCTTTACATCACTTTGCAAAGCGGCCCCTATCTTGACTTCTCTCTTTGCTTCTTCTGAACCGAGGTTGACGATTTCTATGGCTTCCTGATGTGGCTGAATAGATTTCTCCTCTTGTCTCAAAAGTCTTGCCAATTCCTCGGGGACTTCACAATCTTCCCCACCATCCTCATCAGCTTGGTCAATCGGATTCTCAAGGATATTAAGACGTGGAACTGTAACATTATCATTTTTGATGGAATTCGAGCCGGATCTGCACGATGGATGATTTATGCCTTAGAATGCAACACATAAAAGGAAAAAGAAAAAAGCTTTGCCATTTTTGAAAAAGTTTTTAAAGTAAAAACAAAAATGAAAGAAATGGAACAGTAATTGCATGCGAAGATATGATTTTCATTCAATATTAAACAAATTGAAACAACATGGGGGCCCTTCTTTGTACAAATGGTCAAAATGCTTAGGGCGAAGCATATGACTTATCGAAACAAGAAAATTACATCTCGATAAAAGTGACTCTGGGGATGTCCAAGATAGTCCAATTGTTGAGCTCCTGTCCAGGCGCAGCATGGCAAATGAATCTGGAGAGATCTTCTTCATCATCATCATCCACGGCAAGAACCTGACTTCCAGAACTGGTGCTTGCACTGACGAACACTTGAGAAATGGGGGGAATCACCTTCTTTCCAGGAATTATGCTGAGCTGAGTAGAAGAAGATGGTTGATACCCAAGGCCATACTTGTCTCGCTTCTTACGAACATCAATCAGCTTGCCCTAGGCACTATGGGGGGTGCCAGCTTCTAAGAAGGCCTTAGCATCATTTAGAGACGAGAGGGGCGCTCCGAGTTCCTTCTTATTCTCAACCACGGGGAGTTTATCAACCGACACAATCTCTAATGCCTGAAAAGGTGTCTCTTGTATCTCTCCTTCCACTTCAACATAACGGTATGACGCCAGATTATTGACTATCAAATCCTCTTCACCAGTGATCACAACAATCTTGTCATTCACAACAAATTTCAAACACTGATGGAGGGTAGATGTCACAGCCCCAGCAGCATGGATCCAAGGACGACCCAAGAGGCAAGTGTATGAAGGACGTATATCCATAACATAGAAGGCAATATAGAACTTGTGAGGACCAATCAAGACAGGCAGATCAATTTCCCCTTCTACGGACCTTCTAGAACCATCAAACGCTCTGACACTCATAGTGCACGGTCTCATCATAACCCCATCCATACTCAGCTTAAACAAAGTAGTCTTGGGCATCACATTAAGAGAAGAACCGGTATCAATCAGAACTCGAGACATCACAGCATCCAGACACTTGACGGAGATATGCAACGCTTTGTTATGTGCCCTACCCTCAGGTGGGAGTTCATCGTCGGAGAAACCCAAACAATTACCAGCAGCAATGTTGGTCACAACCCCTTCAAACTGAGGCACGGTAATGTCTTGAGTTACGTGAGCGGAAGCCAGAACTTTCATCAGAGCATCACGATGAGCTTCAGAATGCACCAAGAGAGACAAGATGGAGATCTTGGCTTGGGTCTGATCAAGTTGGTCAATCACTTTGTAATCACTCTTCTTAATGATCTTCAAGAGTTGCTCGGCATCTTGTGCATTACGTGTTACAGGAGGATCAACAGCAACTTGCTTTCCTTTTGCTTGTGTACTAGCCTCTTTATTGGTCTCTTTAGGAAGTGGAGGAGGGGCAGCAAAGATCCGACCACTACGGGTAATGCCACTAGTGCCAGTAATATTAGTGATGCTCGAATTACCCACTGGAGGACAATCATATTTCTTCCCTCGAATATACACGGCATTATAACTCCAAGGGACAGCCTTAGAATCATTCACAGGAGAAGGAACAAGAGACGAGGTTGGAGGAGTCGAAGGAGCATTTGGAACCTGAATAACCAACGGAGTCCTCGGAGCCTGAATGACCAAGGGAGTACTCGGAGCACGAATGACCAAAGGAGTACTCTGATTCTTTGACACCTCAGCAGGATAGTAAGGTATCTCTAGAGTAGCCACATCTTCGACAGGAACGACCCTTTCCACTCTAAGAACACCTTCATCCATTAGTTTCTGGATTTCTTCTTTCAACCTAGTGCATTCCTCAGGGTTAGAAGAACATTGCAAACAGTAGTCATGTAGCTCACACAAAACCTTTTGTTGCATAAGATATTCTCTGACAACTGCTAGCGGCATCCTTACCTCATTAACATCATTTACTAGGATCTGATCATCACATAACTCAATAGCATTGGTCGCACCAGCATGAGGAGGCATAGGATTATTCTGCACATTAGGACCAGTAGGGGCGAACGAGATAAGTTTGTCATCAAGGAGATCCTGAACTTTGTACTTTAATGCTCTACACTTTTCAATAGTATGGCCCGGGGCCCCTGAATGAAATTCACATCGAGCATTAACATCATAACCAGGAGAGAGGGGACTAGGTGGAGGTCCAAGTTCACGGAGTTGTACCAATTGACCAGCAAGCAACTGGGGGAGAAGCTGAGCATACGGCATGGGAACCGGATCTATACGCCTGTCAGGGTATCTTTGCCTCTGTGGACCTCTCTGACCTTGAGGCCTAGGATTCTGTTGGCGATTCTGAGGAGCAGCAGCTGGTTGTTGTGGCACGAAAGGCTGTTGAGGTGCCATCCAAGGTTGCGGGAGAGCAGCAGCATATGCCTGAGGGACATATGGACCAGGAACAGCATAAGGCATCGGATAATAAGGAGGTGGAGCAGCAGAATATGCGGGAGCTCGGCCTTGATCAACAGAAGCGGTGCTAGTCTCACCTTCCCTCTTCTTCACAAACCCAGAATACGGCTTCTTACCATTACCATTAGAACTGCTAGGAGTAGCAACATCTTGAATAGTACCAGCTTTAACACAGTTTTCAACCCGTTCACCAATGATGACCACATCTGAGAAGGACGGAGAAGTATTACTAACCATGTGCTGAAGATACGGCCCCTTCAGAGTCCCCATAAACAGATCAATCAACTCACGGTCGAGAAGAGGAGGTTGAACTCGAGCAGCAAGTTCACGCCACCTCTGGGCGTACTCCTTAAAAGACTCGTCAGGCTTCCTTGACATATTTTGTAGCTGGGCACGGCTAGGAGCCATAGCTGTATTGTAGTGGTATTGTTTCAAGAAGGCGTCGACAAGTTGTCCCCAAGTACTGACATTAGACCTCTCAAGTTTCATGTACCACTCTAACGGGGCTCCAGTGAGACTATCCTGAAAGAAATGCATCAGTAGTGGTTCATTCTCAGCATGAGCGGCCATCTTACGGCAGTAGGAACGAAGGTGAGTCTCTGGGCAGGTGACTCCTTTATACTTATCAAAGTCTGGCACCTTGAACTTTGGGGGGATCACAATCCCAGGTACCAAGCATAGAGCAGCAGTGTTGAAACTCGAAGTTTTAGCAACCTCAACGGCCTTAAGGCGTTCTTCAAGAGCTTGGTACATCTTAGCAGTCTCGGTCAACTCAGCAGTAAGATCATGTTCAAGATCAATAACCTCATGGTGGTCATCCACTACTTTTACTATTTCCTCAACAGGAATCTCTTTAGTTTTTACTCCCCCATCAGCAGAGTTGGTAGGAGTATCTTTGACCATTCCAGCGACGCTCTTTCGGAGCTCTTCTTGTCCTTGGACAACGACATGGAGAGTCTCCATAAGTTGAGTCATTCTTTCCCCCATAACATCCATATCCCTACGGAGGGCAGCTTGATTCTGTTCAAATTGATCCATGATTCTCTCGTTGCTCCTGGTGCGGTAAGGATGTAAGAAAGTCAGCTTCGTCGTCGGAAAAGAAATCTGCTGTTGGAAGGGACCCCAATTAGAATCTGATAAAAACCTGAAAATGCAGTATGATATGAGTGCATGGGTGCATGTGTGCATGTCATATTATTTTCAAGAATTTTTGGCTTTGTCTCGAACCAACACTACAAGATAATGAGAAATAACGAAGCGCAACCAAGATAAACAACCATAATCCATTAATTCCACAACCACGTTTGAAGTACAAAATATTCTGCTCTCATGAGCCAACAATACAGAAAATGGAAATAAGAACCCCATCCAACAAGACTGGTGGTGATTCTATAACAAAAAACCAATACTAAGCAGGATCTCCCATGTCCAAATGACGGAGTGGGCTATCTCCAATGTTCTTATAGCTCCAAGCCTTCATTTCTTCAAACAGCTTTTTGGTCTCAGCATGGGTTGGTCTTTTAACAACTTCTTGAATCAATAGGTCCTTTCTGAAATGCATGGTCTCCAAGTAACGGCTTCTCAATTCCCAACCTCTGGCTTCCTCTTGAGCTTGAGTATCACTTTGCCCCTTTTCCTCCACTCGACCCTTCAGCTTGCGAATCTCTTCATAACACCCCTCAATCCTTGCCTGACGTTCCAGAAGGATCTTGTCTGCTTTCTTTCGACGGGCTTTCTCTGATTTGGCTATGTCAGTCTGGATTTGGAGCCTCTTTGTCAATTCCGCCAACTGATCCTCCTAATGCTCTTTGATCTTCCTCTCTTGAATTTTAGTGGACTTGGGATCGACAACCATTCTCGGCCTCTTCTGAGAAGTGCTTCCCTTGGCATACAACTCTTCAAGCTCTATTTCTCTCATTTTCAACTTATGAAGGGCAGAAAGCTTCTCTTGCCTATCAGTATTCATCTTAACTTGCATCGTCTCCATTTGTTCAGTCAATTTCCTATTCTGCTCAGCAGTCTGATTATAACGAGGCATGGAGACGATGTTGGGTTGTGCGCCAACAGGGGGGTACAAAGGATCCTTAATAGGGAAAGGCATCCCTTGGGTATTAGCCACAGTTTCGACCCACTTAGTATAGTCTTCATAAGTCGCACAGTCCCTTTGACCAAAATGCTTCTTGTCTCTCCAACAAATGTTCTTCCAGGCTTGCACAGCTTCTTCCATCTGCCCAGTGTTGGTGGCTACATGATAAAAAAGGTTTTCAGCAATCTCAGATTGCTCAGGAGGATTGACGAAAGCATATCCATAAGTTCTCCTAGCCAAGACGGGATTATAATTAATCCCACCTCTAACACCCATGAGGGGCACATTATTGAACTTTCCACAACTCATGATAACCTCCTTGTCTTCCAAAGATCTGTTATACCATACAATGTCTTTGGCTCTAAGTCCCATAATCCTTTCAGCCCATTTAGAGGTGTGCCTACTATCAACGAAAGCTCCACGTTCAGGCAAGTGTGATCTGAACCAACGGTATAGCAAAGGAGCAAAACATCTGACCAAACCCTTCTTTTGACGATTCTTTTGATGAACTGAATGATAAACATCCCCCAAGAGTGTAGGAACAGGATTCTGTAGAATGAACAGATGGATTGCACTCATGTCAACAAAATCAGGCACGTTCGGGAACATTAGGATACCATAGATACTTAGAGCCAGGATAGCCCTAAAAGTGTCCCATTCTTTCGCTTCAGCAGCATTACACCCTCTTTTGACCAGGAACTCCATATGAAAACCCTGACATCTTCCTCTCTCGGAAAGATTTGCATCAACAACTGACTTGCTCAAATAAAGAGCCTTGGAGATTTCAATAGAAGTGGGAGCCTCCATGGTGCTATAGTACGGAACTTCTCCCTTCTTGATCGGAACACCAAGGAAAAGAGAATATTCTTCCAATGTGGGAACCAAAAGGTAGTCAGGGAACGTGAAGCAACGGAGAGAAGGGTTGTAGAACTGAAGCAAGGTATGAACTCCTTCTTGTTCGTATTTGGTGAACGGCATCTTGAGAAGACTCAGAATATACCCATACTTTTCACGGAACTTGGTTGTTTCATCCGGCGTGATCTTCTTAACCAAACACTCGAGAGAATCCAGATTCGAATTTAGAAATGTGTAGGAGATGTTGCGACTACCAGTCTTCAATGGAGGAGCCATGAGTTGGTCGGAGACAAAGCCAAATGTTCCTGAAAATAAATAAACATGCATGTTAAATGATATGGCGGAATGCATTTCATCGAGAGAATCCTAAAGTCCATTCGTAATTGCATATTTTCTTTTCTTTTCTCTTTGTGAAGTAAAAATATTCTTTTTTTCTTTTCATTTTCTTTTTCTTTTCTTCTTATTTTGAAGTGGACTTTAGAATTCTCCCCAAATGAAGTGAGGTGGATGCAGTAACATGATGTGTCATGGTGCAATGCGGTGAGAGACTGAGTGCCTCTCGCAATTCTGAATATCTGAGTAACACTGGGTATGACAAGTTCAAAGTTTCGGCTTCAGATTGCAACGTGAAAATCCGGGTATGATGAAGGCTAGTATCCTGTCCCTCCCCAAACTCACGGGTATGAATTCTAGACACGGACAGGTGGTCCCTAATGGTCACTAGGGTCTACAGTTCCCATGGGGTACAAAGTGTTTGAGGCAACAAGCGTGCCAGACACAGTGTTCCATGAAAGAACCTCGCCCAGCTGTGGTACCCCATATTGAACTCATCCATAGCAAGCGCTACGGTAGTCAACATGAGCATCCACGCTAATCCTATGTGTCACTTGGCCTGGGTAGTGGGCCTTTTACCTCATACAAACCCCCCACCTGCAAAACAGAACAGAAGACCCCAAGGAACACAGAATATAATCCATATGCATGATGTGCAAACAGAAATAAACATGATATGCAGGCAAAGAATAAGCAAGCAAACATATATACAAGGTATAGACATAAAACAAGTAAACACCCAGTAAATAAACAAACGCAGGCTAGGATCGACTCGCTAAGAATGGACCAGCAACAGGTCTAGCAACATCCCCAGCAGAGTCGCCAGCTGTCGCACGCTCGCGAAAAATGAACAGAGTCGCCACCGATATATTCATCCCATAAGGGAAAGGAATATCAGAAAACCTAACAAGGGAAGGAACAAGGTCTTGCGACCAGAGAATCAAGGTACGGGAGTCGGTTACGCAAGGGGAAGGTATTAGCACCCCTCGCGCCCATCGTACTCGATGGTATCCACCTATGTTTGTTTCTATTTAAAGGGTGTGTACTATGTCTACCTATATGTGAATGCATGCAAAAAGAAATACGGGGAAAAGAAGGAATTATTTACAAATGTGCTCGTTCAAGCCCCGCGACTTGATGCCTACGTATCCTTTTCAGGAATCAGAGCGCCGTAGTTCGGCTCCATAGTTTCTGTTTGTTTTGTGTTTTTTAGTTGGGCGGCGTTAACGCTCGCGCTCTTGCATAAGGGATCGACCTAGGATGCAATGGAGCGGAGATAACGGTGCCCTTAAGAAAGCGAGAGGAGAGAGAAAGAGTTTGAGTGTTTCGAGGAAATCCCTTAAGCAAGGGAAACTCGAGTTACTCTTTGGTTTGTATTTTTTAAAGGTTGGGAACTCACGCCTGAATGGAACCCTTAAGCAAGGGAGCTCCAAGCACTCGAACATCCCTTAAGCAAGAGAAGTTACAAGCTATCATTCCCTTTTTATTAGTCAAAGTATTTATTAGTCATTTTTTATGCGTTTTCTTGGTATTTTTTAATGGGAGTTTATTCAAGTATTTTTAGATGTTTTAAAGTTGAAAAGAAAAAGAAACTAGCCTAAGAGAACTAGCCTAATATGAATGGGAGTTTCTATCTAATATTATCATGGTCTCTACCTAAGGTTAGGGTTTAAAAGAAGCATGAAAAATAAAGCGGTAAGTAGAATATATGAAAATAGCATAAGAGCATGAAATAGAACAAGTCAAAATATAGCACAAAAGTGAATTAAAAGTACTATTATTTTTATATGATTTTTGTGAAGAAAAATCGGATTACAAGTCAAGCAAAAAGATTAAAACAATTAGCCTAAAACTAATATTTTTTATGATTATTTTTATATGTCAAAATTGTATTAAATGTCTAAAAACATAGGAGAAAAATTAGTATTTTTATTGCTAAAAGAAATGATAAAAAAAAAAAACTAATTAAAATCTAAAATTGTTAATGGAAACATGGGGGTGGAAACTGAAAACAGTGATGGTGAATAGCAGCTCTGGGCGCAGGCCTACTGGAAGATTGGCCCAAACAGAGTTTGTTTTTTTGTTACAGTTTCTTATGTCAAAAACGGTGTGTTTGTAGGCCAAACAGGGAGTGAACAAGCAGTGAAACTTCGTATGGCCCATGGTGTTCAGATTGATTCATTCGATTTCAACAATTCAGATTTTAATTAACCTTATGCTAATCCTAATATATTAATCAAACCTTATAATTCTAATTAGTTATAATGCTAATTAAAAAAGGAAAAGCAAAAGGAAATTAGGGTTAGCTTTACGACCATTCAGCTTCAGTCCCTAAAGCTCTATCCCTCTCTCGTCTTCTCAAAGATCGGCGCCGATGGCCTTCCTCACCGTGAGCCACCGTCTCATCTTGAATCAACGAATCCTAAACACGAACTCAACCTAAAATCATACTCTGAACCTGAATTTCTCATCAATTTAACAAGAGGATCGCACGAGCGTTCGGATCGAAGCGGGGGAGAACTGAACCCTAGGTCTAAAACAAATTGCAAATTTGAACCGTAGTGAAGAGATATCCAGATTACGTGCACAAATGAAGATAGGTAAGTGTAGATCGAACCTGGTTGAAGATCGGAGGCGGAGAGATGGAAACCGGAGGGGAGAATCCACGTGCTTCGTATGCGAAATAAACGCTCTTGAATGCAATAGAAATCTCAGGTGAATTATTTGATTCTTCGATCAATTTTTTTTTTGCTTCTTCTTCTTCTTTCTGAATCTTTATCTGAATCTTGCTATGTATTGCGTTGTTGTTGCTGTTCGCAATGAAGGCAATGAGGATGTTGAATCGTTGATACCACTTGCGATGAAGACGATGAATTGCGTGAAGAATCAAGATGAGAGTGGTTTAGCACAAGCTTTGTTGAAGTCCTAGTGATGAACTTCAACAGCTCTGAAATATGCGTATGGTGAGTGTGAGATTGATGGTGAGAGTGTTTGAACTGAGGCTTTTCACTTCTTTCTTCAAAGTCTGTAAGCGAGACAATGATGAAAGCTGATAGTGCTTAGGTGTTCTTTCCTGAATGGTGGCACTGACTTTTATACAGTAATGATTGGGTAATCATTAGGAGTTCTTAGATGTGGGACTCAGAATTATAGCTTGCAAAGTGTTTTTTCCTTTCTTGAATGTGGGACTAAGTTTGCAGCACATTTTTTATTTCTCGGGTGTGGGACTAACATAAACTTTGGCTCTGCAGGTTTCTTGGTGGTGAGGAATGATGCCAATGCGGAGCTGCTTGAAGGTGATGCGAAGGTGCTGGTTGTGAACTATTTTTGTTATAGATTTTGATGAATGTATGGCTGCTGGCTGTGGGGTTGTATATGAATGATGTACATGTAACTTGTTAGGATGAAGTTATGTGGCTGTTATGGTTTTGGCTATTTGAAAAAGGTATGGATTAATGTTGCAAATTATTTGAATTATGCCGCTTACTGCAAACTGAATGTACAGGGAGTAGTGTGATGAACGCAGTAGGACTTTGCATAAGCTTGTTTTTGTGGATTGATTTTGAATGCAGTGAACTAAGTATGCTGACTCTGGTTTTGTATTTTCATGATAGATTTTCTTGTCTCAGAATTGGTTACGCAGGATTTATGTGACTGGACCAAACCATACTTGTACAAACTATAGAACTGAAGCTGTTAGAATATTGTTTTTGGTTTTGTTGAATCAGGTTTGAAATGTACAAGGCTGGATGTTTGGGATAACAGTTAGAAATGGTATGGTTGAACTGGTTTTTGGTTTGAGTTTTGTGTGTACGCAGACTATTTTGGAGAATTTGTAAGTTCTCTTTAGGTTTTGTAATATGCATAGCTGGATATGTATGTATGAGTTTTTTCTGAATTTTTGTATTGGGATCTTGGACTGAATTGTGCTGAATGCAGGGCTGACTTATTATGCACGGAGGAGCTGGCATCGCATGCGTATATGAAAACGGCCGAAGCTTGGATCGATGCTCGAGTTAGCTTCAAGGTGAGTTGCAATCCCGTAGGTAAAACCGTTAGTTTGTGACAATTAGTTGTTAATGCTGAAAACAAGTAGAAGCTGAGTTAGTTCTTGTGTTGGTTTTTCTGAGTTAAAACTGAGTTATTTCCGTTTAAAAGTGAGTGATGCTGATGGAGGAAGTCGGTTTCTGATTAGGCTGGAGTTTATGTTAAGACTGAATGAAGTTAGTATGAGCTGGATATATGTGTGTGATGGTTTTATTGTGAATTGGTGAGCAGAGACACATGATAAAGAGTATGCTGTTAGGTTTGTCATATGTACATAATAAACTTGGATGATTTTGACACGGAATGAGTATGTATTTGTATGTTTTGGTTGAGACTGGCAGCAGGGTTAATGTTTGAGTTATGTTAGAAGGTTAGAATTAAGAATTTATGGATTTGGTTAACGATGCAGGGACTGATTTTGGTTTGATGAAGCATGGAGTGCACAGAACTTAAAGCTTGAAGACAAAGAGCTTGGCCTCTTCTCTTTTGAACTGATGCCACTGCAACTAATAGCTGAAACTAATTCTGAAGAGTGAGTATCAATGACTGCCGGCAAAATTTTTAGGAAGTGAATTTTGGGAATTAGGAGGTGAAATTTTGTTAGGCTGTTAGGGACTGTTTTTGTTGCTGCAAGGCTGTTTTGAATGGATTATTTGTATGTGGTTTCGAACTGTATGAATGATATGAAGATAATGTGTATGTAACTGTTTTGGTTTTCTTGCAGGGTCGAGGATGGTTTTATGCAGGTAGTGATGGCTGCCAGTTCGGTTTTTTTGTGAAGGATCGCGGGGCATGTAAATTGTAAGAAGTGAGCATGAATGCCCATGGTGAAGATGATGATTAGAATAGGCCCCATTTGTTTCACTTCTTTTCTTTCATGTAATATTGTGTACATTGTACGTGGCCTTTGAAACTTGGTAATGAGGGTCATGCTTAGTAACCTTGTAATAGAATTTGGACATGATAATGTATTGTTGACTTTTTCTTTTGGAATGTTAACTCTTTGACTTTGTACACCTGAAATCCAAAGTATTTTCTTGTCTACCTTGCAAGCTTTACAAAATGAATCCTTGAACATTTTCCACCTTCCATGAAAACAATTAATTCAAGCCATGATATTTAAAACACTAATTGTATGGACACCCTTTTCAAATAGTTTGTGCTTGAAGTAGCCGAAAGTAGAAAGAATGAAGTGTGAAACAACAATTTGGTGAAGGATGAATTAGACGACCTTAATATCTTCAATGAATACGCCATCTCTTTTGAGGAACACACCAAATTCTAACTGACTCATAAGAAGATATACTCTTGATTGATGACAGATGCACTCAATGGATGCTTTATCCAAATCCAAACCATTGAACCCTTGAGGAGAAAAAGTCAGGATACAAAACCCTAATTCAAGAGATCTCCAGTTGATATATCGTCAAGCTCAAGCACAAGAGATTAGAAACCCCAAGTTTTAATAATCCTTGATCCCGATGCCAAGTTTTTTATTGATTAATGATGCATGATATGTCAATGACCTAATGGAAAGATGCAGATGAATGCAAAGTGTAAGCCAGTTAGAAGTGAAAGGGTAGGACAAATTTGGGGTATGACAGCTGTCTCAAGTTCTACAACAATTAACTCTATTGCCTCCGTATTCAGTTTCTGCCAATTCTGCTCCTAGGTACAAATACAATGCAAGACGTGCTTATCATTCGAACATTACTAGCCATGATACCAAAGATTGTGGACCATTAGAGCATGGGATTCAAGACTTAATTGACGACAAGATCATTGACTTCAACTCACCTGAGAAGCCTCATATGGCTAATGCTATGTACAACCAGAAAGGTCATAATGAACGCAACCTATCTGTTGAAGCAATTCTACAACAATGAAGAAAGCCAGACGTACCTAAGAGTCAATTTACCAAGATCTCGGCTCAAGCGTTATAACATCTGTTGAAGATCAGATTGATTACTCTGAGGGACGCTCCTAAGAACTCTAACACCTCCACTCCTGGCTATCAACCCAATGCGAGATGCGCATACCATTTCAACAGTCCTGGACATGACACTAACAATTGTTGAACATTGACGAATAAGAATCGAGATCTGATCGATGACGGGGAAATCAAATTCAACCCTCCTGAAAACTCCTGGGATAATCACTGCTCCTATGCCTAGTCATGACAAGACTGACTGACGTCTAGACAAACGAACTTTTGGATCATTAGATCTACTTTCATTTGCAAGTTTCTTTTCTGTTTGTTTAAACATTTGACTCATGATAGACATTATATGTTTTATTAATCATCATCAGTGCATTGCATATGTTTGTCGTGAATAAATTATTTCGTTATCACTCATTTTAAACTGCATCTTTACTTTGCATATGTTTTGTGATATTCAACTTCTGCTAAGTTGTATGCCTTTTGAGGGAGGATGACGAAGACGATGCCGCAACCTCATACAGTGATGCTTTCGAACAGACTATGCTGACGATGTACAGGCATTGTTTAAATTCCTAAACAGTGGAGATATAAGGATGTTAATCCCTCGTAAACCCTTTTGAGCCTAAGGAGTAGAAGTTTTCTTTCATATGCAATTTAAAACCCTTAATCGTAACCTGGGGCAGGGTAGTTACTCAGTTAACTCAATTGTACTAGCTGTTGTTTATACAAATAATGATGGGTTCCTGCAACCAGTAAGTCATACAGTCAATATCCACCAAAAAGAAAAAAGAATTTTTAAGTCAAAACCTATGAAGGAGACTTATCAAAAATCGAAAACATCCCGCTGACTGTAATCTCAAAATGAACAGTTCAGGCAAAAGTTAGGGACAATAAAGTCAAAAAGAGGTCATCACAAATCCTCGATAAAGCAAAAAGAATTACAAAGAAAGATGACTGACTGTCCAAATAAACTTCTGGTGCTTCAACCATCATCAAATGTCAATATTATGACTTCGAGCTACGCTAGGACTTAAACGCAAAGTTAACTGAGCATAGGATCGAAGAACATCACGAAGAATGGGATGGGTATGAATAAATTTTTGAGTCATTATGCTTTGTTTCTTAAACCGTGAACCAAGCCACGTTACAACCCTTGAAAGTCCTAACTGAAGCATGGTTAGTTCGAAAGCATACTGTCACCAAAAAGGTATCCTAACTCCTTAAGGTTTGCCATAAATGCTAAGTTGATATCTTGTGTTTACAAAAATCATGTTTTTATAAACATCACGCTTTTACATCTCCTATTTTAATGTTTTTCAAAAAAACTCAAGACAAACGTATGCATTGGATCTCATGAATTCATTATTAAACATATTCTGCTACATAATTTCAAATGTTAGCAACAGGAAGAACCTGCACAGGGTACAACTAATGACTAACAGTTATCCCGACAGACAGGATCATTCCATAAGCAATGTTTTCTACGTATACAAGGGGCACGACGTGTTTTATCCAATCAATTTGGGGCAATCAGGTCAAGATTCCAAGAATCTCTCAAAAGCCGAATAATCAAAGGCATACATCCCAAGTGGGTTTCAAACTATTTCCCAATCAATCTGGGGCAATCAAGTCAAGATTCCGAGAATCTCTCAAGGATGCCAAAACAATCAAAGGCGTGCATCCAAGTAGATCTGAAGCTACTTCCCAATCAACATGGGACATTGCCCTGGGTCATTAATTACTAGGGGCATGTCGCCCATGGTGCACATCTCATCAAATCCTCGCGAGGCGAATCTTTCCAAAGTCCCTACTAGCAGGGGCAAATCTATGCATGCCCAGTTTGATATCTTGATCAATACTCGGTGGTGTGTTCTAATCACTATAAGTCCAGGAATGGAAAGAGTTATAAATCACTGGGGGCAATATTCAAAGCATTCATGCCTTCCCACAAAGCCAGTTACTCGGGATCATATCCCCACAGAGTAATCCAAATACTCCCAGCAAAAGACATAGTTCCCCAACATAATTTACATCTTCAACACGGTCAGTTCTCCTACACTTTGCTCTCCTCCAATATGGTTTGTTAATATCTCTTATCCCCGGCCAGGATACATCAAGCCACTGCTCATCCCCAAGCAGAAATCATAAATCCCCAGCTGAATATCTTTCAGACAAGATAAAGACATCAGGGTCCCGATCAAAATACTTCATATGAAATGAATCAAGATCATACATCTCATACATATCCATACATTTGCACATAGAATCTCATGATAAACTCATACATAACATACAAAGTTTCTCATTTATTTTGAGGGGATCATTACATAACACATGCATCATGACATTGCATAAAAAAAATTATACCTATTGTAGAATACAGGTACAGACAAATAAACGAAATCTCCAAATTTCCGAGATCTAATTCAGCTACTACGAACGGTACTGACACGATCAACACTCGAAGATCTAATTCATTTACTACGAATGGTGATGGCACGATCATTCTCAAAGATCTAATTCAGGTATTACGAACGGTACTGACACGATCAACTCTCAGAGATATAATTCCATCATCACGAACGGTGTGGACACGATCAACTGTTTCCAAAGTCTAATTCAGTTACTACGAATGGTGCTGACACGACAAAAGGATCTAATTCCATCATCACGAACGGTGTGGACACGATCAACTACCCCCTAAGGTATAATTCAGTTACTACGAACGGTACTGACACGACAAGAGATCTAATTCTATCATCAGGAACGGTGTAGACACGATCGTCTTTCCAAGATCTAATTCAGTTGCTACGAACGGTACTGACACGATCAACCTTTAAAGATCTAATTCTATCATCACGAACGGTGTAGACACGATCGTCTTTCCAAGATCTAATTCAGTTTCTACGAACGGTACTGACACGATCAACATTTAGAGATCTAATTCTATCATCATGAACGGTGTAGACACGATCGTCTTTCCAAGATCTAATTCAGTTGCTACAAACGGTACTGACACGGTCAACTCTCAAAGATCTAATTCTATCATCACGAACGGTGTAGACACGATCATCCTTCCAAGGTCTAATTTAGTTACTACGAACGGTATTGACACGATCAATATTCCAAGATCTAATTCTATCATCACGAACGGTGTAGACACGATCATCATGCCAAGATCTAATTCAGTTACTACGAACGGTGCTGACACGATCAATCTCCAACAGACACTTCTCAACATACTAAGCTCAAATGCAGCCTAACGTATGGCTCATTTTGATACTTCTCAAAAACATGGGATCTGGTCTAACGCACGACTCATCCCTTCAACCTAGCGCACGGTTTTCCAGACATCTACGGATGCAAATTGGATTTAGTCTAACGCACGACTCATCCTTCAACCTAGTGCACGGTTTTCCAGACATTTACGGATGCAAATTGGATTTAGTCTAACGCACGACTCATCCTTCAACCTAGCGCACGGTTTTCCAGACATCTACGGATGCAAATTGGTTTTAGTCTAACACACGACTCATCCTTCAACCTAACGCACGATTTTCCAGACATCTGCGGATGCAAATTGGATTTAGTCTAACACACGACTCATCCTTCAACCTAACGCACGATTTTCCAGACATCTGCTGATGCAAACTAGACCCAGTCTAACGTACGACTCATCCTAAGATACGGTCTAACGTACGACGTATTCTAATTCTCAAGTCTATTAAGCTGTATGGCATCTTTAAGCCCGTCTCAATCAAGTCTCTCAACATCCGGATGGCATCTCTAAGCCCATCCCCCCAAAAAAGTCTCTGCATCATCAAGGGCAAATTTCTTGGTATTCTAGTGTTCAATCATCTTCTACCTTCAAATTCCGACAGGCACACACGCCAATCTACATCCTCAGGTATAAGAAGATTAAACAGGGGCAACTGTCATACCCCAAAATTTGCCCATACTATTTCTCTTGTTCAAATTCAAATCAAGAAGATACCCTCCCCTAAATAAAGTCCAAAGAATTAGGGTTTTTGTTGTTCTGAGGAAAAATCAATGGATCAAAAGACTCCAAGGCATCTCATATGGTCAATGATATTCAAAACTATCTCCATAACAAATTTCAGGTCTCAATTCAAAGAGTTGGTCACTCAGTTGCTCAGAAAGTCAACAGTCGACTAATTTGACCTAAAAGCCAACTGTAGTCAAAGTACAATCAAAACTCCTGATTTTTTGTCAACATCCTCATATTGAAGTATCATTCACCATTTGATCAAGAATTGATCATGGTTCATCAAGGAAAGATCATAAATCAACAATTCCAAAAGTTTCTAAATTAGGGTTTTCATAGGAGAAAGTCAACTGAACTTTGACCAACCATAACTCCTACATGGAACATCAGAAATTTTCCATCCAAAGCTCATTTTGAAGGAAATTGAATTCTCTACAAATTTGTCTCTCACATGCCAAGTCTAAAAATGCTTCATTTGAGAGATATGGACCAAGACATTATAGGTCCTCTTCAAAAGTCAACTAGAAGTCATTTTTTTCAAAAGAACACAGAAGGAGCATGGAAAATAATTTTGACATGAGACCAAAAACACTGGTTAGAGGACTCTTCAAGATTTCTAAAAAGTCCTAGAACTCCTCCATACCTCAAAAATTGGGAGAGACGTGCCTTGTTAAAAGTTGGACAAATTTGAGAAGGAAAATGTGAAACAAAAGGCTCCAAAATGATTTTTCTTGCAAAGGGGCCCAATCTATTTTGATTCAATCTTGATCCTCAAGTCATCAAAAAGATCTAATCCAAAAGCCACGAGTTTTTTGATATTTATTTGATTTTATATTGAATTTTATTCATTTAAAATATAACTTAAATCAAATAAATGGAAAAAATATGAAAGAATTTGTTTTGGATCTATTTTCCACTTAATTTCAATAACCCAATATACCTAAATATTATTCAATTTTGTGCAAGAAGTTTGGGTAAAAGGAAGATTGAGGTTGGACTTGATTTAGAAAGATTGGAAATCATAATTTCAATCAATTTCTTCAAATGGACAATCAAAGATTTCAAGGGGATTTTTTCAAATTCTGTTAACCTAAATACTCCTACTATATAAGCAACACAATTGCAGACCAAAAGGGAGTTTTCTGGACAGGGATTGCAGCCCTGTAGAACACGTGAAAAACTCACAAAATATCAAGGAAAAGTCAACTTTGTTTTTGGGGTTTGGGACCGATTCAAAGGCTCTTGAAGGATCAAACGCATTGCTGGAACATTGTTGATCGTATCCCAATCAGAATCAAGGCCTGTCGCACCTGGAACCGCCCCCTATCCGTTCACGGTTTGCTTCCCTTAATTCGAGTTCGTTTCATTGATTCGAACATAATTGATATAATTTGAGTGTGTACTTGTATTCTTTATGAGTTTTTTGTGCTCTCTGGATAATTTGATTAGAGTTTAAGTGCAGGATGAAGCTTCCACCATTGTTAGGGTTTTAGAACCTTCAATTGGGATCTCTTGGTCTAGGGAAAATTGGCCAAAATCACGGGCATTGTTGAATTCAGAAGACAATCTCCAATCGATCCATGCTTCTTAATTGAATTTATATTATGTTTCCATGATTTTCTAATTTTGCAGAGATAACTTCCAAAAAATTCGTAGCTAAATGGAGGCGAAATCGTGGCTAAAAGTTCAGTCCCTGCGAGGAAGATGACAAAGCTTGGGCGCGAATTCTAGGTTCAAAATTTTGAATCGTTTGATTTTTTATATTAATTAATAGTTATGTAATTGACAGCAAGAAAGAGGCAGCCCGGTGGTAGCGCGCGCATTTGGCCCTTTGTCCTCCATGACACCAGTTCGATCCCTGGTGGGGGGGTTTGTTTTTTGGTTTAATTCGCATGCTATGTGATGTCTTCTGATCCAGTGCTACATGTCCACGCCTATGCACGCTGTGCCTTCGTTCATCCACCGTTGGATCTTCCATGAGGCTAATCCAAGGGCTGAGGTATCCTCTGGTTGCCTAACGAAGAAGGCTATTCTGATCTTTCCCTTAGACTACCTGCCTCCTCTATGGCCAGGGACAGTCTTTGGCGAACAATAACTCGATGACCCGTTAACATCCAAACGAAAGGCTTCCTGCCCGCCTATGGCACGGATAGACCCTTTCACCCTGAAAGGCTAAAGAACATTTTTCATCTAACCAGGTAATTGCTCCTAATTGCCTTGCTCTGGCTAAAATCGTTTTCTACATTTTTTTTCATAAACCTTCAATATGGCTACGCTCATTTACGAGCTAAAGTTCGTATTCTCTTCTTCTACATTTCTTTCAAACGAGCAAAGCAATTAAGAGCCCATGGATAACCATGGATGCAAAGGGTGCCTTACACCTTCCCTTTGCATAATTACCCCCCCGAACTCAGTTTTTTATTTAAAAGGTTTTTCCTGTTCTTTTAGCCTTTCTGAATATTTGGATAAAATAAAAGTCGGTGGCGACTCTTGCTTAACCGCGACATTTCGATAAAAAATTCATTTCACCGTATTACAGCATGCTATGAATCAAGAAGAAATTCAAAGCTCTGAAGCTGTCCTATGGAAGCAAGAAGCAGAAGCTCTGAATGTTCTGAAGTTCTAGGCAAAGTGAACGTCTCTACCGAAATGGAAAATACTCAGGGAAGTCTTTTATGCATAAATTCTTCTAGTATTTATTTCAGGGGAGATTGTTAATCTCAGGGGGAGACATATTCACACATGTTGATTATATGCTTATGCTATAACTGTGAAATTGTCTTTGGTCATCTGATATTCTGATTGCAAATTCATATCAATTATATATGTTTTTGTCATCATCAAAAAGGGGGAGATTGTTAGAACAAGATTTGTTCTGATCAATATTCTTGTTTTGATGATAACAATGTATATGAATTTTGTATAAGATAATGTGGTACTCTAATCCTTTACATTTTTCAATTCAGGAATTATATAAGGAGTACGTACAATTCAGCGCCAGAAGCACTGACTCAGAAGGTTCAAGATTGCAACATCAGAACATGCTCTCGCAAGACATCAGAAGATGGTCAAGCAGAATCAGAACATGGTCTATGAAGCATCAGAAGAACATGAGATCAGAAGCAGAAGCACTGAAGTTCTTATGGTATCACGCTAAAGCACTTCAAGGTCAGAAGACAATAAGATGCTCTGCACCAAGCTGTTTGACTCTGATTATTCAAACGTTGTATCTACAAACATCAGATCATAAGCAAGTACAAGATGGCAGGCTATGCTGACTGACAAAAGAAACGTTAGAAGCTACAAAAGGAAAAGTCAGTAGAACCAGTAAAAGCAAGGCTCGAGGTAGTTGACAAAAGAGTGAATCATTAAATGCAGAGCTGTACGGAACACGCAACGCATTAAATGCTCCCAACGGTCATCTTCTCAAAACGCCTATAAATAGAAGTTCTGATGAGAAGCTGAATACACAACTCTTGCACAAAAATACAGAAACGCTGTCAAATTCAAAAGCTCTCAAACTTCATATTCAACCTCACTTAACTTGTAATATCTTAGTGAGATTTAAGCTTATAACTTAAGAGAAATATCACAGTTGTGATTATAGCTTTATAAGAAGCATTTGAATACTCTTGTAAACATTTATTTTACATTGATTTGTAAAAGGTTCCTAGAGTGATCAGTGAGATCAGTAGACTCTATAAGACTTAGAAGTTTCTAAGTGTTGATTTCCTAGAGTGATCAAGGTGTGATCAGTATACTCTAGAAGACTTAGAGTGTTTCTAAGTGGACAACCATTGTAATCAAGATTGATTAGTGGATTAAATCCTCAGTTGGGGTAAATCACTCTAAGGGGGTGGACTGGAGTAGTTTCGTTAACAACGAACCAGGATAAAAATAACTGTGTTATTTGTTTTTATCTTAAGAGTTTTTAAAGTCACACTTATTCAAACCCTCCCTTTCTAAGTGTTTTTCTATCCTTCATATTCGTTATTCTGGAAAGGGTAGAATTATAAATTCATACAGGAAATTTTGTGTATACACCGTGATTGAATACTATCTATTTAGGGATTTATTTGGTTTAGAAGTTAAACCCGTTAAAAGTTTTGGTTTGTGATTGTGTGGTTCAGTTCTAGTTTAGGTTGGAGATCATCCCGTGATAAAATCTCCTAGGTTCTTGGTCTGTCTGGTATTAAGACCAAGATAGTTTGAAGTTCAACCCGATATTAAAAGCTTCACACTTTCGAGATCTTCCTAGTGTTAAAATATCACAGGTTATTGATTATCTTGTGTAAAACCAAAGATTTTAGCTCAAGGTTTAAGAAACTTGAAGACTGACATCTCCAAGGTTCTTGTTTGTGGAAATAAGACTAACTGCTTTAATACACCATTGGAAAGGAAGATTGTCCACTTCACTCCTAATTTATTGTGAAGAAAAGACACAAACGCCCATATCTATGTTCTTGTATTATTTGGTTGAAGATCAACCATCATATCCTTGTATAAGAGGGTTCGGGAGTCTTTCCTACTAAAATTTCTCAACGTTTATTGGAAACTCACAATATCAATTCTTAGGGATAGAGCTAAGTCATTTTTTACTAAACCTGTATAAATTTTGGTGTTCTTCTTCTTCCTTTAACTCTTTTCAATTTCTGCAATTTATTTTTTTCCTTTTATTTTTCCCCTCTAAGTTTTTCAAAAATATTGTTAAACTCTGATTTTATTTCACAAAATTTTTCAAAACTACATTTTTCTTAACCATATAATTTACTCCTCTTGTGTGTGAAGTCTTAAGTCCAACAAGTGGCATCAAAGACTACCTTTTGTTTAAGGACTAACCGTCTCAGGAGGAAGATGACTTTTGACACAAGATCTTTTTTAAATACACCATCACTTTTAAAAAATAGTAGTTTTAATATTTGGAAGCGAGATTTCAAACATTTCTTCAAAGTTTAAATCGTGAATTGTTGGAAACAATTGCCACTGGTCAGTTTATCCCTACTCATCAAGTAAATGACTAAGTAGTAGATAAACCTGATTTCCTTTGGACCAATGAGGAAAAAATAAAATTTTAAATAAATTTCAAAACCAAAAGATTTATAACAATGTCTTTGGATGATACAAAATTTTACTATATTCATCACTGCAATACTGCCAAGGAAATGTGGGATACTCTTAAAATGATATACGGAGTTTCTCTAACTATCAAACAAGATAAGATGAACACACGAGGCGAAAAAGATGTAGATATCCATCACGAATGTTTTTCTTGATTTAGAAATATCAAAACTTTTGTTGGAAACTCTATTACTAACAAATATCTAAGAATTGAGAATTGAAAATTTAATCCAACTCTTAAATCAATATATGGGAGTCTATATAAATTTCAGGAAAATCAAGAAGGAAGAAAATTATAGAGAAGATGAACAAACTAGTTTAACTACTCAATATCAAAGATGAAGGAATCCAAACTAAAGAATCACCATCCTCATCTTACTCCTATTATACAAATTTTGTACAATCCTTCGAAAGAACATACTCAATAGTTGAACGATCTTCGAAAGATTCAATATCAAATTAAGGATCCTCTTGTTGAAGAAATGACAAAGAAGATAAAGAAGTTTCTTTAATAGTCGAACGAAGAAGAGGAGGGTAAACATCGACCTCGGCGAGAAATATTAAAGAATCTTCTTCCAACAAGGAAGATAAAATTTGCTTAAAGACATCATACGAGGATAATACTACTCCAAGTACCAAACTATCTTACGCTCAACTTTATAGATTCAACAATCAATTAGAGAAAAAGAATGTCGGACTAAGAGAGCGTACTCCAAATCTTAAGGAATCTCTAACATACCTTAAGGAATAAAAAAAAATAGAAATAACTAAACTTAGAAATATGAAAGAGGAAGGTAAGCAGTGTGACTCATTTATAAGAGAAATATTTTATATTTCCTTTATAAATCAAATATAAATATTTTATATTTCCCTTTCTCACAGATCAATTATTTCTCATTATAAGAGAAAGAGAAAGAATTTTTTTAAATAAGAGAAAAGTTAATAAATTCTTATTTCACTTTCATTTATATTTGTATAAAATATTCAAATAGATTGATTATTGTGATACTGCTGGAGTACAACTTTCTTTCATAAAAGACATTTAAATTATGCTTCTCTTTATTTTCTTTTATTAAAATCAGTGTTTATCTTCCTTAAAAGAGTATCACTTTAAAAAATAAAATATTTTTGGTAAACTACTCAAGAAAATAAAAAACAAATAAAAAAAATCATCTAAAGCTGAATTACATGTTCACAAAAAATTATAATAAAATATTCAAAATTAATTGTCATGTTTAAAAAAAAAAATCTGAAAATGATGTTCAAATTCGTTTTGCATGCGTTTCTATTAAAATATACTATTAGTGTAAGTTTTGCATGCGTTTCTATTAAAATATACTATTAGTGTAAGTTTTGCATGCGTTTCTATTAAAATATACTATTAATGTAAGTTTTATCATAAAAGATGAAAGTGCAATTCTAGCACATTACCCTTTTCATTTCCCATAATTCGAATAAAACATGCGTAAAAACTCATGTACAACATTTTGTGCAAAAGATTACCATCCAACTAGTGAGGCTTTACAGAAACATATTCAAGTTACTTCTCTTCGGGCAGGTTCTGAGTCGAAACTTCCGGAACACTGCTAGTAGTAATGACGCTGGGGTTGAATGTGGCGGTGCCTAGAGTGATAGGATTTCCAGCTTGAATATCAGGTTTTGTTTCAATTTTCACTGGATCCACATTCATACTTTGTGGTGGAATGGAAACGTTTGTTTGCAAAACTGGTGTTACTATATGAATATTTGCAATCTGTTGCTGCTTTTGCACCATTTCAGAAGAATTAGTAACCCTCATGCTATGAACATTTGCTGGATGATCCAAGCTAATCTTCTGATGATCCACAGGTGGTGCATCATTCACGGCATGAAGTTGATGTAATCTGTAATCCGTTTCAGGCCTCCGACAAACCTTCCTAAGCGTCACGATTTCCTGGAAAAACCACATAATATGTGAATTAATGAAACACTAGAAGTAGAGTTGATAAAATCTTGTAATGAATGAGATACTGCCTCTTTTGAATTGCATCATTATGAAGAAATAGACTAAACAAGCCCAGTCATAGATCATTTAGCTTACTGTTTTGCAGTCATCATTCTGCATTTCCTGCGTAAGGGATGATGATCATTTGTTTGAAAAATTCAATGGAAATTTGAAATCTAATATGGAATCATGATTTCCGAAAGAGAATCCAAATAGGAAATCCTTTATGAAAAGTAGGGATCAATGTCATGATAAGTAGAAACTAGGGACCAAAACTCAATGAATTAAAAATATAAGGACTGAAGCCTAAAATTAGGGAACAAAACCCATATGAGTGAAAAAATATAGGGACTGATATCAAAAAATTATAACTGCGGGGATCAAAACTGAAATGAATGGAAACTAGAGGGACTAAAATCTTATAATCAAACATAAAAGATATAAATCCCAGATGACAATTTTATTGAAATTTATACCTCAGACTGATCATGATCATAGCGAACCAAAAATCTACAACGACAACCTCTTACGTCGTGCCTCCGTCTTTGAGCATCAAGGACATGTGCATCAAAGTAAAGGGCTTGTTCTTTACCTTCCTTTAGTGTCAAAAATCAAAATTCAATAAATGGTAAGAAACAACAATTTTTGCTAAACACAAAATTTGTTAGATGAAAATTTCCATGACCAAATTAACTTATTATGACACATCCCAACCTGAAAACAAAGTATGAGATCTCCAGCGAGCACTGCGACACATTCTGAAGACTCACATGGCAGAGAGCGTGGCCTGACATTCTTTCGTACATTAATCCACTCATCTTCATCAGATCCAAAACCGGAAAAGCGCACTAGCACTTCCTGAAACATGGAGATATATATTACCATTTACATGGTCAACAAACCCATAAGCCTGGATAAAATAAGATTGGGCGCTGCACAACAGTCAACAAACTCTGTTTAGGTTTCCCATAAGAGTTGAAGGCAAAACATAAGACAACTACAACACCATGAATGAATGGTCAGAAACTGATAAGTGAGAACCAGATCTATTTAATTTATTTACAAGTACATTTGTCCATGACCATTCCATAATAATTCTTTTAAACAAATAAGGAAGCAAAACATCAACACTAACAGTACAATCATTTAATGGTACTGTAACAGAAAACAGTTCCATTAAACATTAAGAAAAAATTATGTCATTTATTTATGATCTTGGAACCCCTTCCCAATGTTAGATAGGATCTCAATTTTGACTGGCTTGATTGAAATAACAAGGAAATACTATCAAAAGAATAAAAACTGAACTATATAAAAAACCTCATTAATTCTATCTCGGAACTTAAGAATGGAGATAATCTCATGTCAAAATTACCGGATCACTGCTCTCCAAATGTCTGTATGATAGAAAGTTAGCCACATCATACCTAACAAAAAACAAGACCACAAGTCAATTACACTAATGAAAATTAATTAAGAAGTTGACAAATATACAAAAGAGTAACCTAAACATGATTAAAGAGGGAATATTGACCATGCTCCATCCCTTCCAGATTTAGCTTCAAATTCCATAACTGAATTTTCAGGAGCTAATTTTGCTGTTCCTTGAACTGAGTAGACAATAAAATGACAGCAATGTAGCAAGTGATTAAATGAAAAATTAGAGAATAAGAACATAAATACAGTATTAGTCTACAATGAAATGAGTGATGTTTTTTCTGATAATGATTTTTTTTCATCTACAGTTGAAAATATACAGCAGTACTGTACCAACCAACAAAATAAAGGATAAAGCCCAAAAGTGAGTCATTCAGGTTTTACTTCCTATATTAGAATTTTCATAAGAAATATCGTATCATGTACACTAAAAAATGACAGTAAAATACTGTGTTCACAAGTATGCAATTTGGGGGCGAGATCAGCCACAGCCTATGAAATACTCTAGACAAGTAGCGACACACTTAGAATCTATATTCTGCTAACACACTAGCTTTAGTATGATGCAGTATCTGTAACCCCTTTTTCATTATTATTGTAATAAGCATAGAAGTTAATAATAATGGAAAACAAACGTAGAACATAGAGTTGTGGAGACAAAGTTTGTTATGACAACAAAATTACTTTTGACCTTACTCATATTGCACCGCATGTCTAAAGTCTAAACTATAAACAAAATTTAACTAAGCGCATATACACCTAGTCTAAACCTATAGGCTATGTATGTTAAGCTAAACAGATTGGCAAAACCAGTATAATAAACTCTATGTAATCCAAGAAGCAACACAGTGATATGGTATAAGAGCTGAGTAGAAAGCATGATTAAATTTTCAAAAGAAACTACCACACTAACAGATAAGTGTGAATATAAAACAAATTACTTTAAGCACCTAAAAGCAGCATTCTACCTGAAGCTGAAGGAGCGGGAATCGGAGAAGCTGTTGGTTGAGCCATAATCCTTCCTGGGGCCAAATCAACCCGAGGCATGGGTGTGATATTTAACTTTGCAGGAGTCTTACTAGTTTTAGCCCTTATCGCATATCGCTTATTTTGAAACCAATTCCATACCTATAATGAAATAGAAAACTAAGAATGGAGGGCAAAAGACTCTTCATCAGTAATAAAATATAGCAAACTTACCTGTTTATTCTGTACGGTAATTTTGCCTTTACGGTCAGGTGATTCGCTAAAACAGAAAACAGAAGCAAAGTTTAATTTCACTTTTCACGAGCATATTAAATTCTACATGTACTCTGTACTGTGACACACCTGAACTTGTCTGCAAGAGCCTGAAGAACATCTCGTGCTGGCATTGCATTGTTGTGTTCTGAAAGAATAGCTTCCATTTCTGTTACCTATACAGATAAAAAATAGTTTTTGGAAAAAGTCTGTCATTGGAATTGTTGAGATTATGTGATATTAGATAAAAAAGTGAAGACAAATTAATAAATACTTGAATATGATAATGGTGGAATATAAGTGATAGTAACTTGATACAAAACACCAAGCACTAACCCCAACATATTATTAATAACAGTAACACTAATTGTCATTTTACAAGGGTCCAATGTGGGAGTTGAACCATATCCCTTAAGGTTACAAAGTCATGCTCTTACACACAAGACTTCTAATTCTAATGAAATTAGGAAACAAAGCATGATAATGATTAAGTAATATTAAACTAAACTTAAGAGATACTATAACAAAAGAAACTAAACTATAAGATAAATCAAGATATGCTAACTTAAGAGGTACTAAAATAGAGGAGCAAAACAACCCAAGGCCCCAAGCAACCCAAAAAGACACATTGAGGTGGTGAACGGAGGTAACAAAGGCTGGTATCACTTGTGGGCTTAGTTGATTAAAGATGATGAAGGTTTGACAGAGGAGACAGAGCAAGAAACGACCAGGAAAATCAAGACACCAAGCTACTAAAGTTTCAGATAAACTAAAAGTAGAGAGAGAAACTAAACGTGTAATGAATCTGAATATTATTCAATATGACCTATCTGAATACAAGAGAAGTATTTATAGAACCAAGCTACTAACTGAATCTACAACTGCCTAGCTACTTGAAAGCTTCCCAAACTTGCAGCTATCCTATACTCAACACTTGTACATTATCGCACACACTCTATCATTCCACTCTACAAAATCAGGTTCGTTTTAGCACCTGTAGTTTGTCTCTGACAGAACAGAGGCGTAATTGAGAATGTGGCTTTGTTAGAGTACCAGCAAGCTGGTCATATGAGTAACAACAAGGGTCTTTTTCATCACTTTTTCCCTGACAAAGTAGAGACCAAGCTCCAAATGCTTTGTTCAAGAGTGAAACTGTACTATAAGAAATGTAATTCTTTCAACAGGGGTTATATTCATGAGTTCAACAGTAATTAAGGCTAGGCTACAGTACTCTACTTCAGCACTTCCATTTTTCAGATGAACCATATGGGTTTTCTTTTACACGGAAAAAAAAAAAAAAAAAACCATTTTCAGGCAATATATGTCTTATTCTCGTGTAAAGGAATCAAGGTTCAGGTTAGATTAGCAAATAGTGCTTCATTGTCATAGTGCATAGCCTTTTTCCTGGTATGGTATAATAGGGTTTTCTCTGTTCAAGTTGGTTTTAAAGGAGTAAGGAGTAGAGGTGGGCTTAAAAGAAGATTGTAAGGCAGAAAAAGAGAAAAAGAACCTGAAATAAAAGCAAGGCAGTTGACGAAGAGATTAGGATGGAAACAAGGGAAATAGGAAGAACTTGGGGAAACCAGCAGTGCAGAAAAATTAGGAAATACTATTAGATGCTTAAGGTAGTGAAAACTGTTGGTACATCATTTTCAGTATCCAAATATTAAACAGATGAATTACAGAAGTTTGAAACAGATGTACACCTAGGTTGTAACTGGAAGCAGATAGCAGGTTTGAAAAACAGTACAGAGCATACTACAATGCGAAGCTTTTCCTCAAGTCCTTATTATTTCTCTTCTCCTATTATTTAAAACTCTATAACTTTAACACAACCCAATTGGATTTGGGGATAGGAAACTATTCTATAAAAAAATGAAAAAAAATGCAAAATCCCTTGAAACATAAGGCAACCACCAACCATTCCATTTCCATCTGTCTTTCTTGACTAAGTTAAGTATCTATCTACTATTGCATATTCAAGATTGGCGAAGTTTCCAGCATGCATAACTAAGGCTTCTCTTGTGTTTTCGAGAAAGAAAATAGAAAAGATATACAATAGCGGAAAGTTCACAAAATGATTCCCTGCAGTAAATATAACCACGCAGGTACATGAACTCAACCGTCCAATTAAGATCCAACTAAAAGAATCTAAATGTAGGAGCGGGAAGCAGTCTGATAGACAATCCAGATCCACAACAGAGGAAATGCATGTAATCCATTTCCAAGCTAAAGACATATCAATGGACAAAACAAGAATATACAATCAATGGAGATTATGAGAAAATGATACCACTTTCATAATACTCTATGAGGCACTGACACCCCGAACACGGACGCGGACACGGACACGTTTTTCAAAGGTGTAAGTAAGTGCTACATAGATAATACTTGACCTTCAGAGTATCAATCATTTTCCAAAACGTAAAGAAACACAAATCAGGTTCTACTTGACATAAAAAGAAGCTATAATTGATTTTATCAGATGATGAATTATATGTTAATCTTAAGTAAAGTGAGTCTTAATTTGGATCCTAAGAGGTGTAACTTGATGTATATATTTTCAGCATCAAGTAGCATTACAGAAAACATTGAGTATAGAAAAACGAAATGATAACGCAAGAAAGAAAGAAAGAAAGAGGAAAAGATGAATAGATGAATACCTCCGGCTGGGTGAAGCGGAAGGCGGGGCCTCCGTTACTGGGAGGGCGACCCATCGAGAAAAACCAGAGATGTGGTGGTTGTTGTTGGGATTGGAAGATAATAAAAGGGAAAGCTTATGCAAGAAATTGTTTGGATTGAAGTTGAAATCAATCAAACCCTGGGTGTGCTGTTGTCATGCTCGATATGTACCAACACAACACAGTAATTATAAATAAAAATTGAAAATTACTTTTCATATCTTAGATCAAATATTTTTATCCGTTAAATCTACTATCTACCTATTACTAATCAATTGACCAAACTATCAATATTACCCTTTCCTCAAAAAAATTTTACACTACAAAAAGGATATTTTAGTAACTAACAAATTAACACTACAACTTTTCTACTTACCAATAACTATTTGACACTTGGCAATTAAAACATTTCTCTATTCCCAATGACCCTATGAACCTACACGTTTCTACACTTTCTTTGTCTCTCTCATTTTAAATCGCATTTCCATATTTTCTGCTGTCTCTCTCTCTTTCTCTCCTTACCTCTTCTCTCTTCTTTCTCCCAAACCCTAAAAATGTTTGAACATAAAAACCCACAGACTCCCATCCCCGTCGTCGTCGTCGCCCACCCAGATCGTGTGGAATCTCCCCTCCCCACCGTCGCCCACCCAGATTGCGTGGAATTTCCCCTCCCCACCGCCGCACACTCCGCCGCCGTCACACTATTCCAGCTGATTCCGTAAAGGTATAATTACTTTCTGTTTTTTATTTGTTTTTTGATGTGAGCAAGGTAAAAGAAGAAGAAGGAAACGAGTAGAATCACCATGGTTTCAATTTCAATTTTTAGTTCTTTCTAGATTTTGATCTCATTTTCTAATTTTAGGGTTTAATTTAGGAAGCCAGAAGTAGAAGAATGGCTGGAATATGGAGGAAAGCTCTTACAAAAGTTGGATCTAAAAGTTTCTTGGTCTTCTTTACAATGTTGAAAAAGATGACTACTCTAATTACATAGAAGATTTGAAACATCTTCAAATGTATTTGGGAGGGAAGTTAAGGTTTTATGTGAGCCAGATATTTTTTGTTGAATCGTTTTGTCGATGTGTTATCAATTGTGAATTATATTAAAGATCTAAGTAGCTAAGTGTACTTTGTGCAGGAAAACTTGGTAGTTGAATACACTAGATGAAAGGCGAAGATTGATCTTCTACAAGAAATCACGGGTAGATGCTTTATAGTGACTCTCATTGCTACAAAATTTAGAAAAATCTTATTGCCTAGCAGTGTAACTTAGCATGTATATTAATCTGGAAATAAATATTATTTTTTGTTTAGACATTTCAAGGGAGAATGCAAAGAATCTACTTAGTTGTAATCTTGATGCTGTTATTCAGAAACCCTGTCACTTTTATTGACATTGAAGGCCACACACTTACTATTGTAATGGAAGTTGTTGCATATGGAGAAGACATAGCCATTTTTCTAATAGAGTTTTCAAGTTTTAAATATTTTGATATTCTTTGGTCCTATAATATTGTGATACAGACTGACTTTTTCCTTTTTACCTTTGTAGCTTTCGCACCCGCCGCTTACTACTCCAAATCTATATGATTTCTACAACTATAGAACTACTAAGCCAAATACGGTTTACTTCTAAATGAGTTCATACAGGAGTAAAATCACCCTCTCTTGCACTTTATGTTAATAACCAAACACAACATTTATCAAAATGAGATCCAATGCAAGAATTTTTATTCATATATTTCATACCTTTCATTTTAACAACATTTATCAAAATCGCACACTCATCATGTTGTTCTTGAAATTAGTTTCAGGGAAAAATTTTGTGGTGTAATTAATCGATAGAGATCAAGGTGAAAGGATTCAGTGAGATGATGATGCAGCTCTGCTATCACATTATACATGTTTAGGATACATATGACACAACTACTAGAAAGCTGACATCAAGAGGTCTTTGAACTTATGCTGCAGACCTGTCTTGCTTTGATAATGCAGTATTCTTGCACTTGAGTTCAACACAGGTTCGTATTTGAAGCGGAGTAGGTTTTCTTCGGCTTAGGTAGCGGGGAAGCTAAATTTTTTGCTAAGATGTGAGAACACTGAGATTTAGGTTGGATTGGAGCAAGGGTAGGTGTTGAAGCCAAACTCTAAATTAAATAGCTAATTCTCAGTATTGGATGTTTGGTACTGGGTGTGAATCTTATGCACAACAGTCTGAGTAAGAGATCTTTATTGTGAATCACAATGGCACGGCGAGATGCTTTCGCAAAAAAAAAAGGTGTAACTTTGTCGAGTAGGAGTGGCGGTCTCTGCAAGCTGTTGTTTAAATGTTGCAGAATTATAATATGGTGAAACCTGTTGGTTCTGGTGTAAATTTGTTTCAGGTTTAGCAGGTTTTCATTTTCTTTTATATCATGTTACTCTTGGCATGTCTCATGCCTTATTTCACTTTATTTACTATAATTTTTTTTTGCTTCTTAAAAAATTGTAGTGTGATGTTTAGCATGCCTTGTCATGAGAGTTAACTACACATATGCTACAAGAATTATTTCGAAAGCTTACCAATTTTATAGTAATTTAAATATTATGCAATAAATCTTCACTAATTTATAATAGGCAAGATCAAGAAACTTTTGATATATGCAACCAATCCTGAAAGTGTATGTATACCTTATTTGCAATTTATTTAATCGTGTGTTAAAGAACTGATTATGTGTTTAAAAAACTAAGATGTTATTAGTAATAATATTAAGATACTGTTAAACATTATTGAGAAAAAACACTTATATTTATATACTTTGATCAGTTTTTGCTTCAAAACAGTTTTTGACCGGAAATGCTTCTAATGAGGAATCGTGATGTTAAATTCAATTTTTAAATTTAATCTAATTTTTAAATTTTTTAAATCCTAAAATTTAAAATATATGAATATGACTTTTAACTATAAAATGTTTGAAAATATATAAATACTTATTCAATTGGTAAATCAGTACTGTACTGTTAAACATTCTCTATATAAATGGAGTTGATTGAAGTCATATAACCCACACCATATTGTTGAATTAGTTGAAGTCATATAACAATCTATATACAACATTGAAGTTGTTTATAATTTAATAACCAACTAAGTTTTATTTTAATTGATTTTAAACAACTGATTAAACCATTATTGATGAAAAATTTATTCAGTTTGAATACTCTATAAAGGAACACATGTTGAGTTTCTAGGTGTCAACTAACATCGTCAATTCATTTACAATTATAATATAGTTCCCATTTTTTTGCATTTCAAATAATTTATATACTTTAATGGCATAAATATTTGAAACATCATAGATATTTGGCTCAATTTTCTGTTTAATACTTTGTCGTTACAATCCATTAGGCTATTAGATTATATTTCACGGTCATTATCAACACAATACATATTTTAATTTAATTAATAATTATTTTATTTGAAAATTAAAATTCTTATTTTTCAAATGTTAATTTTTTTTCTTTTTATATGATTAGATTATTTAATATAATTGAATTTATATGATCATTGTTCATTTTATAATTACGTCATTTTAAATTTACACTTACACTGTATTTAAATAATTTTATATCGTGTTAAAAAAATTTACCCGTGCGGAAGCACGGGTATCTTACTAGTACTAAATTAAAAAAGAATTGATGGAATGTAATTTTGTGTTTAGGGTTAATTAAAAAATTTGATGGAATTTAGCATAATTTCATCACACATATTTCATCTCATTCAATCACTTTATCATATTTTGTATCTTTCGATTTGGACACAATCACAAAATTGATTTATTTCGTCATGAAATACTGAAATAATAGAGTAACATTTTTATTTTAATTTGCTTCGTTTGTTTTACCATATCTGAATATAGCCAAAAATTTCGGAGAGGATTTTAAATTTAGCATTCACATATATTGTTGTTCTATTGGATAACCGACTGCGAGATTTTCATTTAAGCAATACGATTTATTTTGCGTCGTTGTTTAGACATAAACAACTTACGCAGCAATAGATGATAATATTAACTGTTGACTAGAATATGTACAACTGATCACGAGAATACATGAGAATAAGATAATAAACTCTCACCCCAACAATCTCATCTCGTTTCTTAACCTTATTTTGATTTATCGTCATTTTATTTTAGTTCTATAAATAAACAACTTTTCAACACGCTTCTCTTAAAATCATAAAGATTGTTGAACAACTTTAAATACCGCTTCAATCATTGTGGATAAGATGACACAAAAATACTTACTTTCTTCTACCAACAAAAAGATGTCGTTGTCTAGGACTGATATTATAATCATAACAATGTTTTTTTTATCATTTTAAACACTTTTGTAAAACTGTTCATGTTTGTGCATAAATGTAATCATTTAAACTAACAAAGTAACTCTCAAAGTTTCCAGAACAACTCAAAAAATTAAAGAGGTACCTAAACACAAGAAGGTTTTTTATTGTGAGCTTTGCACTGGAGACCATCTCACAGGTTATTGTCCTCCATCAAATGAAGAAGTGAATTTTTCGAGAAACCAACAAAGACAATGGCAATATCAAAACAACAAGAACTCAAATTAAAATCAAAGACAGAGACAAGATGCAGGACCATCCAATTGACACCAGTTGTACCATAATTACAACCAGACTCCTCCTCGGTAAGACAAAATTTCAAAATTGGAAGATAATATAAATCAATTTATGAACTTTTCTATAGCAAACCTAAAGAACACTGATGCATGAATTAAAAATCTTGAAACCCAGGTTCGTTAGATAGTAAAGCAACTAGTTGATCAAAAGGTGGAGTATTCAATGTCAACATTCAAAATCAACTTGAATGAGCATTATAGATCCATTATAACTAGGAGCGACATAGTGAGTGGAAATGACAGTAATGAAGAAACAGAAAGAGTTGTTGAAGTCAAAAGAAAAACAAGAGGGAAAAGAAGAAGAAAGTGGGAAATAAGCATAAGAAAAAGAAAGAGTTTGAGAAGAAATAAGTGAAGATGCAAAAACAAAAAAGTCAAAATGCAAGGGAAGATAAAAGTAATTTGAAGAATCCACCTGCTCAAAATCCTCCTTATCCATGTGATTCAACCAGGAAAGATAAAAAAAGACCAGTAAGCAAAGTTTTTAGATATTTTCAAAAGACAGCATATCAGCATATCATTCTATGAGGCCTTGAAGCAACTATCCACCTATGTCAAATTGATGAAATAGAATATGATGAAGAAAAGAAGGTATACTTAAAATAAATTGTAACACAAACGTCGAGCTAATGACGTTAAACAAGTGTTTATTTTGAGGCAACCCAAATTTATAGCTTTAAACTTTATTTTATGTAAATTTTATTTACTTAGCTGAAACAAGTAAAAATAAGTTTTAGCAATTCTGAAGACATTTCATTAAGCGAGATCAGTTACGCGCTAAGTGAAAAGCTTTATAATAGTTCAAAATTTTAATTTAATTAGTTCACCCAATAAATTGTTGTGAGATATTGGATCGAACTCTAGTATTGTCGAAGGGTAGCTTCTTGGTTCGACAGTTCGACAGAGTTAAGCATGAAGTCGAAGGATTGTTCACATGCTGGTGTCGAAGTGTGCATGCTGTAGTCGAAGATGGGTCTAGCATGCAGATGTCGAAGATGCTAGGGTTGTTAGCATGTTAAATTAGGTTTTAGTGTTAAACCCTAATTTGTTAAGTTAGCTTGTTTATTAAGTTAGCTTGTGTAATGGGCCTTGCTGAAAAAGCCCATTAGTTAGTATGTTAGATTTTATTATAAATAGCATACTAGTCTCTCATCATTGCTAAGCTGCAAATCCTAATTTAGGGTGAGAGAGGTTATTTGTTATTCTTGTAAACTTGTAATCTTGTTTTAAGAGAAAGTAAAAGAATAGCAGTTATAACCAATTCTTGTGTTCTTATTCTCTTCCCTAATTCCCTATTATACTTTGTTATTGGTATCGTTTTTCACAACAAATTGGTGCGGTGAGCGTGGAGAAGATGCCTTCAACAAAGTATGAGATTGAAAAGTTCACCGGAGTGAATGATTTCGGTCTGTGGCGCTTGAAGATGAAAGCCCTACTGGTTCAGCAGGGTTGTTTGGAAGCGTTGAAGGGAGAGACAGCCATGAATGCTGCATTAACGGCAGCGGAGAAGACAACTATGATCGAGAAAGCACACAGCGCAATTCTATTGAGCCTTGGTGATAAGGTTCTCCGGCAGGTATCAAAGGAGACGACGGCATCAGGGTTATGGGTGAAACTTGAAAGTTTGTATATGACCAAATCGCTGGTAAATCGACTCTACCTGAAGCAAGCTTTGTATTCATTCAAGATGATTGAAGACAAAGTATTGGCTGAGCAGTTGGATATGTTCAACAAGCTGATTCTTGATCTTGAAAATATTGATGTGAAGATCGATGATGAAGATCAAGCGCTGTTACTATTGTGTTCTTTGCCTCGATCACATGCTCACTTCAAAGAAACTCTCTTGTATGGAAGGGAGTCCCTGACGTTTGAAGAAGTTCAATCAGCCTTGTACTCTAAGGACTTGAATGAACGAAAGGAGCATAAACCTTCGACTGTTGGCGAAGGTTTGGCCGTTAAAGGAAAACTCTTACGAAAGGATGGTAAGTTTGACAAGAAGAAAGGCAAAAGCCAGTCGAAGTCTTACGGTGGCGAAGCATCTGGCATTCGATGCTACCATTGTAAGAAGGAGGGTCACACAAGAAAGGTGTGCCCTGAACGCCTGAAATATCATGGAGGTAAGGATAATGGCAACGCTGCCATTGTTCAAGATGATTTCGAATCATCTGATGTTCTTGTGGTTTCAAGCAGTGACTCTAAGAAGGAGTGGATTATGGATTCAGGTTGCACTTGGCACATGACTCCAAACAAAGACTTGTTCGAGGAATTATGTGATCAAGATGGTGGATCAGTATTGTTGGGAAACAACAAGGCTTGCAAGATTGCAGGTGTTGGATCTGTGAGATTCAAGCTCCATGATGAGTCAATAAGGTTGTTGACTGAAGTCAGGTATGTTCCTGATTTGAAGAGAAATTTGCTTTCTCTTGGTGAATTCGACAAGAAAGGATATGTTTTCCAAGGAGAGAAAAGTATCCTAAGAGTCATGAAGGGGTCGAAGGAAGTCTTGAGAGGCGTGAAGAAACAAGGCTTATATACCCTTGAGGCTGAAGTTGTAAGTGGTTCGACAAATGTTGTATCCACGAAACCTTTGTCGAAGACAGAAATCTGGCACATGAGATTGGGCCATGTCAGTGAAAGGGGTCTGGTCGAATTAGGGAAACAAAATCTGCTTGGTGGAGACAAAGTCGAAAAGCTGAAGTTTTGTGAACCCTGTGTACTTGGAAAATCTTGCAGAGTGAAGTTCAACAAAGGCAAACAAAGAACACATGGATCCCTTGATTACATCCATGCTGATCTTTGGGGGCCTGCAAGGTGTCCATCACATTCAGGAGCAAGGTATTTTCTATCCATAGTAGATGATTATTCCAGAAAATTATGGGTATTCATCCAGAAGACTAAGGATGAAACTTTTGAGAATTTCAAAAGTTGGAAGACTCTGGTTGAAAATCAGACTGGCAGAAAGGTCAAGAGGTTGAGAACCGACAATGGCCTTGAATTTTGCAATGAGGCATTCGACAGTTTTTGTGCTGCCTTTGGTATTGCAAGGCACAGAACTACTGCAGGTACTCCACAGCAAAATGGTTTGGCTGAAAGATTTAATCGAACTATTTTGGAGAGAGTCAGATGCATGTTGACTAGTGCGGGGTTAAAGAAGGTGTTCTGGGCTGAGGCTGTTTCGACAGCAACATATCTGATAAATAGATGTCCTTCGACAGCGTTAGATATGAAGACACCTGAAGAAGTTTGGTCGAGACATCCACCAGATCTCGACAAACTGAGAGTATTTGGCTGCGTAGCCTATGCTCACATTAGGCAAGACAAGGTCGAACCTAGAGCTCTGAAATGCATGTTCATGGGATACCCAGAAGGAGTCAAAGCTTATAGGCTATGGTGCCTAGAGCCAGGTCACAGGAGGTGTATCACCAGTCGAGATGTTGTTTTCAATGAAGCTGAAATGGCTTTTAAGAAAACTGATGATGTTGGTCGAAGTACAGAAACATCTGACGAAGAGCTGGAACAGGTAGAGATTCCTGTTGAGGTGGAGCATGTTGATGCTGAATTGCATATCCCAGATGAAGTCGAAGAAGAAGCAGAAGATGCTGAAGTTGAGGAAACTGACGATGACTACCTATTGTCGAGAGATAGGTCGAGAAGAGTCATCAAGCCACCTCAAAGACTTGGATATGCAGATCTTATAGCTTATGCCTTAATCTCTGCAAGTGAGGTTCTAGACGAAGAACCTAGAGATTATAAGGGAGTTATGAGGAGTCAAAATAAGACTGAATGGCTGAAGGCCATGGATGATGAGATGAAATCTCTTCATGATAATCACACTTGGGAACTGATCAAGAAACCTGCTGGGGCAAGGTTAGTCAGCTGTAAATGGATTTTCAAAGTTAAGGAAGGAATCGAAGGAGTGACGTCGAAAAGATACAAGGCAAGGCTGGTCGCAAGGGGTTTCACTCAGAAAGAAGGTGTCGACTTCAATGATGTGTTCTCTCCTGTTGTGAAGCATAGGTCCATTCGAATGTTGCTTGCCATGGTGGCACAGTTCAATCTTGAACTGGAACAGATGGATGTGAAGACTGCGTTCTTGTATGGTGATCTAGATGAAACGATCCTGATGAGGCAACCTGAAGGGTATGTCGAAAAGGGGAAGGAAGATTATGTGTGCAAGTTAAAGAGATCTCTGTATGGGCTGAAACAATCTCCTCGACAGTGGAATAGGAGATTCGACAAGTTCATGGCACGCATAAGTTTCATTAGAAGTCAGTTCGACCACTGCGTTTACTTCAGATTTCGACCTGGTAATTCATTTGTTATTTTGTTGCTTTATGTGGATGATATTCTCATAGCAAGCAACAGTGTCGAAGATGTGATGAGGGTGAAGGCTGAACTCAATAAGGAGTTCGATATGAAGGATCTGGGAGCTGCTTCCAGGATTCTTGGAATTGACATTCGAAGAGATAGAAAGAAGTCGAAGTTATGCCTATCTCAAGAGGCATATCTACGGAAGATTCTTGAAAAGTTTGGTATGTCGAATTCGAAGCCAGTTGTGACTCCAACAAACCCTCAATTCAAGCTGAGTATTGATCAGTGTCCCAGTACTGATGTCGAAAGAGCCTATATGAATAGCATCCCATATGCTAATATAGTTGGTTCTTTGATGTATGCTATGGTCTGTACTAGACCCGACATAGCTTACGCAGTCAGTCTTGTAAGCAGGTACATGGCGAATCCTGGAAAGGCTCACTGGCAAGCATTGAAGTGGATTTTAAGGTACATAAATGGGTCTCTGAATAGAGTCCTAATTTATGGTGGAGCCTTGGGTGAAGATAGTAAAGCAGTAATAGAAGGATATGTCGACTCTGATTATGCAGGTTGTATGGATTCCAGAAAATCTATTTCTGGATATGTTTTCACTGTGTTTGGCACTGCAATTAGTTGGAAAGCAACACTTCAGAAGGTTGTTGCTCTATCAACCACTGAAGCGGAGTATATTGCCCTAACTGAAGCTGTGAAAGAAGCATTGTGGCTTGAAGGTTTTGCAAAGGAGCTGAAACTTCAAGGTCGAGGTATCACTGTTAAATGTGATAGTCAAAGTGCAATACACCTGTCGAAGAATTCAGCCTATCATGAGCGAACTAAGCACATTGATGTGAGGCTGCATTTCGTCAGAGGAGTAATCGAGCGTGGAGAAGTCCAAGTGCTGAAGGTTTCGACTGAAGACAATGCTGCTGATATGATCACCAAGACATTGCCGAGTTGCAAGTTTTTCCACTGTATGCAGTTGATAAAGCTGCATGAAGAAAGCTAGTATGTTCCTTGACGTTGTAGAGTTAGGTCCAAGGTGGAGATTTGTGAGATATTGGATCGAACTCTAGTATTGTCGAAGGGTAGCTTCTTGGTTCGACAGTTCGACAGAGTTAAGCATGAAGTCGAAGGATTGTTCACATGCTGGTGTCGAAGTGTGCATGCTGTAGTCGAAGATGGGTCTAGCATGCAGATGTCGAAGATGCTAGGGTTGTTAGCATGTTAAATTAGGTTTTAGTGTTAAAACCCTAATTTGTTAAGTTAGCTTGTTTATTAAGTTAGCTTGTGTAATGGGCCTTGCTGAAAAAGCCCATTAGTTAGTATGTTAGATTTTATTATAAATAGCATACTAGTCTCTCATCATTGCTAAGCTGCAAATCCTAATTTAGGGTGAGAGAGGTTATTTGTTATTCTTGTAAACTTGTAATCTTGTTTTAAGAGAAAGTAAAAGAATAGCAGTTATAACCAATTCTTGTGTTCTTATTCTCTTCCCTAATTCCCTATTATACTTTGTTATTGGTATCGTTTTTCACAACAATTGTCAATACCGCTAAGCAAAATCTTCACACGCTGCAAATGCAAATTAGTAATCCAACCTCTTAGACCCACATAGTGTCTACTCAGGCTGAATTTATTTTCCATATTGAGTGGCTTGAGAGCAAGCAAATATTTTTACAGAGGGGGTAAATGCGCCAAGAAGGAGAAAGTGAAAAAAAATATATAATGGTTAAGGCTCACAAAAAATTTATGACATTTACTTTGGTATTTACTTTCCGTTATTTAATTGTTTTACATGAACATGTTCAAGTTCTAATGAATGCGTTATTTTCTGAATAATTTGAAATTTTGTGATGTTACTAAATTCTGTTTATGGAGTACAAGAGGAGTAAAACAAAAATAATATAACTCAATGGTTAAATAGTCAGGTGTGTAAGAATTTAGAAATTTAGGTTTATGACAAATCAGGACCAACTTCATGATGAAAGGTTATTTTTAAATGTTTCATTCAAAATTGATTTTTATGATTATCTAGAAATAATAACGTTAACATGAAACTATTGATTGCTTAAAGTTATATTTTACTTGTTTTGTGAAAGCATGTTGATTAAAATCATAATCCTTACAAGACCTAGCTGGTGAATTGTATGCAACCTCTTGTTTTACAGATATATTAATAGTAAATATGCATATAACTCTATTGGTTTTACATAACTCTTGTTATTACTTGATATGTATGAAGTCATGGAAATGATTGAGTCAATATTTCTTTGTTAAGTAATAACTATTGATCAAATAAAGCCTACCTAATGAAAAAGTGATCCTTTGATAAACCTCTTTTTGAACCAAAAAGTTAAAAATTTTGTTTTAGAAATATTACTACCCTTAGCGATTAAAAAGAAAAACAATTATCATTCCTTTGTATTAAGGATATGAGAGCACTAATTTTAAAGATATCATAATAAGCAAGTTGGAGAAATGATTATTTGAAAGAAAGAAAGTAAATATGTTGACATTGGTGATTGAAAGAAAAAAATTAATGTACTTTGACAAAGCGATGAAAAATCAAAAGAAAAAGAGAAAGAAAAAAAAAACAAAATGTCAAAGATAATAAAGAAAAAATAAACCACCAAAAGAAGTTCTAAGTGGGAAAAAGAAAGAATTTTTGAAGCAATATGGATATAAATGAATTTATGATCCCTTATCTTAAAGGCACTTTTGAATTCAAAGAAAAACCAATATTTTTTGTAGCTCGACCCCGTTAGTGATCCATAGCCCATTTCATACTTTGTGATATTGATTATATGAAATACAAAATCTATTTAATATATGCATTGTAAGAAAATGAGAAAAACACAACCCAATTGAGTGGTTTTCGGCGAGATTATGATTCTGATGAAATTGGTTGTTAATATTGAAGGATAGAGAAACACTTAGAAAGGGGGGTTTGAATAAGTGTAACTTTAAAAACTCTTAAGATAAAAACAATGAGCACAATATTTTTATCCTGGTTCGTTGTTAGCGAAACTACTCCAGTCCACCTGTTTACCTAGAAAACTGGTAAACAAGCGCTAGTTTCCTTTTTAAAGGTTACTTTGCGAAGTCAACTAGAATACTCCAAGACTGATTGCTTTATTTTGTTATGTTATGTGTATCTGATTTGTATTAAATGTAAATAGTGACTTTAACGTAAAAGTAAGCACTGAAATTAAAGGCTTTAAAGTAAATCAAAGCAATAAAAAAGAAGGCAGTAAATGTGCACTGAAAGATAAAATGTAATGTAAAATGATTGCATTTAATTAAGCTGGTACGCATACATACATTCCAAAGTTGCACTCGTTACTCATTGCGCAGAGATTTGAGTTTACTCGTGTTTATGTAGAAAATGCGGACCCTTAACTATTCCTATGAAACTTGCTTAAATAGAAAAATAAAATAACTACTACTAACGGTCGACTGGCTATCAGTCAACACGTGTCTTCGACATGCAAGATCTTCAATTGTGAGACTTCCACGGGTCCTGTGAGAACTGCCAGAAAAACTGCCTGGAACTGCCTCTTAACTTCTACTGCCTCTCGACCTCCACTTCGATTTCTGCAGCCAAAAACCCTTAAGTCTTCGCATCCTTTTGGTCTGGTCGAACGCTAAAACCTCAGACGATATTCCTAGTCGAACAGCTTCGACTACTAAACGTTATTTGGTCGAAACGCTTCGACCCAACTGGTAGTGTAGATATTAACTTGAGGCCCAATTACCAATTTAGGGCCTTTTTTACCAAATTGAGGCCCAATTGCCAATTTTGGGCCTTAGTTGCCCATTTATTTAGTAAGTCGAAATCCTAGGGTAACAAATTGCCCCTCCAAGCGACTTCTTTCGACTGACTTGAGGAAAGAGAAAGATGTCGTTTCAGTTCTTTCTTGGGTTTCGACTTGTGTTAATTCCCATTACGCCATGATTACGTTTCATTTTCCCAGGCACTAATTATTACCTAAATGCTAGGTAATGGGCTATTAACTGCTCCCAGCTTGCTTGTGTCAGTTTCCAAGATATTTAATACGATTTTTTGGTCTTCTAACTTCCTTCCCCCACGTTTGTCTTGCTGAAGTAACTACACATTCTCTATATATAGCCTCATTCCTTCCATTTCTTTTTTACATCTCCTTACGTACAACACCTTAAACTCTTTCATCTTTTCAATCTTTTCAAACCATGGCGCAACCTTTAACAAATGCCAACATAAGATCCTGCATTAAGAAAGAATTTAAGCTTTCTGCAGAAGAGTTTGATTCGAATCATATCAATGCTCGTGCCCTCTATGCTAGCCAGGGGCTTGCATTTTATCCTGAAATTCTAGATGGAAACATCTATCCCTGCATGCTGATTGTGTTCTGGAGATTTGCATCTTTGCGCATAGATCCAGAAGGGAAGACTACTATAACCTCCACCATTCGAGGGGCTCATGTCATCATCACTCCCTCAACAATCTCTGATTTGTTGAAATGCAGCAATACCGGTGCAACGTTTGTTAACAACACCTTCGACATGAACACTTCTGATATGTTAAGGGATCTCATGGACAATGACCCCTTTTGTGCCAGAGTTATCAAAATTTGGCACCAACTTTTGGTAGGCAACTTTCGTCCGCGCAACCATAATAAAAATAAAATTATGGTGGAAGACTTGGAGTTCATTTCTTGTGCTCTTCAGGGGAAGAAAATCAACTTTCCTCTTTTGATTTTTAAACAACTCGTGGAAGCGGTCTCTTCGACGGCCTCTCGTCAAGGAATGGTGACTTGTCTTCCTTATGGAAGATTCTTGTCTTACCTATTTCTCAAGCAAGGGGTAGTGAGGAAAATGCGCAGGGCCGGGCGCATAGAGATGTTCGAAGCCGAAAGTCTGCCTCTACTATCTTTGGAGGACATCGACCAAAGAGTTCACTAATATTGGATATTTTAGTGGCTTTAGGGTTTGCTAGCTTTTTTTTTTTTTTTTGTAATGACTGCGCCTTTTATGAAGGCACTTTTTGTAATGACTGGCCAAGACTTTTAGCCATTTTAATATAATCTCTTAGTTCCTTATTCTCTTATTCAAATTTCTTGAAGTATAGGTTTATATTTTTTCAAATATTTACCATTTATCCTCAAGATTCGACCATCTGAATTTAGTTCTTCAATTTCATATGCATTGTTTGAAAACACCTGCAAAATTTTAAACGGTCCTTCCCAACTTGGGGACCATTTACCCAATAACTTATTCCTTTGATCCATGGGTAGAATAACCTTCCATACATAGTCACCTACCATGAATGTCTTCTCCTTGACTTTCTTGTTGTAAGCCTTCGCCACTTTTTCCTTTTGTCTTATTAATCTATCCAACGCTATTAGCCTCTCTTCGTCTAATTCGACTAACTCATCTAACATCATATTCCAGTATTCGTCAGACGACAGACTGTTTTGTCGTTGAATTCTTGTTGACTGTAGGTGAATTTCTGCAGGCAACACAGCATCATGCCCAAATGTCAAACGAAATGGAGTAGTTTTTACTGCTTCCTTTGGTGATGTTCGACAAGCCCAAAGGATTTGGTCGAGCGTTTGATGCCAATTTCTTGGCTTTTTTCCCACATGCTTCTTTATTAAATTTATGATAACTTTATTAGCAGCTTCGACCTGACCATTTGCCTGGGCATAATATGGAGTAGATGTTAGCAATTTAAACCCTGTTTCTGCTGCAAAAGCTTGCATTTTTTGACCGACAAAAATTGATCCTTGATCAGTAGTAATAGTTTCTGGGATCCCATATCTGTAGATAATGTGTTTTTGTATGAAACTAATCACTGCTTCTTGATCAGCATTAACTAGTGGGATTGCCTCTATCCATTTAGTAACATAATCTATTCCTACTAAGATGAATCTTTGTTGCTTAGAAGACGCAGGTTTGATTTCTCCTATTAAATCCAAAGCCGATCCTCTAAAAGGCCAAGGTTTGATAATCGCATGCAATTCACTGGCTGGAACATGTTGAATACTTGAAAATTTCTGGCACTCTTGGCATCCTCTTGCATATTCAATATAGTCTTTCAGCATTGTCGGCCAATATAAACCTTGTCTAAATGACAACCATTTCATCTTATGACCTGATTGATGAGCTCCACAAACACCACTATGAACCTCTGACACAGCCAAATATGCTTCAGCTTCACTTAAGCATTTCAACAACACACCCTCAGCTGTTTTCTTGTATAAATCATTTCCTAATATCACATAGTTTAGAGCTCTATATTTAATCTTTCGATCAGTTCCTCCGACTGGATTATTTAGGTATTGGACCAATGGGTTCCTCCAATCAGCATCAGTCATATTGTCGATGACAAAAATTTCCAAGGCATACAGATTTTTAACTTCAACATCATCATCTACCCCCTCGAATTTTGATGTCGACAATTGACCCAATTTGTCTAATACTTCATGAGTTTCTTTATTCTTGATCTCGACCATATCTTCCAACTTGTCTTTAGAAACTCTATACCCAGAAGCAATTTGTGCCAATTCATTGGCAATGTAATTGTTGGATCTTGGTACATGCAAGATCTCAACATGTTCGAAGCTTTCTAATAAGCGTATCACGATTGCATAATACATTATTAGATTTTCTTTAATGCACTTATACTCTTTCTTGATTTGTCGAATCACTAGTTCAGAATCACCTCGAATCTCAACCCGGGTTGCCCCCAAATCTATTAGGGCTTTCAAACCAGTAATCAAGGCTTCATATTCGACTTCATTATTAGAGCATACTTCTTTCATTTTGTAATGGAACTTAGTTGGAAGTCCCTTAGGGAAAATAATTAGGACTTCAATGCCTGACCCATTTTTGTGACTAGAACCATCAAAAAACAATTTCCAGTTAGTTTGCTCGACTTGATTTACAGACAATTCGACTAACCCATGGTCGACTATAAAATCAGCCACAACTTGTCCTTTCATAGCTTTTAAAGGGACATATGTCAAGGAAAATTCAGTTAGCGCTAAGGCCCACTTACCAATTCGACTATGCAAAATTGGTTTAGACAACATATGTTTAATAATATCAAAATGAGAAGACACATATACATCAACAGGCTTTATATATTGCTTAAGTTTGTTACATGAAAAATATAAGCACAAGCATAATTTTTCAATATCATTATACCTAGTCTCAGCATCTATTAAGGTTCGACTTAGATAATATATAGCTCTTTCGACTCCATTATCATCTTCTTGGGCCAACATACTTCCAATTGTCGAGCCTGATGCAGCTATGTATAACTTCATACTTTTTGTCCTATTGGGGGGTAACAAAATAGGAGGCTTAGTTAAATAAGCTTTTATTTGGTCGAATGCCTGTTGATGTTCTTGTTCCCATTTGAATTGATCTTGGTTCTTGAGTTTCACAAGTGGTGAAAATATCTTCGTCTTGCCACTTAGATTTGAGATAAATCTCCTCAAGAAATTAATCTTCCCCAACAATGACTGGAGTTGTTTCTTTGTTTCTGGCGCTTTTAGCTCCAAGATCGCTTTCGTCTTATTTTGATTTATGTCAATGCCTTTCTTGTGAACCACGAAACCCAGAAAATCCCCTGCATGTACACCAAAAGCACATTTTAAAGGATTCATTTTGAGTCCATATTTCCTCATTCGTTCAAAAGATTGTCGAAGATGGTCTAAGTGACCATTTTCGGAGTTAGATTTTATTACAATATCATCAATATAAACCTGCATAAATTTGTCAATAAAATCATGAAACATGGAATTCATGGCTCGTTGGTATGTAGCGCCAGCATTTTTTAAACCAAAAGGCATTACTACCCATTCATAAGTTCCCAAAGCACCTGGGCATCGAAACGCCGTCTTGGGTACATCTTCGTCAGCTATAAAAATTTGGTTATAACCTGAATATCCATCCAATAAACTGAGATATTCAAATCCGGCTGCAGAGTCGACTAACATTTCAGCAACTGGCATGGGATATTCATCTTTAGGAGTAGCCTTATTTAAATCTCTGAAATCTATGCATACACGAAGGCTACCATTTTTCTTTATGACAGGCACTATATTAGCTAACCATTCGACATACCTCGCAGTTCGAATAAACTTGCTTTTCAGCAATCTTTCAATTTCTATTTTGATTTTTTCCATAACCTCTGGCGCAAATCTTCTAGGAAGCTGCTTGATAGGTTTCTTCCCTGGGTTTAGTGGTAGTCGATGTTCCACCACATGTCGACTTAAACCAGGCATTTCATTGTAATCCCATGCAAAACAATCTTTGTATTCTTTCAAAAGTTGAATCAACTTGGTCTTTAGGTCACTTGTAAGCCTTGTGCTTACATAAGTAGGCCTTTTAATGACTCCATCACCTAAGTCAATTTCCTCAAGAGGATCTTGAGCTTGCATCCTTTTTACCGATCCTGATGGATCCATTTCGAAACCTAAAGGTTCGTCATCGTATATCCCGTCAAGTCGTTCGACTTGATGATCGACTTCTTGATCGTTTTCATTTTTTACTATCATGGCCTCAATCGTCATATTTTTCTCTAGTTCGGCTTCTAAAGCCGCTTTTTCTTTGTTTTCGGCCAAATAGGCCGTTATTCGAGCCAGGTATTCTGACTCAGTGGTCATCGTCTTTGATTGTTGTCCTCTGCTCTGGAGGACTTTCATGGTTCAATGGTTCATTAGGATCTTCTTTATTCCAAATGAAACCATAATTTGGGTCTAAGTTCAGATACTTAGACACACTTTCATCAGAAGGATATACATCTTCTGCTTTGTAGCAAGGAGCTACATTTGCCAAATGCTGGTCGAAGTGTCTGCGACCACTTTCAGTTTTGTAATAACTTTGGTCAGCTTCAATATTCTCCACTATACCATCTGACCTCCAAATGGCCACACGCTGATGTAAGGTGGAAGGAACTGCCCCAATACCATGGATCCATTCTCGACCCAACAGTAGTTTAAAATTTGCCTGCGATGCAATCACCATGAAGACGGTTGACCTGACAGACGAACCAACAGCTAGTTTTACTTGAATTACTCCAAGTATTCCACTTGTCTTACCCTCATAATTAGACAGTACCATATTATGGGGTCTTAAGTCTTTATCCGACTTTCCCACTTTCTGAAGTGAAGAATAAGGCATTAAGTTTACAGCAGCCCCACCATCGACAAACACTTTGTTTATTGGAACACCATCCACTTTCGACCTTATGAATAAAGGCTTCAAATGATACATCATTCCTCGACCTGGCCTCTCAAACACAGCCTTTTGCTCTTCTACCACTCCTTTTCCCATCACATAGTAACAAACAAGTGTTTCTTCCACATTCTCGTCAGGAAGAAAATCATCTTCATTCTCAGATACCTCAGAGATTCTGTCGAACTCAGCCGGGAGTACAGAAACAATCCCACAGTCGATTAGCAATTCATCTGACTCTATGTCAAAGTTATCATCGACTTCTTCGTCTGACAATGGAGAATACTCAGGCTCTTTTTCTGTATTGGGGATCGGAGCATCGTCGTTGACCAATTCTTTGATCAATTTCTTTCCTAGGATCATCCCAGCAGCTAATCTTTCATTTGCTTTTTTAGCCTGCTCCTCAGTCAACTTCCTATGAAAGGGTTTTGACTGATAGTGAGAAAATCCTGCCTGCACCATTTTTGAACCCTCTTGTCCATTCTTGTGGCTTCTTTGGTAACGCCTCCATTGCGTTCGAGTCATGGGGTTCTTTCCTTTGTAGTTTGGAGATATGTAATCTTTTCTTTTAGATCCACTATCAGTCCAAGAACCTTCAGCATTGGTTCCATCGCCTTGAATCTGCCATTCTGGACGTTTACCTCTGAAGTTAATGGGTTTCACCCATTTGTCTTCAGGGACATCCGTCTTGGGACGGAAAGTCCTTGGTTTTTCAAACATCTTCCTGTATTCTCCAGCCTTTCGGCCACTGTTTTCTCCTGTATACATGAATTGACGATTCTTGCCTCGACGAGGGTCGAACCTCACTTTGTTTGCAGCATCGACATTGAAAACAGCATCACACCTTGGGCATAATCCAACTTGAGAGTTGTTATTGTGGCATCTCTCAAGGAATTTCAAAAGACTCTCTTTTGGTTCAGGATAAACCATGTTCAAAACTTTGCCATCAGTAGCGCCGTCTTGCTTTCTAACGAAACCATCAGTAGTCTCGACCATCATCACATCAGCAAGCTCAGTATAATGAGCCTCTTCGACTTGCAAAGGATCAGTATCAACTTGCATTGATGACTTTGGCTTTTCTCCAAACTGTAACCTTCCTTCTTTCAAAGCTTTTTGCACTAAATCCCTGAAAAGGACACATTGAGAAGTTTTATGACCCAAGAAATTATGAAATTTACAAAATCCTCTTTTTTTCTTTTGTTCAAGAGGAGGATTTTTAAGTCCCGGGGGTACTATGATTTGCCCATCAGAAACCAACAAATCAAATATTTCGTCACATTTTGTTATATCAAATGAATACGTTTTACTAGAAAATTTTTCATTCTTACTTTCAACCAGATTTTTATCTTTTGAAGGTTTAAGCAATTTACAGATATATGGTGGCCCTGGCTTTAATTCAGCCATGTTGACCTCTCCCTCTTCGTATTCACTGTCGCTATTAGAGTCGAACTCACTTGTAGTAACATAAGCTATTTTTTCTTTCTTATGATATTTACTAGCTCTGGCTTTTTCAGCTTTTAGCCTTTCGACCTGGCGTACTCTATCTGCCAGTTGTGCCATGTCTCTCAAATGTTGGATGTCTAATTTCTTCCTTATGGAATAATCTAACCCACCTGCAGCCATTTCGACTAACTCATGTTCAGGAATTTGTGTAAAACATCTAGCTTTCAGTAACCTAAAACGGTTTAGATAGTCATCGACTGGTTCTGTACCCTTTTGCCTAACTTCAGCCAATTCTTTCAAGCTAATTTTCGACTGTCCCATATAAAATTGTTCATGAAACAATCGTTCTAATTGGTTCCATGAGAACAAAGATTGGGGAGATAAGGTCGTGAACCAAGTAAATGCATTTTTCGTTAAAGAACTTGGAAAATACTTCATCTTTAGATTTTCATTGTTTGCTATTTCTCCAGCCTCTGTCTGGAACCTAGCAATATGTTCGACCGTCGACTCGCCAGTCTCACCAGCAAATTTGGTGAATTTTGGGACTTTCCACCCCCTAGGCAATTCTGTCTGCCTTACATATTCTGATAGCGGGGAAACGAAATTTGGTCTATGCAAACCTACATTTATTCCATTCTGAACTAAAATTCGTTCAACTACATTAGAGATATTATTGTGTCCAATATTGACATCTTGCTGGATGTTCCTAAGAACCTGGTCAGCATCTTGATGCCTTTGTACTATTCTAGGGATCTCTGGCTCAATTTGATCTCCTTGTCCTATAGGTTCGACCCCTCTCACATTCGACCCTTGAGTAGTCGAAAGGTTTGGTTGTGGGGGCGCTCCAAAGAAATATGCAATTCTGGCCATTTGTCCCGCCAATATTTCATAACTTTGATTTGTGTTATTAATCATGGGAGTAAAAACAGTTCCCATTTGTTGAGTAAGGGCATTCACCATTTCATGATTACTTTCGTCCATTTGTTGTCGAATTGACAACATTGACGTAGTACTTAAAGATGGCAAAACCTGGTGATTATATCCTATGCCTATAGGTCGACCCCCTGGATTTGATGTGCTTGTAGCCATCATGCTGTCAGAATATAATGAAGGATTTGTATGCAAACCTTGCATCATAGACGTGGGCATTCCAAACTGAGGGTTAAAACCTGGTGGAGGCATCATTCCATGAAACGGCGGTCGTAATGGATTCAACGGTGACCGTACATTCGTTGGTGATGATACCATTATTGCTGCCGTCGATCCACCAGTATTTGTTGTTCCAACTGGGGACGAATCTGCGACATTTTATGGTGTTCCTCCGTTCAGAACACCTCCTTGATTTCCAGAAAGATCAGAATTATTTGTATTAACTTCAGCCATGTTAGTTAATTTCCGACCACTTCTTATTATCATTCATAACTAATGAAAAATAAAGAACAATCGATGGGTCCCACTGGGCGTGCCAATTTGTTTACCTAGAAAACTGGTAAACAAGCGCTAGTTTCCTTTTTAAAGGTTACTTTGCGGAGTCAACTAGAATACTCCAGGACTGATTGCTTTATTTTGTTATGTTATGTGTATCTGATTTGTATTAAATGTAAATAGTGACTTTAACGTAAAAGTAAGCACTGAAATTAAAGGCTTTAAAGTAAATCAAAGCAATAAAAAAGAAGGCAGTAAATGTGCACTGAAAGATAAAATGTAATGTAAAATGATTGCATTTAATTAAGCTGGTACGCATACATACATTCCAAAGTTGCACTCGTTACTCATTGCGCAGAGATTTGAGTTTACTCGTGTTTATGTAGAAAATGCGGACCCTTAACTATTCCTATGAAACTTGCTTAAATAGAAAAATAAAATAACTACTACTAACGGTCGACTGGCTATCAGTCAACACGTGTCTTCGATATGCAAGATCTTCAATTGTGAGACTTCCACGCGTCCTGTGAGAACTGCCAGAAAAATTGCCTGGAACTGCCTCTTAACTTCTACTGCCTCTCGACCTCCACTTCGATTTCTGCAGCCAAAAACCCTTAAGTCTTCGCATCCTTTTGGTCTGGTCGAACGCTAAAACCTCAGACGATCTTCCTAGTCGAACAGCTTCGACTACTAAACGTTATTTGGTCGAAACGCTTCGACCCAACTGGTAGTGTAGATATTAACTTGAGGCCCAATTACCAATTTAGGGCCTTTTTTACCAAATTGAGGCCCAATTGCCAATTTAGGGCCTTAGTTGCCCATTTATTTAGTAAGTCGAAATCCTAGGGTAACACCACCCCCTTAGAGTGATTTACCTCAATCGAGGATTTAATCCACTAATCAATCTTGATTACAATGGTTGTCCACTTAGAAACTCTCTAAGTCTTCTAGAGTATTCTGATCACAACCTGATCACTCTAGGAACACATGCTTAGATATTTCCTAAAATATTTCAAAATGCTTAGAGTATTCTGACCACTCTACTTGATGCTGAATTGTACATACTCCTTATATATTTCCTGAAATAAAAAAATGCATAGGATTAGAGTACCACATTGTCTTATACAAAGTTCATATACATTGTTATCATCAAAACAAGAATATTGATCAGAACAAATCTTGTTCTAACAATCTCCCCCTTTTTGATGATGACAAAAACATATATAATTTATATGAATTTGCAATCAGAATATCAGATGACAAAAGATAATTACACAGATATAGCATAAGCATATAATTAGAGTGTGTGAATATGTCTCCCCCTGAGATTAACAATCTCCCCCTGAAATAAATACTAAAAGAATTTATAAAAAAAAGACTTCCCTGAGTATTTTTCATTTCAGCAGAGACTTTCACTTCGCCTAGAACTTCAGAAAATTCAGAGCTTCTGCTTCTTGCTTCCATAAGACAGCTTCAGAGCTTTGAATTTCTTCTTAGTTGTCATAGCTTGCTTGATTGAATCAGAACATTCTTGAATGTATCAGAGCATCACCAGAGCATCTTTACATCCTGAAATGTTTCAGAACATACTAGACAAAAATATCAGAACATGAATGTATCAGAGCATAACGTGAATGTGTCAGAGCATTATTGATAACTATCATGTATCAGAGCATTCTTAATGAATAGCATTTATCAGAGCATATATGATGAAGAAAATGTATCAGAGCGTATTCTCAACCGAGAACATCAGAGCATTCTACGAATGACTATCAGAACATTCTTCTTCTTGCTTCTGATCTTGAAGCTTCACAGCACTAAGCTTGCTTCAATTTTTCAAGAGCATGCTTCTTTATAGAATTGCCTTTCCTCATGTATTTGCTTCTCATGTTGAGCTTTTTCAGAATATCTTCAATCCTGCAAAAGATCTCAAAGACATAGAACTTGCAAATAATGTTAGGAATGTTGAGACTTAATCCCAGCAACTGATATAATAAATCAAATCAATTATCATGTTTCTCCCCCTTTTTGTCATGACATCAAAAAGCATTAAAAAGATTCAGATGATAAAACAACATAAAGTGAAGAAGATAATATTTCATTGATTAACAAAATATATCAGAAGAATACAAGAGGGATAGAAGAAGATGCAAGAAACAAATGCAAGAAACAAGAAAACATCTAAGCCCAAGACACACTACGGCTAGCCTAGCTTAGAAGCTATCTTGGCAAGAAGGTTTTGAATCTCAGCAGCGATTTCTGTATGCGTCTTCATAAAAGATCTGAACTCATTGTGAGTTTCCTCATGCTTGTCCAGACGAGAAGCAAGATCAGCTTGATTATATTGAAGAGCCTTCATGGTGTTCATCAGAACAGAAGGTCCAGCAAAAGAAGCATCAAAGAAATTGTCCAGAAGAGGAGTCTCAGCAGCAGCATCGACCATGAGAACATCAGCTTGATTTTCCTTAAGAGGAGATTGCATAGCAGGGTAATTCTCTATAGTTTGTTTCTCAGCATCAGCTTCTGCCTCAGAAGCATCTTCAGCAAACACAGGAGAAGGGATTTCAGAATCTGGATTCTCGAGAGCCAGAAGAATTTCAGCCAAATTCTTTGGAGGTGTAGGAGCAGTAGGTTCTGATGGGTATTCAACTTCTGGATATACCATATCTGGTGCCTTAGAAGAGGGATTCTCCCTTAACCAGTTGAATAAGAACTTAAAATCTCTAGTCAGCACGTGGAGAGAAGGCTTCCACACAACCATAGCAAGAGGATGCACCTCTTCAAGCTCGTCAATAAATTCTTTCTCTTCAAGAGATTTCCAAATCCTGATGGGGTGATAGTACTTACCATCATCTAACTCCAAAAAGTAGCCAAAAGATCCAGTACTTTCAGCCAAGCATCTCTTCTGGATGTTCAGAAAATCAGTCTGAATATCCTTCTTAAAGACTTTCCACAACTTGCAAGGAACAACATGATCCATCTTGGACTCATGAGCATCTTTCAGAGTCTCCAATCCAGTTCTGACCTTACACATCAACAGGTCATAGCAAGCATTAATAGAGGGTTCAGGAGGATTGAAAGTGAAACAATAATCAGGGTAAAGAAGACTATAGGGTTTTGATTCTCTTGAGAACAAAGAAAGGGGGTAGAAGATGAAGAATCTGTGGTGAAGGTGGTTGAGAGGATATTTTCATAAGGAAGATGGGGAGAGATAGCATTTTGTGGTTGAGGGTTTTGAACAGGTGCAGAAGGAAGTGGTTGGTTTCTGTTTGTGGTTATGGAAGAAGATGGAGTGACAGAAGGAGGAGGCTTTTTCTGAGGGGGGCGGTCAGAAGAATGGTAAATTTTATGAATGAGCTTCTCAAGCTGTTCATTAGTTCTTTTAGGTTTGAGAGACTCTCTGGGTTTCTTTTGCTTCTTTGCTTGTTTAGAATCAGGGCCTTCTTCTGTGGCCTTTCTCTTCAGTTTATTTTCTTCTTTTGTTCCTTCTTTCTTAACTCATCCAGAGATGGAAGAGTTCTTCCTCGAATCCATGCAGGATCAACAAAAGTTTGAGCTTTAACGCATGACTTCAGATAACGTTTAACAGATTTGTCTAGCTCCTCTTTGAACATATGAGAGAAACTCACAACAGGAGTTCTTCTAGTTAGAATATCTGGAAACATTGTTGAAGGAGTGGTCACTTCTTCAATCAGCTGCATCCTTTTTAGAGTCTGAGCATTCAGAATAACCCCTTGGATAGCAGTCAAGTTTTTAGATGGGCCAACTGTTCTCATAACATCTATCAAGCCACTCTCAATCACAATATCTGAAATCATCCTTCCAAAAGGAATAGTATTCTTCTTGAGTTTGGGATTCTTCTGACGTTCTTCATCTCTTGATTCTTCAATATTAGTCTTCATATGTTGAAAAAGAATGTGTGGCAGATTAACTCTCATGCCTTTTTCAATGCAGAATAATATATACTTCTGATCCTGATTGACATAGGTAGCAGCGCTTGATGATTTTCTGTGATAGAGAGATCCCAGAATGATCTCAGCCCATACTCTATAGGAAGGCTTCAAGGCAGTAGTGAAAGTAGAGGCGATACCAGAAGTAAATAACTATCGATCAACTTTCTCCCAGTCAGTTCTTCCATGAAGAGTACCAGTGATTCCATCCAAACCATCAAGACCATAAAGTTTCCTTATCAGTTTCTCAGTCACAATAACTTCTTGCCCTAGCACGAAGGAGATGATAACAGTTGAAGTAACCGTTGCATGTGTCCAGAAATCCTTAACCAATATAGGATAAACTTGTCCAATCAACCTTTCAAAGTAGTTTGACCATTCTTGTATCAGCATAGCAGTTTTGGTTTTGAAATCATGTGCCATAAGATTTTCAAAATCCACCATTGTTTCGCAGAGAACCTCCAGTTCATTAAAAGGAATCGAACACGACTTCAAAGGAGTAAATGCATATCGCTTTTATTGAACTTGATGTTGCGATGATACCTTGCGTTGAACATTCGAAGATGAAGCCATGGATTCACACCATGATTTAGGTTTAATAACTAGGGCTTATGCAAAATGAGAGAGATGAACAGAAATAGATAACGAACAAAGAGAGAGAATGTAAAGAGATGAAATATTATGGAGATGAGTTTATATAGGCACGGATTTGAAATGAAATGCAATATGTTTCTGAATGAACAAGATTACAGAAAATCAAATGCATTTAATGTTGAGTGACGTTAGGGAAAAACGTGATATTTGAAATGTTTTGCACAGTTACCTAGGGCGGCGTCTCATCAACTGCACGCATGCTTGTCCCTTTAGAGTGAACACGTGTTCATCTTCTGGAAAAGCTGGTGACAGCTGTTTTTCTTTAAAAGAGATTCTGAATCAACTTAGACATATGAAACGTTAGTAATAACAGAATCAGAATATCTAATTGATCAACAATCAGAACTTCTTATAAAAGAAAATAAATGATCATTTCAAATCTAATCTATATATCAAAACTTCTCATCTTCTCATTCTGGGCATAAATCCATACTGATATTCTTCAGAATAAACTTAAACCTATCTTCAGCAAGGGGTTTTGTAAAGATATCAGCCCATTGATGGTCTGTATCAACAAAGTTTAAAGATTGAACACCCTTCTGAATATAGTCCCTAATGAAATGATGTTTAATCTCAATATGTTTAGCTTTGGAATGTAAGATTGGATTCTTAGATAAACATATAGCAGAAGTATTATCACAGAAGATAGGAATGTTACTCTAATATATATGATAATCTTCTAGCTGACTCTTCATCCAGAGCATCTGTGTACTACATCCAGCAGCAGCAACATATTCTGCTTCTGTTGTAGAGAGGACAATGGTAACTTGCTTCTTGCTGTACCAGGAGATCAGGTGACTTCCAAGAAATTAACAACTTCCAGATGTACTTTTCCTTTCAATTTTATCTCCAGCGTAATCAGCATCACAAAATCCTACTAAGTTGTATTCTTCAGATCTTCTGTAGACTAAACCAACATTAGTAGTACCTTTCAGATACCTTAGAATTCTCTTAACAGCTCTTAAGTGAGATTCTCTATGATCTGATTGGAATCTTGCACGCAGATAAACACTGAATAAAATATCAGGTCTAGAAGTAGTAAGATATACAAGAGATCCAATCATACCTCTGTAGAGCTTCTGATCTACCTTCTTACTTACCTCATCCTTACCTAGGACGCACGTTGGATGCATAGGAGTTTTTGCTTCTTTGCTTTCTGAAAAATTAAACTTCTTCAGAAGTTCTTTCACATACTTGGTTTGATGAACATATGTTCCATCAGAAGTTTGATTGATCTGGATCCTAAGGAAGTACTTGAGTTCTCCCATCATGCTCATTTCAAACTCAGCCTGCATAGACTTAGCAAACTCCTTTCCAAGTGTAGCATTAGAAGTTCCAAATATAATATCATCAACATAAATTTGGCAAATTAAAATATCCTTTTTAAAGGTTTTACAAAAGAGAGTAGTATCCACTTGCCCTCTATTGAAACCATTATTTAGAAGGAAAGAACTTAATCTTTCATACCAAGCTCTAGGAGCTTTCTTCAGGCCATATAATGATTTCTTTAATTTGAAAACATGTTCTGGAGACTTAGAATCTTCAAAACCAGGAGGTTGGTGGACATATACTTCCTCATCTATATAACCATTTAAGAAGGCACTCTTAACCACCATCTGATATAAAGTGATGTTATGTTGAGTGGCAAAAGAAATTAATAAGCGAATAGATTCTAACCTGGCCACTGGTGAAAAGGTTTCTGTATAGTCTATGCCTTCTTGGTGACTATAGCCCTGAGCAACCAGTTTGGCTTTGTTTCTTACAACTTCCCCTTTTTCGCTTAGCTTGTTTCTGAAGACCCACTTGGTTCCAATGATGTTGAATCCTTTTGGTCAAGGAACAAGATCCCACACGTCATTCCTTGTAAACTGATTGAGTTCTTCTTGCATGGCAATTATCCAGCTAGCATCCTCCAGAGCTTGATCAACAGAAGTTGGCTCGATAAGAGATACTAGACCAAATTGACATTCTGCATTGTTCTTAAGGAATGATTTGGTTCTGATAGGATCTTCTTTCTTCCCAAGGATAACATCTTCTGAGTGAGCAGAGGTGAGTCTAGAAGATCTTCTGATAGTTGGCTCTTTAAAAATTCCGAGGTTTTCTAATGAAGCAGCAACCTGATCTTCTGACACTTTGCTTCTGGGTTCTTCAGCTTCTGAGTTAGAGACTTCAATATCTGCAAAATTCTCAAACTGCTTTGGCTTTTCAAGACCAAGCTTATCATCAAATCTGATATTGATTGATTCTTCAACAATCAATGTTTCAGTATTGTATACTCTGTAGCCTTTTGAGCGTTCAGAATATCCAAGAAGGAAACACTTATGTGCCTTAGAATCAAACTTACTCAGATGATCTTTAGTGTTCAGAATATAACATATACATCCAAAAAGATGAAAATAAGAAATGTTGGGCTTTCTGTTCTTCCACAATTCATAAGGAGTCTTATTAAGAATATGTCTTATGGAGATTCTATTCTGAATATAACATGCAGTATTTATTGCTTCTGCCCAGAAATGCTTAGCCATATTGGTCTTGTTGATCATGGTTCTGGCCATTTCTTGTAGAGTCCTATTCTTTTGCTCTACAACTCCATTTTGCTGTGGAGTTCTAGGGCAAGAGAAATCATGGGCAATACCATTTTTTTTGAAATAAATCTCAAATATTTTGTTCTCAAATTCGCCACCATGATCACTTCTGACATTTATAATTTTACACTCTTTCTCAGATTGGATTTGAGTGCAGACGTCAAAGAATACTGTATGAGACTCATCCTTGTGTTTCAAGAACTTTACCCATGTCCATATGCTATAATCATCTACGATGACTAATCCATATTTCTTCCCTCTGACATATGCTGTTTTGACTGGTCCAAACAGATCAATGTGCAGAAGTTCTAGCTGCCTAGAGGAAGAAACAACATTCTTAGATTTGAATGCAGATTTGGAAAACTTCCCTTTTTGACATGCTTCGTAAAGAGCATCTGATTTATATTTCAGATTAGGAAGTCCTCTGACCAGATTTAGTTTGTTAATCTGAGAAATCTTTCTCAAACTAGCATGGCCTAATCTTCTGTGCCAGACCCATTGCTCTTCACTAATAGACATAAGACAGGTTACCTTCTAATTCTTGAGATCTTGAAGATCAATCTTGTAAATGTTGTTCTTTCTCTTGCCTGTAAATAGGATTGAGCCATCCTTCTGACTTACAGCTTTGCAAGACTTTTGATTGAAGATTATGTCATAACCATTGTCACTTAATTGACTTATGGACAATAAGTTATGAGCTAATCCATCTACAAGAAGTACATTAGTTATGGAAGGAGAGTTACCAATACTTATGGTTCCTGAGCCAATTATCTTGCCCTTCTGATCTCCTCTAAACTTGACTTCACCAGCGGGCTTAAGCATCAGGTCTTGGAACATAGACCTTTTTCCCGTCATGTGCCGCGAGCACCCAGAGTTCAGGTACCATGACATGTTTTGCTTTGTCTTCTTTGCTGCCAAGGATATCTGCAACAGAAATTATCTTCTCCTTAGGTACCCACATTTTCTTGTGTCCTTTCTTGTTAGTTCTCCTCAAGTTCTGATTAATCTTGGGTTTAGCATGATAATTAACAGGAGGTACAACATGATATTCCTTAATTTGAGCAACATGATATTTTCTATTTTGTGTCACATGCTTCTTTGTGTGTGTAATGTGAAAGCTTTTAGCATGCGAAGTGAGCCTAATATCATGGGAGTGGCCATACTTGAACTGATCATACAATGGCTTGTATGTGATTTTCATATCATCTACAGGTTCAAGTTTGTATGGGGTTTCACCCTCATAACCTAGGCCAACTCTCTTGTTTCCACTAACAGCATATATCATAGAGGCAAGTTGACTTCTACCAATACCTCTAGATAAGAACTTCTTGAAACTCAAATCATATTCTTTAAGAATATTGTTCAAGCTTGGAATAGATTTTTCTGAACCAGAAGATGACTCAGCATCTTTGGATAGTTTTAAAACTTTTTCTTTGAGTTCAGAATTTTCTAATTCAAGCTTCTTAGTTTCAGATACAAAGAGCTTTCTCAGCTTTTTGTATTTGATACTAAGCTTAGCCTTGATTTCAAGAATTTCAGTTAAACTGGAAGCTAGCTCATCTCTAGATAGTTCAAAAAATACCTCTTCAGAGTCAGAGTCTGATTCTGATGTAGATTCTGATTCAGCATCCATAGTAGCCATCAGCGCTATGTTGGCTTGCTCGTCTTCAGAGTCTGATTCTAATGAATTTGAATCATCCCAAGTTACCATAAGACCTTTCTTCTTCTGGAACTTCTTCCTGGGTTTCTCCCTCTGAAGCTTTGAACACTCACTCTTGTAATGTCCTGGCTCCTTGCACTCAAAGCACGTGACCTTCTTTTTGTCAGATCTTCTGAGTCCAGAAGATTCTCCTCTTTCAGGCTTTTTAGAACTTCTGAAGTTCTTGAACTTCCTTTGCTTACTCTTCCAGAGTTGGTTTACCCTTCTGGAGATCATGGACAGTTCATCTTCGTCTTCTTCTGATTCCGACTCTTAAAAATCTTCTTCCTCCGCCTGAAAAGCATTAGTGCATTTTTTATTCAAAGATTTTAAAGCAATAGACCTACCTTTCTTTTGAGGTTCATTAGCATCCAACTCTATTTCATGACTCCTCAAAGCACTCATCAGCTCTTCTAAAGGTACTTCATTCAGATTCTTTGCAATATTGAATGCAGTCACCATTGGGCCCATCTTCTGGGAAAGCTTCTAACGATCTTCTTGACGTGATCAACTTTTGTATATCCCTTGTCAAGCACTCTTAATCCAGCAGTTAGAGTTTGAAATCTTAAGAACATTGTTTCAATGTTTTCATCATCCTCCATCTTGAAGGCTTCATACTTCTGGATTAATGCAAGAGCTTTTGTCTCTTTGACTTGGGCATTTCCTTCGTGACTCATCTTTAATGATTCAAAGATGTCATGGGCAGTTTCTCTGTTTGATATCTTCTCATATTTAGAATAAGAAATAGCATTAAGCAAAATAGTCCTTGACGTATGATGATTTTTAAATTGTTTCTTTTGATCATCACTCATTTCTTGTCTTGACATCTTTGCTCCACTAGCATTTACTGGATGTTTGTAAACCATCCACAAGCAAGTCCCATAAATCACCATCTAGACCAAGAAAGTAACTTTCCAATCTATCTTTCCAGTATTCAAAATTTTCACCATCAAATACTGGTGGTCTAGAATATCCATTTCCATTTCCATTGTTGTGTTGATCATTTGAAGTAGATGTAGAAGTGGATGTAACAATATCAACCATATTGACTTAGTGTTTTTCTCACCCTGAATCTTTTTCTAACACGGTTAAGTGCTTGCACCTAGAACCGGTGCTCTGATGCCAATTGAAGGATATAGAAACACTTAGAAAGGGGGGGGGGTTGAATAAGTGTAACTTTAAAAACTCTTAAGATAAAAACAATGAATACAATATTTTTATACTGGTTCGTTGTTAACGAAACTACTCCAGTCCACCCCTTAGAGTGTGTAACTCGGTGAACTGACTTTAAATGTCGCGGTTAAGCATGAGTCGCCACCGACTTTTATTTTGTCCAATTTTAGGAAAGGTAAAAAGTACAGAAAAAGACCTTTTAAAATGAAAAAGGGCTCGGGGGTAAGTTATGAAAAGGGAAGGTGTAAGTGTCGCACGCTCGCGAAAAATGAACAGAGTCGCCACCAATATATTTATCCCATAAGGGAAAGGAATATCAGAAAACCTAACAAAGGAAGGAACAGGGTCTTGCGACCAGAGAATCAAGGTACGGGAGTCGGTTACGCGAGGGGAAGGTACTAGCACCCCTCGCGCCCATCGTACTCGATGGTATCCACCTATGTTTGTTTCTATCTAAAGGGTGTATACTATGTCTATGTCTATATGCGAATGAATGCAGAATGTAGGGAAAATAAAGAATTGTACTCGCACGGGCCCTACCCCGCTGCCTACGTATCCTTTTCAAGAATCAGAGTTACCGTAGCTCGGCTCTTTAGTTTTTGTTTGTTTTTGTGTTTTTTAGTGGACGAAGTCACATTCGCACTCCGCTGCTCGACCTCTGGAGTCTTAAGCTGGGAATGGAGCGGAAGTAACGTGTCCGATTAGGAGAAAGAATGCCCTGAAGGCAAGAGAAAGAATGCCTCGAAGGCAAGAGAGAGAAGAAAGATTTTGAGCGTTTCGAGGAAATCCCTTAAGCAAGGGAAACTCGAGTTACTCTTTGGTTTGTGTTTTTTAGAAGTTGGGAACTTACGCCTGAATGGGACCCTTAAGCAAGGGAGATCCAAGCACTCGAACATTCCCTTAAGCAAGGGACGTTCAAGCTTTCATTCCCTTTTTAAAAATTTTCACTTTGATTATTAGTGTTTTAAGTGTTTTCTTGGTATTTTTTATGGGATTTAATTTGGATAGTTATTAGATGTTTTGAAGTTGAAAAGGAAAAGAAACTAGCCTAAGTATGAAGGGAATTTCTACCTAATGTTATCATGGTTTCTACCTAAGGTTAGGAATAAAAGAATATGAAAATAAAGATCACAATTAGAAGTCAACAAGTAGGATACATGAAAATAGTACAAGAACATGAAATAGAACAAGTCAAAGTATAGCACAAAAGTGAATTAAAAGTACTATTATTTTTATGTTGATTTTTATGAGAGAAATTGAATTACAAGTCAAGTAAAAGACTAAAACAAATAGCCTAAAACTAATATTTTTTATTCTATTTTTTATATGTCAAATATTAGTACTAAGGTAAAAAATTAGCATAAGAAAATATGAATTTTATTAGGTAAAAGAAAATAGAAAAAAAATCTAACTAACCTAAAACAAAGATGATGGAAACAGGGAAGTGTGAAATGAAAACAATGGTGTGAAGAGCAGGGCGCAGGGCCCAGTAGCAATTGGTCCAGAATTTTTTTTGTTATGATTTTTGTAGTGAAAGAAAATGGTACGTGGGCCAGTGGGGGTGTGACTTAGCAATTTCGTGGCCCAATATTTCATGTTCAGGTTCTTAATCCAATTATTATTATCAGAATTTATTAAGAGTAAAAAAAAAATTACCAATTAATTAATAAAAAAATAAAAAATAAAAAAGGAGCAATTGAGATTGGGAATTAGGGTTAACCTGGTGTGACTCCTGAGCTACTCATACTTGTTCTTCTTCACGCCAATTCTCTCTTGCACTCAGACGAACGGCGACGACGGCGATGAACCATCCACCACCTCAACTCCGATCACTTCCGTTCCATGGCGCCACCATGAATGAACGAGGTACCATCGCTATGGATCTCTCTTACCTCTCATCACGACGAACTCAACGGCGGCGACGGTCTTCTCGACCTCCGACGAAGCTTCGGCTTTGATCTCCTTCTTCTTTTCGGATTCGTAGTATGCTTTTGGTACGACTGCGTTCACGATGATTGCCGAGTTGCCTTGATGTGAAAACCGCAGCGACGACGGTGTAGATTGAAAGTAACCATCAATCGTGTTGCAGGGTTGTGCGCTGAGTTTTGTGGATGAGTCTCGTTCTTGGAGACTTTGCAGTGATGCAGAAGCGATACGAAGGTGAGGTTTCGAAGAAGCAGTTTGAATCGAAGAACGAAGATAGATGAAGATCGAAGAGGAACTCGGATCTCAAACTTATTACCAATTCAGGTACGTTCCCACTGATTTTCTTATTACATTTCTGGTGATTGAATGGAGATAATAGTGTGTTGATGAATGTGGTGAATGTGCAGAAAATTGAGGTGAAGAAGATGATGATGAATTATTTGAGGACTTCTGAAGATGTATGCTGAAGCTTTGATGTTGGTGAATGATATCGAAGGACGTTGTTGAATCTGGGGAATCATGCGATCGATGATCGGTGAAGAGGCGATGAGGAATTGAAGATGGTTTGCGGAGCAATGAAGAAGATTGATCGAAGAGAATGAAGAGAAGATTGGTGACGAATCGGTAATGATCTTTTGTAACTGCTTCTCTGTTTTCTTCTTCCGTGTATGAATTTTGTTCTTTTATTTTTCATTTGCAGAAATCGGAGAGTGGAGAAGATTAAATTGGTGATGAATGTTGAATCGAGTGAAGTGATGAAGGTGATGAATGTGAAGAAGATGGTTGCAGAGTTGATGTGTAGAAGCAGAGAAGTGAAGAAGAATGAAGATGAAGTTGATTGTGGAGATGAATGGGGAAGAATTGTGGAGATTGAAGGTGAAGATATGGTGAATGATTGAAGGAGTTGAAGAAGATGAATTGAGGTGTGAAGTGTAAATGGAGAAGTGGAGAGCCTGAAGAATGATGGAAATCTTTGTTATATAGAGATTCAGGTTAGCTCAGTTCTCTGAATTTTCTGTTAGATTTCAGTTAGGGATCTGTTTCTGTTAGTTGGTAGTTATTTCTGTTATAGGTTAGAAACTGTTAGGGAATAATAACTGAATTCTGTTAGGAGGTTATGAAAACTGTTAGTGTTGAAATGTGTGTTGAGTGTAAGTTAGTTATTGGTTGAAGGGTTAGAAAAGTTAGTTATGAATTAGTACTAGGTTGTTATGAAAACTGTTAGTGGGAGGTTACAATTCTGTTAACAGTCAGTTGAAAGTTTGGGGGACTGTTAGGGAATGGTTATTGACAGTTGTGATTCTGTTGGAGGGTTAACAGTTTGTTATTCAATGTTAAATTTCTGAACTCTGGTTTTGCGGTTGATTTGCAGGTGGTATTTTTGTATTGCAGGACTGCTGTTAACGACGTATCACTGTGTCGGCTCGCAACACGTTCGCCTCTGGTCTGGCAGCAAGTATATAGCATGAATGGAGGTCTTGTAATGGCTGTATGATGCTGAATTGTGATAGTTGCAGCAAGTTTTATTGTTTTTTTTTTCTTTTTTTGAACATGTAGAATTTTGGACTTTAGGAGTTAATTCAAGGTGTAATGAACACTGTGATGGATTGTAATGTGCTCCAACTGTGAAAACTCTCTTGTAATTGGATTGAAATAAGTCTTCAAAATGTATCGAATTTGTAATGCAAGGTTATCCTTCTCAAACATGAAGTCTGAACATGTATTTTTTTTCTTTCGGAAATTCAAGTTCTCTTTTGGTTTTGTTGAATGATGTTCTTCTTGTGAGCTTGACTTGAATAACAAAAAACCACATGAATTGACCTTGGCTTGCTCGATCACATCTAGAAGCTAGATTAAATATTTGAACATGAATGAACTTCTTGATGGGCTTCTAACTTTAATTCTCAACATTTGAGTCAACTTGCAATTGAAGCAACCCTGATGAGAATAAAACTTATCTTGATAGAAAGGAAATCCACCAACATCTTTTCTGACAATACTTTGTATGCAATCAAATAAGCCTCCTACCAATTTAGGAACTAATCCATACATAGAAATCCTTAATCATAAGAAGAAACATCTGGCCATTAATTCATCTCCTGATAAAGTATAAATCTTTTTTTTTGAAGAAATAAATAAGCTTGTACCAAAATCTATATGAGACCCTGATTTGTTTCATGATCCTTGATCCATTGTCAATGTTATTGATTAAATGAATGCATGAGTGTTAGATGACCTAATGAAGGTATGCAAATGAATGTGAAACTTAAGCCAATTATAAATAAATTAAGATGGGCAAATTTTGGGGTGCAACAGTAAGCACCCTTTTCATCCGTAATTGTCTACGGGCTCTTAATTTGCTTAGCTCATGTTTGTTTGTTTTGAGTTGCAAAAGGGGCATAAGGACTTTAGCGTAAATGCATAGCCTTAGTTTTTGAAAGAGTATTGAAAAAATGTTTTTTTTAATTGAGCTAGGCATATTAAGAGCACTACCCTAAATAATTGGTCTTTTTCTATGCTTTTTAAAGTTCCTAGGACTATCCATACTATATGGAAGTAGGTAGTCCTTGTTTATATTGGATGTGCGGGTCATCGAAGAGTCATCGAGGTCGTTGAAGGCAACAGGTAGAGGTACCTTTAGCAATGTTCGGAGGGACAATCATCGTTTCGTAGGCAACCATTTGAGGGACTAGATCATATCATCGTAGGCAATATCGTGGGTCATCGAGGGACTTATGATCTTTGCGATGATTTTTAATCGAGGGACTTTTGCTAATGGGTACCTCTACATTCGAGGGACACGACCTTATTTTGAAAGGCAACCAAGAGGGGCGTACCTTAGAGGTAAGTGAGTGCAAAAAGTGTATTCAATTCATATATTTTATTTATCTTGATTATGGTTAGCTAACGTTAAGTTAATTAGTCTTGCCGTACACACCCTAGTTACTAGAAGTTGAATATATACAAGAAATAAAGTGCGGAATGTAAAGTCCTACGCTATTACATGGCTTCAGGGTGGGGGAGTTACAAATTCAACAAATGAGAATAAAAATTATTACAAATCCAAAATAGCACTTAATATACACGAAAACTTATGAATATCCACAAAAATAGTCCGAGTCCTCAAGGGAAGTAGTACCTCGTATAATCACGAAAATGTTAGTAATGGATGTGAGAAATGATAAAATATAAACAATTATTGATTAAAGAGAAATTTAAAATAGTCATATTAAATTCTAAAAAGAAATATTAAAATTAAAACAAATATTTTTGATTTTTTTATATGAAAGGAAATCTAAATTCTAATATTTATTTTTTTTAGTTTTTATTATTTATGTATTAATAGCCTAAATTAATAAAAGTGAAACCTAATATAAACTAAGTTAAATATAAAAGTAATGAATTAGACTTTTTTCAATGATAAACAATTAAATGGCTTGCTTTACTGTTACTTCACAACTTACACACAACTTACACAGGCCAATTGCTTTTTTTATTTACACAGTATTATATGCGAACCGATTTCGTTCTCATCCCAGGCTGTAACAAAATTCATCCTCTTTCTACACTTAACTAGTGCGATACCCGTGCATGCACATGAGTACGTGTTGGTGCCGTGTCATTTGGGTCAACTAATAGTTATTTGTCTACCTTAAATTTTTGTAAATATTTTTGATGTTTTGATAAATATTTATTTGAATATATTTGGATTATGCATACCTCTTAAGGTTCCATTTTTTTGAATTGTATTTAATCCTGGTAATAATAATTTATTGTGTAAATTATTAATTTGTGTACCAAAAATGTAAATATGTTGTATTTATACTATTTAATAAAATGGAATGCATAAGGTACTACATGATGAAGGGTTCATGCATAACAAATATATCACGTGTGTTATAATTGTTAAAAGATACTCCCTCCGTTCCTTTTTAAGTGTTGTTTTAGCAAAAAGCTCTCCAACCAAGATAGTGGATTATTAGAGTTAATTTTCCTATTATACCCTTATTTATTTTTTCTCTTTCCAAATAAATTCAATCATACATTCTCTTTTTCCAATAACTAATTGAAAAAATTTAAGGTGGAGTTATTAAGAAAATAAGGGTATAAATGACAAATTATAACATTAAATTATAAAACGACACTTAAATAGGAACAAAAAAATTCTTCTAAAACGACACTTAAAAAGGAACGGAGGGAGTATATTTAATGAATCCCAACAGTTATAGAAACTTTTTGGAAACATAATAGGATACAAAGAGTCAGTAGTGGTACACTGCATTTTGTCTCTTTTGTTTACAGACTTTAGAAGTACTTCCGAAATAGAAGGTTCCTAGGTTGTTTGTCATTTTGGAACCGTTTTGCTTACTACTTTGCAGAGCACGACAATGGCTAGGTCAGACCGCAAAGTTGAAGATGAAAGGTACTTCTATGGTTTTTTCCATTTCTAACAGTGACACTTCGTCTTTCTTCTTGCATGTGTGTTTTGGTTCTCGATTTTGTTATTCTCGTTAGTTTTAGAAGGTCTGTAATATTTCATTGGTATTAGAATATGGTAGTTGTTCATGCATTGTTATTTATGGTACCCATTTGTGTGCTGGGTGTTGTGTTTTATAATAGGTATTTGAATCTGTTAGTTGTTCATGCATTGTTTTTGTTTGGTACCCATTTGTGTGGTTTTGTTGTTTTTGTAGATTAACCAATTATCCCCTTGCCTGAATCACATTGCTAATAATTTTCGGTATGCATGCAGTTGCTCATCTAATAAGGTTGTGAGTATGTACGATTCGAAATTAAAGGAACTATATGCTGACTACCTTTATTATGAGGAAGAGCGTGAGGAGAAGACTGGGAAGAGGTCTAAGTCGATCTCCTTTGAAGATTTTTGCTCTATTGTGGAACCTGTTTGTGTTGATAATACTAAGGATGGCGTTGATGACATCGCAATGAATAACGAAGGAGAGGCTGCTGTTGTTGTTGGGAAATCAGACGTCCATACATCTGCACCTGGTGCTATGAACTGGTAAATAATCTTAAATTAGTGACTTTTGAATTTAAAGGGTTCTTATTTTATTTGTTTTGTATGTTTTGATATTGTATTTATGTTATTGCGCTTGTTTTTCATATGTAGTTGTTTAGAAGCCGATGGCGGGCAGGGAAGTTGTGAGACTGTTGCCGGAGAGGGTTTGAAGGCCAAATCGAGGAAGGCTAAATTTGTGTAAGTATTCTGTTTTAGGACATTTATTTTGTTTAATTGAAAGACCACCATTAATGTTTTTGATGATACTCCAGATATGTTAGCTCAGATGAGGAGTATGAAGGTCTGTTTGAAAAATATAGTGTAAATCAGATGAAAGTTGTCCAATTATTGAAGGATCCTTGTGTCGATGACCGTAGCTCTGATTCGGGGAGTGATGAGTTAGGGGATGAAGGATATGATTTTTACCACAGTTGGAAGGTTGAGGTTAAAGACGGACAGAGCATGCAGACTAATGTGCAGGTAATACTTTAGTACTGTGAGTTTTTATGTGTTATGATATAATCGATAGGGTCAATGATTTTACTATTATATGTTTTCGTTGCAGTCTTTTCCTGCCTGTGTTTCAAAACACTATCTGCTGTGGAATCAAAGAGGCATTGAGCTTATAGATGAAGATACTCGGAGGAGTTATTATATGGAGATTGGCTGGCCAATAAGAAACGAAAAGTCGTTTAAGAGGGAAAAATTTATGGCTGGAGGATGGCACGAGTATGTGAAGAATAGGGATGTCCGAACTGGAGATACCTTGTGGTTCACCATAGAGAATCCTCCGAGACGGCTATATGTTACGTTGGTCAAGGGGTAGGGCGTTTTGGATTTGGACTTGTAATATTGACTGTGTTTATTTTTTTGGTAATATGTATTGCCTGAACAGTATGGTTGGTTTTATTGTTGTTAATTTTTGGTTGGATAGAGGGGAAGTTTATGTTTTTTTTTATCTTCCCGTGAACAATCATATAACAATTGTGAATTAAGTTTTTTTATGTATTAAATGATAAGATAGGTGTGTTATCGTTATGGTAGTGTTTTTGTTTTGAATGAATTATATTATTTGCTGAAGTTCCGATAGATTAGTGTTGTTTATTAATATAAAAAGAAGTTCTAATAATACTATTACATTTATCCGTTATATTTTTATTGACCTAATAGCGGAAAGACAATTTGTTCGTTTGGGACTTATTTTTATGTTGTAAAGATTTTTATATTGTTGTAGTTATTTATTGGGTTTGTTTATTAGTTTTAATATAACATTTAACGTTTGGAATTAAGTTTCTATTGAAGAGAATTATGACATTAAGTATTTTGGTGGCTGTAATAGAGGAATGGTCATGTGTGAGTAGTAATGGGCTTTTAGTGTCATTAGTGATGAATAGAGTAATATATTATTGCAGATGAAGTAGGAAACATTGGGTTTGTTTCTATACGTTACGTAGTTTCACTTTTTAATATAAGGTTTATGCCCTCAAAGATTTTACGTTTAGTTTTTCAGAAGTTTGGTTGAGGAATTAGTGAAATGGGGGAGAACAGTTCAATGATTTCTGGTGGAAGGTGATTTCCTGCGTGTAAATTTGATTTGTAATGTAGACGGTTTAATCAGCTAATGTTGATACACGCTCTGTTATTTCTTTTTGCATGTTCAATCGTTGATTCACGTTTTATTGGAAATTATATACTGATTCTGAATAGTCTCTGTTCAGCAGGAATGCAAGGAAGATGAAATTTGATGAAACATGGGATATGCTCAAAAATGAATATCGCATAAAGAGGGTGTTGGAGGAGAGGCGGATTCAGAAAGAATGGAAAAGAAGTTGGGAAATGCTAAACATTGGGAGTGAGGTTAATGTGACGTCTGGCAGTGGTCCTAGAAGAAGTGCTCGTTTATGGAGCCAAATAACTGGGAAAGAGGTTGTGGTTGAAAGATTGACTGATGGGAAACATGATAACAGTTTGGCGAGTGGAGATGTGGCTAACAGGAGGTCTTCTCCTGTTACGATTGCAAAAGAAAAGAGGAGCAGGAGGGTGGAATCCATTGATACGAAGGAAGAGGATGGATACAAATACTATTCCTGGTGTAAGGTTATTGATTCTGTCAAAGTAGCTTCTGAAAATGTGCTTGTAAGTATATTAAGTTAGTTATGTTTGGGTTAAGTTTTTTCAAACACTCTTGTTTTTGAATTTCCTCTAATTCTATTTAAGTTGTATGGTTAAAGATGATATATTATATGCTATTGTTGCAGCAATTTCCTCAAGAAGTCGTCCGCAACTGCTTGGACAAGCGCTATACGCGCGTCTTGTTTCGTGATTCTGACTTCAAAAGGGTATTCAAGTGTGAGCTTCATTATTCCAAGAGGGAGTATGGAGTTGAGAGATATCTTTGGAAGGGTTGGTGCGATTTTGTGAAGGAAGGAGGCATTCAAGATGGTGACCGGCTGAGGTTTGTAATATGCGATAAACCTTGTTCATCAGTGCAACCTGGGACACAAATGGTAGCTGTGGCAGTGGTCAACCGATCCCGTTGTGGATAATGCAGTTGAAATATGAGTGTGTTATGTAATGATAGTTTTAGTAATGATGGTGTGACAATAGTTATGTATTAGTGGTGGGGTTGTGTTTGTTTTATGTTGTTCGAAGCTTGATGTAATTTTAAGAAGTATCTTTATGTTTCATGTCAGTTGTTGGATAAGTCCTATAATATGTTATATGTAATATTAAGTTTATTGTGTGGTTATTATATTAATAGATGTGTTTTATAAGATAGTTTTTAATGAATGTTTATAACCGAAATTAAATGTGAATGTTACAATATTGATACCATATATGTTTGTTGTTATATAAAAGACCAAAAACCACATTGAAACAGGTATAGTTTGCAGTGTTTTGAGTATCATACAAACACAAGTTGTGTCTTTGGTTTCTACTAAATGTATAAAACAGGAACTCTCATTCATTCCAGACAGATTGACTGTTTTTTAATTGCGAAAGTATGTTCACAGGTATGTACAGCAGTTTCTTGTGTAATTAAGTATTGGTATTATGTTGTTTATTATGTTAAAATACTCTCGACTCATAAATTAAGTATTGTAAATTTCAAGATGTATCCTGAAATTGATCCAGAATTCACACTGAATTACAATGACGAATTAAACAAAGTTTGGACAGTGCTCAACAACCAAGGTGTCCACCATGAGTTGATCTTTAATAAAGTTGGCGATCATCCGATGATAATAAGTGGTTGGTGCTTGTTAGAAGCATATTATGCTTTTCCTGTCGGCGTTATTGTTGAATTTGGTTATTATGGGGACAATAATTTTGGAATAAACTGGTTTAAAGAAGTGGGAGATTGGGTGGATTTACCGTACTTTCACAACCGATACACATTTGATGACAACATTCATTCGTTTGTTGTTACAGTTTCTCAGTCTTCATTAAATGATGGAAAATTAGTTTAGTAACTTATTCTAATACTTTTCAGTTTTTTGGGTTAAGGTTTAATGAAGTAATTGTATGATTTAACAGTTTGTGTTTGTATTGCAGAAGTTGGGGTTAAATACTGCAAGAATCTTGGGAAGTTGTGGGTATGAAGCTCTTGTTTTGTGTGGGGACAGCGGTATGTCCACAACAATGAAACTGTCAAACATTCATGATCCTTACAATACTGAGTTAGGTCCTGGGTGGGATATGTTTTGTAGATGTCATAAAATTGATGCCGGTGAATGTATTGTATTTAGAGTTGATGTCCGATGTCGTTGTGCAATATGTTACGTTTATAGGTTTCCCGGATAGTATATTGCAGTAACTGGCAGCTATCACTATAATTGCTTTTGAAGTTTTTTAGTGTCGATTTGTCAGTAAACCTTAAAAGGGATTTAAATTTAAGAATCAGTATAATAAAAGCAACAAATACAGGAATTATATATTGTCAAAGATCTCCTTGTAAACTACATTTGTAGTTGTTGTTTTAACTTTTGCATGTTGATCATGTATTAATATCTTGATTCCTTGTTTGGTTGTCACTCTTGATAGTGCAACATATATTTGTCCATGTGTAAAAACATCCCTTGGTAGGTATAGACCAACAGTATCCAAAGACTGTCCTTGGGATTTGTTAATTGTCATGGCATATGACACTATAATGGGGAACTGTCTTCTGTTGAGCTTGAACGACCATGGTGATTGGGAAGGTGACATATCCATTCGTGGGATGTACACCCGATTGCCACAGTTCTTTCCAGCTATTATCGAAGCTTCAATAACATGTGTCCCCAATTTTGTTACTATCAACCTTGTTCCATTACATAGTCCTTCTGACTGATCAATATTCCTCATGAGCATAATTGGTGTTCCAACCTTTAAATTTAAATGATGGGTAGGCAAACCAGATGTACGGAGGGAACTGAGAAATTCTGGAGTTAGGATATTTACCACTGTGTCGTCATTGATTTCGGACTTATCAACAGTATTGGAGCTGTAGTAATCCCGCATGTCTCCTGTATGAATTATATATGTGAGTTAAATGAAAATAATATGAAAAGTTCTTTTTGTAAAGGGTAGTGAGAGAGATGTAGATCTGGGATTAAGTCAAGGATATGATTGTTTATTTGTTCCACAATTTCTAATGTTGAAGCCAAAATTGCTCGACCCTTAAGGTATTGGATTGAATGAAAATTGTGAATTAAGTCAGGATATGTAGCATCAACAATGGCGACAATTGGGTCTTCGAACTGTGTTATCAACAGGTCAGGTGGAATTTCAAAATCTGTCACACCGTCATTGGGCTCAGATACTTTTCCTTCGCCAATTCTTAACAACCATTCAGAAAATTGTTGCATTTCATTTTTATCATCTTCGGTCGGACCGGATTGGAGGCGCATGTTTTTGGTTAATGTTAACACTTGAACAGAATTCCATATGTAAGACGCATTTATGGCAGAATGTACAATATCCGAACGGCTTCCTCGAGGGACAACAGGTAAAATCTGCCTGAAATCACCTCCAAACACAACAACTTTTCCACCAAACATCTCCTTGGAGTTACCGTATTTAGACATTAGGTCTCTGAGCGTTCTATCAAGTGCTTCAAAAGTATGCTTGTGTGCCATTGGAGCCTCATCCCAAATAATTAGTTTAGTTTGTCTAAGAAGGTCTCCCACATCATCATTGTACTCAATTTTGCAAGTAGAATTATCGAGCGTTGGCACTGGTATCTTAAATTTTGAATGTGCAGTTCGACCTCCTGGCAACAATAATGACGCTATACCACTGGTTGCGACTGTCAGACATATATCATGCTTCGACCTTAATGTTGCTGCCAGTGTTCTCCACATGTATGTCTTACCGGTTCCACCGTAACCATGTAGGAAGAAGACTGCACCATTCTGAGACTCAACTGCGCGCATAATTTTTTGATACATGGCTGTCTGTTCATCTGGGTCAAGGTTATCAGTAAGGTCTTTCACAAAATTGGTTTTCTTCAATAGCATAACTAACAATATAGTTATTATGAATCGCTAAATGATCAACCAAACATACAGTAGTATTATAAAATTTAGTTAATAATAATTTCAATGGTTTACCTGTAAGTCCACGAAAGAGATTTGTGAATTCTGTCTTTGTTTTGGCAATGTTATAATTGCGTTCGTCATATATCAGTCTATTACCTAATTGTTGCAGAACATATCCATCTGGATAAGGGATTGGTTTGAAATCTTTTAGTGTCCTTTTATTTTCTTGAAGCAGCTTTTCTATTTCAATCAGGGTCAAATGTTGCAATTCGGCATCTGTGAGAACCAATTCTGTTTTTCAACATTATAAATAAGAAAATTATGCATTGGCTAATAGAAGAGATCCATTTATATCTATATATATATATATATATATATATAGAGAGAGAGAGAGAGAGAGAGAGAGAGAGAGAGAGAGAGAGAGAGAGAGAGAGAGAGTGATAGATAATATAACTGCAACAATAATTTAGCATATATTGTTTAAATTTAAACTCTTAAAAACCTGTATTTAAAGCCAATTGCCTTTGAGCATGTAGGACACCATCAGATAACAGCTGCCATGATTCCTTCCAAACGTGTGCTGGGCGATTAACAGCACCTGACAATAGCATCACCACGAATAGTTTTCGGACAAAATGTCCAGAGCCCCACTCACTGGCCTCTTTGAGTGCACCAATATATTCTTTGTCATCTTCCAGAAATCCCATGGCAAAGCATGCATCTCTAAATGTTTCATACTGGGTATTACCGACCTTGCGAATTTCTTCATAACTTTTTGGTCCCTTGACTATCGTCAATATCATCCGCAGGTAAAAAAGTTCACCTGTTGTTGGTGGAACCCATATCAATCTCCCAATGGTGAATCCCTTTTTGCGGGGCCTCCACTCCCTTTCTTTTTTGTGGTAAACAAACTTAGACACAAATTGACCATAAGTGAGTGACTGTGCCTCAGTATACTTTGAGTTGGCAGATAGCCAACCAGTAAACATGGAATCAGTAACACTTGCATTCTCCAAAACATTTTCCATTCGATCGTGATCAGTGTAGTAAACAGCCTTTTCGCCTACCAAGTGATAAAACATACGTTCAACTGCCGGTCTTCTACCATGAATGTGAAAGGAGTAAATTCTCCAGCATGCTTCACATGGTGAGATATATCTGCAATCTAAGTATTGTTTTATTTCATCAACCGGTTCATTGTTGTTGGTTGACACCGAAGCTGTTATTCTGTCATAGCCTTTGCTAATGTATTTGAAAAGATATTTGATTGAAGTGCTCTGGTTACACCATTCCATGTTTATATGTGCGTTATATTTGAGGAGAAATCTTTTGTTATAAGGTACCACATGACGGTTGTCCAATGCGATACCATTTTTTTCAATAACGTGGGTTTTTGATCTTCTCCTATAGAGGGGATAACCTTCTGCATCAACAATAGTTTCCTCGTTAAACTTCTTTGGGAAGTATTTAGAGCATTTACCATTTTTCATACAGGTTGATGTCGTGCGCGCCACTCCACATGGGCCGTGCATCATGTTAGATTTAACCAACGCATACAACCTCGGGTGAACAGCAGGGTCTGGTATTTCAGCACAGATGATGTTGTCAATGTCAGATGGTGTGGGGTATTTGCTCTGAGGATGTAAGAAAATCAAAATATGTGCGTGTGGCAATCCCCTCTTCTGAAATTCAATAGTGTACATAACTATAAATGTACCAGTTAGTTAATATGTAATTTCAATTTAGGAAGAAGATGTTAATTAATTAAAAGAACATAAAAAAGCATACTTACAGGCCAAAACTTTCCCTAGAACATGCTTTTTTGTTATATCTGCAATGAGTTCGTCAAATTTGATTTTGAAGACTTTAGTAATAATATCGGGTCGATCGTGTGGTTGTAACCCAGTTTCGGACAAGGCACGGATAATTTTTGGCCATGTTGGATTGCAAGTAAATGTAATGAATAGGTCTGGAAAACCCAATCTACTTGAAATTTCCATTCCGTCAAAATACAGTTGATCCATATATCTTTTTCCCCCAACAAAAGATGAAGGCAAGACAACTCGCTTTCCCCGCTTTTGTTGTTGTCTGCCATCATCGTTATTGCATTCATCTGTCAACCTTTTATATTTTCCCACTCTTAATTTTGATTGATTATTTCGCAACCAGTTCAGCCTTTCAGATTCCATCATACAATAACCATCGACCAAGAACTGTTGAAATAGACGCCGTGAGTGTAGCAAAGTTTTTGCCTCCTCGCTACGGTCTTGTAACCTGTATGAAAGCCAGTCCTTGATGCTCTGACGATTTTGTCGGGTCACCTCAGTTTCATGGCGATATCTATGCAATATATTTTTCCTATAACCATCTTCACCATACGCAAATATCAGAGGGTATTGATATGCCAAATATGCTGGATGAAACTCATCAATACGTTGCAAACCACCGTTGCGTGCTTGAATAATAATGTCCCTATTAAGCGCAGAATCAATGTCTCCCACAATTAGTGCAGCAACTTCTGAAACCGTTGGTCTGTTATACACGCGTCCATCCTCAGGTCTATCACATATAACCCTCAGTTTTAAGTCTAAGAATGCATTATCTTCCAGGACATCCCTCGCCATTCTAAAGACTTTTGCATGAATATTGAACTCATCTAACATGATCTTCAAATTATGAACAGTGTTCTCATCAATTTCAGTATTGTCTCTACGGATTTTATGCGACGTTAAAAATAAATATAGGTAATGATCACGAAGACCTTAACTATTTGTGGATTATTAGAAATACCTGAAACACTTCATTCTATTAGTAACTTCATTATCTGTGTCATAAATATATAGCTGAGCATATTGCGGACGGTCTCCATTTTCTGGTAGTAGAGTACCTATTCGATGACAGGTTTGACCGTGCAGTCTCAAAGTTGGTGGTCCTCCTTTCTTTGAATATGTGGTGTCAAATTTCATTCCAGGAGAAGTAAACGAAAACATTGAGTTGTATGTTCGAATATTATTTCGATAATTTTTGCTCTCGGTAGATGTTTTGTTAAACAGCAGATGTCTCAACAGTGGGGGTGCCTCTTCAAGTAAAGGTACAACAATTTTACCACCGCGACAACAGCAATGGAATGTGGGAACATGTCCCTTTTTGGTTTTACTGGCACGTTCTTGAAGCCACATGTGTGCATGGAAATATGTACATTCCCATATTTGATCCCCTATATCAGAATATTCTGCAGATTTAGAAATTATCATATTGTCATTTGTGATCTAAAAATTTGATATGCCGTTGAAATGTTTAGTCCTTGTAATATTACCTTGTAAATTTGAATCTGCTAACGGTGCTTGTTCCATATCATCTTCAGAGTCTGAAGTATTGGATGAGCTGCATTCATCCTCGGAGTTAGACAGTGGCACTTGGGAATACTGTGTTTCAGGTTGTATGACAGAAAACTTTCTATTCTCTAATATAAGCCTTCTTTTCTTGCGAGCATCAATTGAATGAGCTCTATCTTCTACATTTGGAATAGAAACTGGGGAGACTATACTTGGGGATGGGGCACTGGTAGGATGACCACATGATGATTTCTTATTTTGCAATATCAGCCTTCTTTTCTTCCTTGCATCACTTACATCAGTTTTATCTACCAAGTTTCGAGAATGATCTGATTCAGTGCATTGGGCATCTCTCTTCTCCTTCATTCTAAGTCTTCTACTTTGTCTAGCAAATAGAAGAGTTAGTATGACTGGTTTGTTCATTAGTTTCTAGCATATTTCCTAAATTTAGCTACGATGCCAGTAAGTAGTTCTAAGAAGAATATGAGTGGACTAATCATATAAATCAATTCCAATTACAATATTAAACTGTATGAATTCTACAATATAAAACTGTATGGATTCACATTACTCAAGTGATAACAGTTGTTATGAAACAAACAGATATAATATTAATGGGGTATGTTGGAAAGTTCATTGGGATAAGGCAATAAGTGAAGCATTATCTGCTATATACTTTATACAATGCAAATGGAAGGTCTTGTCATTATAATTTCAAAACGTTATGTACAATCTTTATATTACCTATTATAACAGTCCTTATTAATGAGAACATGAATGGACATTAACATATTTCTAACTCTCATGTGTACCTTTATTTAACTCAGTAGGTGATCCCATTCAAGCCAATTGCAACAGGTGCTTAGATAAATGTCAACAATTTGAAGACAATACATACAATGTCATATGCACAGCTATATTAATTTTGATTATTTATAACATTCAACGGAGCATTTTGTCGGGGCAGGTTAGGTGTGTTGATTTCTCAGCATAATTGCAAGTTCAATTTCATGTTAGGAACTTTTTAATACGTTTATGACATTCAACGGAGAATTTGGTCGGTGCATGCTAGTTCTGTGGACTTCTCAGTAAAAATGCAAGTTCATTTTCACGTGCGTAACTCTTGAATAAGGTTTATGTGTCTTTTACCCGTGTAGTCGTAACCAATAATGCAAATTGTGGTTGTTATTAGTTGTAACAATATGTTTTAACAATAGCATGTAATGCTAGTTTGGATATTGGAGATGAGTAAAAAACAAAGAATATCATAGCAGTTGAATATATGATTAAGGAAAAACAGAAAAGTCTTATATTAAGATAACAGAAATTAAATTACATAGTTGTTACCAAACCAAAAGAAACAGACTTACAAGTCTGATTTGTTTATGTGGCAATACAAACAAAAAACAAATAAAGTGGAAAGGAAATAAAACATGTCCACACCATAAAACAAAAACACACCCAAACATACATAAAATTATGCAGGAACTACTAATCTATCTTCTCTATTTTTATAATTTTCTTTAACTTGTTTGATGAAATTTCTCCATCGCACGTGGCATCCGAGGTTGTTGACTCGCTTGATGCACCTGGAAAGTGTCTTTTTCCAGTAGGAGTAACTGGATATGTGTTGTGCGTTGAACTCACATCAAGATCCTGATACATAAGTGAACAAACATCACACAATTAATATTCAACAGTACATTAAAAGTGGAGTATATTTTAGTACAGTAAACGTCCTTACGACGACAAAATTAGGTTCGGATCGAATAGTGGTCATTGCTTCGACAGCAGGTTGTTTCATCTACAAATCATTCGAAAGATAGTACAAAATCATAATATGCGCAAAGTCAGTTTAAAATGATTTTAAGTTGCATAACACGTGCAAAGATTAAATTCAAATACTTCATCTGTGTCAAACTGATCAGCAAGCTCTTTCACAAAAGGGTCATTCTTCAATAGCATAACGACAGAGGCATTCTTCCAACGTGGTTGCCACTTAACTTTGAAAGCCATCTTGCAATCCAACATCTGATCCAATGCCAGTGGGAATTCCAAGGGATCATGAATGCCAGCCTGTAGGAGATTGCAAGACAAAGATCAGTTAACTCTGGCATAATTGTCTATGTTTTTCCAACGGTATGTAAACGGAAATACCTTAATCATTGTATGACGCAGCTGAGAAGCAGACAATCCCAAAAGTAACTCAACTCTCGGTCCCAAAATAGAAAGTTACAGCTATTCCCGGCATGAGTAACCTCAATCTCAATCTTATACCTACATTCGCAGTATACATAGAGCACTCAAAAAGGTCATGTTCAGTACCTTGACAATGAAACATATAAATGAAATAACATAAAACATGTGACAAGGATGTTAACCTAAAAATCTCTGCCTCAGTGAAATGTCCAGCCTCACACTCAAACGGAGCTCTGTCACCACGCGCAATACATGAGCAAGCATGACAACCACGATAATACCAGCCATACGGAGAGGCAACCAGCATTTTAGTTTCTCCAACAGTCGCACAAAATGTAATCTGCAATTATGGAACCAAAAGATAATACGATACACAGTCAAATGCAACGGAAAAATGGAAATATATACTAAATCAGAATAAATGGCCAACAACTTCCAAACATACAGTTCTGAGTTTAATAATATCCCCAATAGGCATTACAACAGCCTTTGAAAGCAATTTCTGTACAGGAGTCATCTGTTGATTTTCAGAGTTCTGTGCTGAAAGCTGTGAATTGGAACCCTCCTGGCCAGACAACGTAATCATGGAATCCTTCGGAAAACTGTCAAAGGAAGACAGTAATGTAACAATCACATTGCATAAAAATTAAAACCACACAAGAGCAAATCCAGGGAGCATACCTTTCTATAAACTCTTTCATCGGCAGCAAATCAGTATTCAAACCAAGGACGGTAACATTAAACGTGTTTGTCACGGACAGTGGAAACTTACCTATTCAAATAGAATGTTACATAACCATCTGTATCAAAATACAAGGATATCTAACACCAAACTTGATCAATTACTAACCCTGTTCCTTGACTTTAGCATATTGAATCATGACAAAAATAAGACCCGAATCATCTCCGCGCTCCTGCTTGAACTTCATGAATTGTTCAACATAGGATTCCCAAAGCGTGCAATTGATAGTATTCTCACTGAAGAAATAATACAAACCATGTCATCTACATAGTCACATAAGATATGTTCGATAAATTATACAATAAATATGAATACAAACCCCCGTCACGCAGCATCATGTTAATCAGCTGCTTCCGGCCACCTGATGTGGTATGTGAATACCCAATACTTTCCACCATACCAATGACATCTAAAACACATACAGCCAAAAAACCTTAAAATGAAACAACACATAAAAAACAAATCCAGTAAAACAGAATAGAGATAAAATATTCTACCTATTAGCACATCCTTGTTAAAGTTGCCGTTTATTATATCAGTAAATTTAGTAAACACCAACGGCTTTGGAGGTATTTCAGCGTTGTTATCATCCGTAACCGTAGTGCCAGCAGTAAACTTCAACATAAACTTATGAGACGAAGGTCTGAAAGCCGCAACATTAGCCTGAACCTTAAAATTGGAAACAGTGTAACTATGATCCAAGACCATTTTTTCAGAAAAAAGAGATACATGCGGTGCAGGAACAACAACATGTATGTCACCACCCTGGAAAAAACACTAAAATCAAACATACAACAAACCGGAAACAATATATGAAAAAACAACCGAACAATTCACTTCATTACCGATACATCAACACAAATCATCTCAAAATGCTCCCTCTTCTTCGAAACAACTGTCCATTTGTGGTGCACACGAACAGCAACTTTCCAAAGTTCTTTGCTGTCATTGATGTCACATATTTTTGCTAATGGTCTTGCCATATTGAACACTGGTATGATACTGCAGAAAAGTGTAGCCAAACAATACTATAAATAACAAAACCATGTAGGAGTTACAAACTCTTCATTCCACTCTTCATTACATAACCATAACCGATGCTGAAGCTGAATGGAAAGAAGCATATAAAGTCCTCATTAAGTTATGCTTGTAACACATAATAATGGAGCATAGAAGCTGCATGGACAAACCGAACTTAATGCCAATTATATGAGACATCAATGGTGGAATATGGAACAACATACCTTCATTAATCCTCAAAATTACACATGGCGCATCAAGAAGAAACAAATTCTGCTCTAAGACTAAGCCACTTGGCAGCACCACATAGAAAGTTCAAAAAGATAGAACTTTCTTATATTATAGATAATATTTATTAACTAATAAAATAATCAATTAATATTAATATTAATAAGGATTTCAAGTGTATTAATAGAACTATAGAAACTTCATTCATTTATCCAAAATACAGAAATGCATAACCACAACACTGAAACAAGAAAATAAGCATGAATTAGGAAGAAAAATGAGAACCTTAATAACCTGATGTCAACGTCGGCGACGGAATTCAAAAGACGTGGATCTCTTCATTTCACATCTCGAACTGAAGGGGATCCATATGGTGGCTGAAACAGGATCTGGATTGTTGCCGTGTCTGCGTCGTTGTTGGTTGGGATGAGCGCTTGTTGCTTTCGTCGGCGGCTGGTGAGTGAATCGGAGGGAGTTTCGCCGGTGAGGAGGTGCTTTGGCTGTCGGCGTTGTGGTGTTGTTTCACGGCTCGTTTCTTCTTTTTCCTGTATAAATGACAAAGACAACAACACAACAAATTAAGGGTTTGAAATTGTTTCTTTTTCCTGTACAGGTTTTGGTATGGCTTTGTACGTGAGAATTGGTTAATGGTGAGAGAGGTTAAGGGTTTGAAATTGTTTCTTTTGGGAGAGAATCATTTTTTTTCTCCTTTTATCACCTCCGAGAAATATCCAACCTGAAATCAAATTAAAAACACAGATTAAATGTCATTAAGTTTTGGCATTCATGTGGCTTCCATCTGTCGGAGTATTGCTTTGGAAATAAATAAATTGGTGTTTTTGAAAAGTTAAGGTCTTTATTGGTTTATGATTTTGTGGTTAAATGATATTAAAACATAATACTTGAAATAAAACGTAAAAAATATATATAAGTAATACTAATACTTAATTTTTTTTTTGTGATTTTGAATAAAAAGTGAATAAAAGTAAAAAAATGAATATTTAAAAAAAATTAAATAAAATAAAACGAAAATTAAAATAAAATGATAATAATAAAAAAAACTTATTTTATTTCTTTTTGTGATTTGTTAAATAAAAATAAAATTATAGTTAGAAACAAATTGAAGGGGAAAGAATGTTAAAAGTGGGATTCGAACTCGTGACCTTGTATTTGCAAACTTTACCTCCTTACCGATTATGCTATATTATTTGTTTGAAATAAAAAACCAATTGAAAGCATATGGAGTATCGGTCAGCATTTTTCTATTTATTAAAATATAAATAGTTTAAGAGTAAACTATTATATTTTAAAATATACTTTAAATCGAATATATATAAAATTTAAGATACCAATGTAAATGAACCCAAGATTTTATAAAATTCAATTTTTTGAAATAGTTTCGAATTTTTGAAAAGTGTGGGCAAATTTTGGGGTATGACAGAGTGATTTACCTCAACTGAGGATTTAATCCACTAATCAATCTTGATTACTGATCGGTCACCATTTCTGCTACTTTTCATTCTATTCTCGGTAATATTTTGTCATAGTTTGCAACATGTTAGTAAGTTATTTTAGCATTTTGGTCAAGTATTTAGTGTTATGTGTTTTAATCTTTGTTAAGTTTATTTAGTAGTTTAAGAGTTCCTTTGATGTCTTTTTTTTGTCTAGATTGGTAGTTTTCATTGCCTCAGGTACTATGGTCGAACAGCGGAGTTCTGAATACATCAAGACAGCTTTTCGAAGGGCCAAAGAAGCTGACACGGTCTGGTGGTGTCATCTGACACGACCGTGTCAGGCAAAGAAGAAAAAAAATGCAATTTTTGGGTACAGGAAGCATGACACGGTCGGACCGTGTCCTCTGACACGACCGTGTCAGCGTGCGAGCAGAAATCCCAATTTTTAGTTATTTTGAATCTGTGAGAGAAAAGGGTATTTCGGACTTGGCCGGAGACTTGAGTTCTGGCCTAGGAATACAAAAAGGAGCAGAGAAGACAAAGAAAAGGATCTGGGATCATATTAGGAGAATTGAACGGAGGAAAAGAGAATCAAGGGTTTTGGAAAGAGATATCTTCAAGAGCGGAAGCGATTGGAGATTGAAGCAATCCTCATCTCTTGTAATGTATACACCTACTTTTGCAATTTTCTTCATTATTATGAGTAGCTAAACATCTTTATGATAGGGGGATGTCCCTGAATTGCTAGTATGTAATGAATCGAATTACCGTTATTTTATGATTTTGAAGTTTTATGAGTTAAGTTTATATTCAAAGTGTCTAATGCTTTTTTCTATTGGAAAATAGATTCTTGATTTACGGTTAACGTTAGGTCGGACAAACCACGTTAATGCTTTTTGAATTATAACACTATTAGTGAATCGCTTAGGAATAAGGGTTTAACTATTGTGATCATCCATTCTTGATTACATGAACATGGTTCTTGGTGCAAAGTTAGGTTGTTAAGGAATTAAAACATAATTTATGTACCATATGATTTTCCGCTAAGGAATTAGGGAAAATAACTATTAAGAATTGTTACTTACTCAGACAAACGAATCTTTCATGAAATAGCGGTTATACGAATTACACGGCGGTTCATACATCTACCCTAGCATGTTTTCTCTTATTTTATTACAAAATCTCATTTTTAAATATTGCTTATTTCAACTTATTGTAATCTTTAACAAACCAATCAAATCAACCCCATGTGCTTTTTGTTCAATTGAATTACTGTCAAAACTTATATTGCCATAGAAGTCCTTGTGATCGATACTTGGATAATTTCCACTTTAATAACTACATCGGTAGAAAATAGTACACTTGCTATTTTACCGATCAAGTTTTTGGCGCTGTTGCCGGGGACTGCCAAATATAAGTTAAATAATAATTCAATTGAATTTTTGTTGCTCTGCAACCAAAATTTTATTTTCTGTATTTGAATTGCTCATACTAATATTCATCTAATCTTTGTATGCGAGGTAAGGCCTCAGCTAAACTTCTTTTTGACGCAGAACCAGAAAGATTATTTCGAGCAAGACGCCGAGAAGCTAAACAAAGAGAACTGGAAGCAAAAGAAGAACCGCTGATAGTTTCAGATCCCGAAACAGAGAAGACTCATTCAATACATTCTGAGCATTCAGATTCTGAACCTGAAACTATGGCCGAAGACCCACCTCCTGTGGAAAGGCTTTTAGGTGATTATGGAAGAGCAAATGCACCTCTTGGCCGGATGACAATTGTTAACCAACCGGTCAATGTTGCCCATTTTCAGCTACACCCGGCAACAATAAGACAACTTGAAAAGAAACCATTCTCTGGAAGGATCAATGAAGATGCAAATAAGCATTTACAAAGGTTTCTTACTATGACAACGTCGTTAAAGATAGTGGGGAATTCTGAAGAAGCCAAGAAATTGGTGATGTTTCCATTTACATTGTCAGACGATGCTGAAGAGTGGTTTTACTCTCTACCTGCTGGAAGTATCACAACTTGGCAACAAATGGAGACAACATTTCTGAATGAATATTTTCCAGCTTCTGTGTATATCCACAAGAGATATGATATAGTTAATTTCAAACAGAAGGAAGGAGAATCACTTGGAGATGCTTATAAAAGATTCAAGCGGTTGTTGGTTGCATGTCCTACTCATAACATGGATGCAACCGAGCAAATGCAGAATTTTGTGAATGGTCTTAAGCTTAAGACTAAACAACTAATTGACACAGCTGCTGGTGGTTCAACAAATTTTAAAACAGCCACTGAAATAAAGAATATCATTGATGCTATTGCAGCAAACGAACACTTAGAGCTGTATGACCGCAATGTAAATCAACCAGAAGGGTTAGTTGATTTGAAGTTGACGAATCAAGTCTTTAAGATGGAAGAGCGAATCGCAGCTGAAGTTGAGCGTAGAATGAAACAAATGGCTCTTGAAAAACAAACGGTGGCTCAAGTTCAGCCGGTTCAACCGATTCAAGCAATGAATTGTGAAATATGTGGAGGACCTCACTTTGCCGTGCATTGTGTGGCAACAGCCCAGCAGGTGGAAGAAATCAACTTTTTGAAACAGAACAACCCTTACTCTAATACTTACAATCCAGGATGGAAGAATCATCCGAGTTTCTCCTGGAAAGATCAACAAGGGAACGTTCCAAAACAAGGGGCTGCTCCTTATCAAGGTCTTCCACAACAACAGCAGCAATATAGGCCACCACAACAACAACCTTATCAACAGCCGTATCAGCAACCTCAACAACAATTCCAGCCACAGGGACAAAGAAAAGCAGATTGGGAGATTGCCATTGAAAAGATGGCCGCTCAAAGTTCCCAATTTCAAGAAGAAACAAGAAGTAATTTCCGAAACACTGGTTTGAAATTCAGATGAGTCAAATTGCACAACAAATGGCAAATCCTCAACAATCGGGTGCTCTACCTAGTGCCACGGTTTCAAATCCTAAAGACCATACTAATGTGAGTGCTATAAGCACTAGGAGTGGTAAAGCCAAAGAAGTTGTGGAGGAAAATGCTGAAGAAGAAGAGCCGTTGCTTGAAGTTGATGTGGAAATAAAGGAAAATGAGGTAGAAGCTGAGGATGTGGTTGTATCAGAACCGGTGACGAAAGGGAAGATTATTGAGCCAAAACCGGCCGTTAAACTTCCATTTCCTACTAGAAATAAAAAGAAGGGACAGCATGAGAAGAATTTTGAAAAATTCCTGGAGATGTTCAAGAAACTTGAACTGAATATTCCATTCCTAGAGGCGTTGGAACAAATGCCTACCTATGCCAAGTTCATGAAGGATATTATATCCAAGAAAAGGACCATCGATCGTGATCCGATTATTCTAACCGAAACTTGTAGTGCTATTTTGCAGGGTATGAAAATTCCGGTGAAAAAGAAGGATCGAGGTTCTGTGACTATTCCTTGTACCATTGGGGATAGATCTTTCAAAAAGGCCCTTATTGATTTGGGAGCAAGTGTGAGTCTTATGCCGCTATCCATTTACAAGAGATTGGGGATAGGTAAAGTGCAAGATACAAGAATGACACCAATTTGCTGACCATTCTGTGAAGAGACCATACGGGATCGTAGAAGATGTTCTTGTTAAAATTGACAAATTTGTATTTCCAGTGGATTTTGTTATTTTAGAGATGCCGGAAGATGAGGAGATCCCAATCATTTTAGGGAGACCGTTTTTAGAGACTGGGAGGTGTTTGATAGATATAGAAGAAGACACAATGACTCTGAAGGTTTATGATGAAGAGTTAAAAATTGATGTGCGAAACACCATGAAATACAAAGATGATGTTGCCACTAGTCAACACATCGAGGTGATTGATCAAATATGTGCGAATGAAAAGTCCTTGGAAATACAACAATTACCTTTGGATAAAGTGTTGAGTCTATCAATTTTTGATGAAGATAATGCGAGTGATGAAAAAGAGATGGAAGTGGTAGCCATGATGGAAGCAACACCAACCTTCAAAAGTTCTCGACCAAACCGATGGGACGATCTTAGGCAACCATTGGTGGAGGAGAAGAAAGATGAACGGAAGAAAGGGGCTGAATTGAAACAACTGCCGGAAAACTTGAAATATGTCTTTTTAGACACCGAAAGTAAGTGCCCGGCGATTATAAGTTCCCGCCTTGAAAGTCTTCAAGAGAATAAGCTCGTAGAAGTGTTGAAAAAGTATAAAGGTGCTATGGGATGGTCTGTTGAAGATTTAAAAGGAATTAGTCCTACGGTGTGCATGCATAAAATTCTTATGGAAGATAATCACAAACCGGTAGTTCAACCATAAAGGCGGCTCAATCCAGCTATGAAAGAGGTTGTCAAAAAAGAAGTTGTCAAATTATTAGATGCAGGGATGATTTACCCCATATCTGATAGTGCGTGGGTGAGTCCGGTTCATGTGGTACCAAAGAAGGGAGGAACGACAGTGATTAAGAATGAGAAAAATGAGTTGATCCCTACACGGACAGTAACAGGGTGGAGAGTTTGCATCGACTACAGAAGATTGAATTTAGCGACAAGAAAGGATCACTTCCCACTACCTTTCATTGACCAGATGTTGGAACGTTTAGCAGGGCATGATTACTATTGTTTCCTCGATGGTTACTCGGGGTATAATCAGATTGCGGTTGCACCAGAAGATCAAGAGAAGACCGCCTTTACATGCCCGTTTGGTATTTTTGCTTATCGAAGAATGCCTTTCGGGTTATGTAATGCTCCAGCCACATTCCAGAGATGCATGCAAGCCATCTTCGATGATATGCTTGAAAAGCATATGGAGGTTTTCATGGACGACTTCTCGGTTTTCGGTAAGTCTTTTGATAACTGTTTGACTAACCTTGCTTTAGTTTTAGAAAGATGCCAACAGACAAATTTGATCCTCAACTGGGAGAAATGTCACTTCATGGTGCGTGAAGGTATAGTTTTGGGTCACAAAATTTCCCATAAAGGGATAGAGGTAGATCAAGCAAAAATCGAAGTTATATCAAAGCTACCACCACCAATGAATGAAAAAGGTATCCGAAGTTTCTTGGGACATGCGGGATTTTACCGTAGGTTCATAAGAGATTTCTCTAAAATAACAAAACCCTTAACCACTCTTTTGGTTAAGGATAAGGTTTTTAATTTTGATAATGATTGTGCCGTAGCATTTGAAACTCTCAAGAAAAAATTAGTTTCGGCACCAATTGTTGTGGCCCCAGATTGGTCTCTACCTTTTGAGATCATGTGTGATGCAAGTGACATTGCAATAGGGGCAGTCTTAGGACAGCGGAGAGAAAGGTTGTTGCATGTTAATTACTATGCTAGTCATGTTTTGAACCCTGCACAGATGAACTATGCAACAACCGAAAAAGAGTTGCTAGCAGTTGTGTATGCCTTCGATAAATTCAGGCAATATCTGTTGGGTTCTAGAGTCATTGTTTATACTGACCATGCTGCTTTGAAGTATCTCTTTGCCAAACAGGACTCTAAGCCAAGGCTTCTCAGATGGATTTTACTCCTTCAGGAGTTTGATGTAGAAATTCGTGACAAGAAAGGGTGTGAAAACACCGTGGCGGATCACCTTTCTCGAATGTCACCTATTGAGGAAACAAAAGAGAAGCGACCAATAAAGGATGAGTTCATAGACGAACATATCCTTGCTATTATTGGTGTCCCTTGGTTCGCTGACTATGCGAACTATCTGGTAGGTGGGGTAATCCCCGATGATTTTGATTCTAACAAGAGGAAAAAGTTTTTGCATGACTGCAGGTTCTACTTGTGGGACGATCCGTTCTTGTACAAGAAAGGAGTTGATGGGCTGATTAGGAGATGTGTTCCAGAGGAGGAACAAAATGATGTGCTAAAAGCATGCCACGATTCCGACTATGGAGGACACTTTAGTGGTGATAGAACTGCCGCCAAAGTTCTCCAATCTGGGTTATATTGGCCAACTATGTTCAGAGATGCTCAACAAATAATTAAAGAGTGTGATAAATGTCAGAGAACAGGCAACATCTCAAAAAGGAATCAGATGCCTCAAAATGCTATGCTAGAAGTTGAACTCTTTGTTGTATGGGGTATAGATTTCATGGGACCATTTCCCCCCTCTTTCGGAAAGAATTATATCCTTGTAGCGGTAGATTATGTGTCCAAATGGATTGAAGCTGTGGCTTTGCCTACAAATGATGCCAGGGTGGTAGTGTGATTCCTGAAAGAAAACATCTTTGCTAGATATGGGGTACCAAGAGCTTTAATAAGTGATGAAGGAACGCACTTCCTGAATCAACTCATGGAGAAGTTACTCCAAAAATATAATGTTAAGCATAAGGTCGCCACACCGTATCACCCTCAAACAAGTGAACAGGTAGAGGTATCGAACAGGCAACTTAAACAGATACTTGAAAAACAGTAAGTGCTTCTCGGAAGGATTGGGCTATCAAACTTGACGATGCTCTGTGGGCATATCGAACGGCCTTCAAAACACCAATTGGTATGTCGCCTTATCAATTAGTTTATGGTAAGGCATGTCATCTGCCTCTGGAATTGGAACACAAGGCATTCTGGGCATCAAAATTCTTGAACATGGACTTGTCTAAGGCAGGGGGCTCTCGTATCCTACAACTTCATGAGCTCGAAGAATTCAGGAACCAAGCCTATGAAAACGCCAAGATGTACAAAGACCAAACGAAGAAATGGCATGATAGTAAGATTGTGAGAAAAGAATTTTATGAAGGACAACTGGTCCTCTTGTATAACTCACGGCTAAAACTATTCCCGGGAAAGTTGAGATCCAAATGGTCAGGCCCTTTCGTTATTAATCAGGTATTCCCTCATGGAGCAATTGAGTTGAAGAATTCCACCAATGGAGACACTTTCAAAGTGAATGGACAGAGGTTAAAGCCATACTATCAAGGCCAAACAAGAGGATTGATAGAGAATGTTCACCTATCTGAATGAAAGGGTGAACCGTCGAGCCACACGACGTTAAACGCAGCGCTTCGTGGGAGGCAACCCACGCGTTTGGTTTATTTTATTCGGACTATTTCATTATGTAATGTCTTTTTAATTATTTGTTTAGTTGTGTGTCAGGTGAAAATTCGGGGTGGTGTTATGAGAGAGACAAGCTGGACTTAGAAAAATTAAAATTACAAGAAGAAGGGCTTGACACGGTCTGACCGTGTGGTGAGACACGGCCGTGTCAGGCGAGGTCTGCAAAATGCAGTTCATGGATGAAAAACAGAGGCACGACACGGTCTGACCGTGTGGTGAGACACGGCCGTGTCAGGCGAGGTCTGCAAAATGCAGTTCAGGGATGAAAAACAGAGGCACGACACGGTCTGACCGTGTCCTAGAACACGACCGTGTCCGAGTGCTTTCACTGGTTTTCCTCACGTCATTTGCGACACGGGCTGACCGTGTGGTGCGACACGTCCGTGTCGTTCTGCGGACCAGATGTTTCCTTTTGCAAAAAATTTCAAAATTGGTGGGCCCCACCACGAAAATAATATATTCTACCCTATTTCTTCTTCATTCCATCTCTCTCTCATCATTCTTCTTCTTCTAAAAACCTAAAAACCCAAACCTCCATAGCCTCCACTCCTTCAAAGCTTCACCCACTCCCTCATATCAACCTGAATTCGACCACTCCAGTTAGCAAAATTGCTCTACTAATCGTACTCTACGATTCTACGGTAACGGATTGTTAATTGGTTGATTTTTAATTTTTGTTATTATTTGCTTTTTCATTTGTGCAGCATCTCACTATGCCTCCAAAACAAACACAAAAACGCACATCGCGTACCCAACAAGCGGCGGAACCGGTAAATGCTCATGGAATTGTTTTCCCCAAAGCGGAACAAGAGGTAAGGTACTCACACCACCTTCGTAGAAAGATGATACCCACTAGGTATATGTGTAGAGACACTCTTGTTCAATTAGGACTCTCAGAAGAAGTCACTAGGTTGCTGCACACATTAGGAGTCCTAGATTTTATGCGATTTGAGGCACCTACATTTGAAAAAATGACTCTGGAGTTTCTAAGCACTGTTGAATTTGCATTGAAACCGGTATGGGATGGTTCGCATAAAATTCACACGGGCACTATGACCTTTCGGTTGTTTAATAATGAACATTCTTTGTCTGTGGAAGAGTTGGGTTTGGTGCTTAATTTGCCAGTGTACGGACCTGGTACGGTCCCGGAAATTTTTATTCCCGGAGAATTTTGGAGACAAATTACAGGTGAAGAACAATATGAAGCAAAAGGTGCAAAAGCTTCACGGATCCAAAATCCGTGTTTCAGGTATGTGCAAAAATGTTTGGCTTTTTCTCTGTTTGGCAGGGGTGACAGTACCGGCGTAGCCTCCAAAGCGGAGTTGTATCTGATGCATTGCATGACTACGCAAAGCCCTGCCAACGTTGCCGCTTTTGCTGCCAATCATTTGAGGAAGATGGGGAAAGCAACGACCGGTGACATTTCAGTTGGGGGTATTATTACCCGCATTGCTAGCCATTTGGGCTATGAGACAGAAGATGTTCCGGTAAACGGTAGACATTTGATTGACTTGCAGGCTCTCATTAGCCAAAATGTAATTCGTGTTGCAGGTAACCGGTATTCATATCTTGTATCTAAAAAGATTATTATGATGCTCCACGCTCCCGGTCGGATTTCTACTCTACAAAGTCAAAACTGGGAGTATGGGATATTTGCTGATGAGTTTCAGGTAATTGACGACGAAGTCGAGCAAGAGGAGCCCGACTTCATGCAAGACGATGTGGGTGGCCCAGTCAACAGGGAAATGCCACCCAGAGTGCACCCTACTGGAGGAGCCAGCACAAATGTATTCGCCCGGGAAGAATGGGTATGGTTACAACATGAGTTAGGTGATTTAAGGGCGGAACAGACCCGACAAGGAGTTGAGTTATTTCGTCAAGGTACGGAACAAACTCGTCAAGGAGAACTCATGGACAGTATGAATCGGATGCTTCAACACATGATGTTGCAATATCCGCCACCACCACCTCCACCCGAGCAGTGAGTCCCCTTTCTCATTTGTTCGATAACATTGGGGACAATGTATCGTTCAAGTGGGGGAGGGTTTCTTATTTGTTTTATTTGTTTTTTTTATTTTGTTTCTTATTTTAGTGTTTTATTAATGTCTTGATCGTTTGGTTAGTTGTTACTTTAATTCAAGTGCTTGTGTGTTTTTAATCTATTTCTTCTAGTTGATGATATGTTGCAAGCAGGACACTAATGGCCAGAATAGGATAGAAGAGCAGTTAAGTGGATGAAAGATCATAAGTGTGAACTAGTTCCTGGGTCATTCTGGATAGTTGGTGCAGCCGAAAAAATTTAGTTAGAGGCAAGTGGATAACACCGGACCGAGAGAGGAGCATGGTTTACCGTAGGAGAAAAGATGCTGCATAATGTGAAGAATGTTCTGGATCCTGCAAACTACCCAACATGGTGAGAATACAAAAAGCCAAACACAAAATCATCATCATGAGAGTTTATCCAGGTATGATTTTATCACTCCGATCTTGTATTTATTCTGTTGGAATCACACAGTCGGAGAATACACACTGAGGCAATTTGTTGTTGAACCCAGAGCCTTTCTAGCCATCCCATCTCACATTGCTATCATCCTTTGAAAACCCCTTTGAGCCAGAGCCATTTGTTTGTTTAACCCATAAAGTGACCATCACCCACATGTATGTTCACACCGTATCATCTCACTTGTGTAACCATTACTTGCTCGATATGTCTAAGGTTGTATCTGTAATAATAATGCAAAAAAAATTCTAAGTTTGGGGTAGGATTCCTGAAGGCAAGAAAAAAAAAAGTGTGAAAAAAAAAATAAAATAAAAAATAAGAAAAAAATTTGTAGTGAAGAACTGCGACAACATAAAGTTCGTTAAAAGGAACATATCTGCCTGAATACTTCATGAAAAACCCCCAAAGAGAATAAGTATCAAATTGAGCAGATCATAGCTAATGAATATCGGGCAATAAACCCTTTGTGTTTCCCCTTCTTTGTTTATCCTACCATACCCAAGCCCCATTACAACCTAAAGACCTCAAAAATTGTGTGTGATCTACGAGTGTGGTAAAAATAGAATTTATTCAAGGTTAAGAGTAGATATTGCATATGCTGTGATGTGAGCGCATAAACACTTTAACCCGAGAGATTTGGTGAGAGGTGTGAACAGTTGCAGGTGATAGAACACTCTGATATGGATATGCAGCGGACAATTCGAATTGGGGGCCAGACTCTAATCTAGGACGGTGAAAAGACACTTGCGTACAACTGGCTGTATTGTGGTAAAGGAAAAATCTTATGACCTTGTTGTTGATCGAAAGTGTTACTTGAGGACAAGCAACGAACTAAGTTTGGGGTTGTGATCGGTCACCATTTCTTCTACTTTTCATTCTATTCTCGGTAATATTTTGTCATAGTTTGCAACATGTTAGTAAGTTATTTTAGCATTTTGGTCAAGTATTTAGTGTTATGTGTTTTAATCTTTGTTAAGTTTATTTAGTAGTTTAAGAGTTCCTTTGATGTCTTTTTTTGGTCTGGATTGGTAGTTTGCATTGCCTCAGGTACTATGGCCGAACAGCGGAGTTCTGAATACATCAAGACAGCTTTTGGAAGGGCCAAAGAAGCTGACACGGTCTGGTGGTGTCATCTGACACGACCGTTGTCGCACGCTCGCGAAAAATGAACAGAGTCGCCACCAATATATTTATCCCATAAGGGAAAGGAATATCAGAAAACCTAACAAAGGAAGGAACAGGGTCTTGCGACCAGAGAATCTAGGTACGGGAGTCGGTTATGCAAGGGGAAGATGCTAGCACCCCTCACGCCCATCGTACTCGATGGTATCCACCTATGTTTGTTTCTATCTAAAGGGTGTGTACTATGTCTATGTCTAAATGCGAAATGAATGCAAAATGTAGGGAAAACAAAGAATTCTACTCGCACGGGCCCTACCCCGCTGCCTACGTATCCTTTTCAGGAATCAGAGTTACCGTAGCTCGGCTCAAGATTTTCTGTTTCTTTTTGTGTTTTTTAATTAGGCGGAGTTAACGTTCGCGCTCTTGCATAAGGGATCGACCTACGATGTGTACGGGCGGAAATAACATTGCCCTTAGGTGCCAACGAGGCAAAAGAAAAAGAAATGATTGGTTTGTGTCTTTTAGGGTAGATGAGTGATGAACGGTTCCCAATACCGGGACACTCACCACTTTCTCTACTTTGTTTTAGTTTGAACCAATGTTAAGTGTTTTAAGTGTTTTTGGTTGTGTATTTTTTAAGGGGAATTTGTTTGCGATTCGAATCACATAAAATGTATAATGATCGAGAAGCAGATTAGGGAATGAATCCCACTCACTTCTATCCCATTATGTAATGTTTGAGAAACAGATTAGGGAATGAATCCCACTCATTCCTCTCCCATTAATTAATGTTTGAGAAACAGATTAGGGAATGAATCCCACTCATTTCTCTCCCATTAAGTAGTGACCGAGAAACAGATTAGGGAATGAATCCCACTCGTTTTTATGCCACTAAGCGATTGAGAAACAGATTAGGGAATGAATCCCACTCATTTCTCTATCACTTTCTTAATGTGATTCGCATCTTCCTTTTATTAAGTATTTTAAAGAGTTGAAAAGAAAAAGAATGCAATAAGGAACTAATCCTAAATTCTAATCTAAGTTATTCTACTCTAGATCCTAAATGGAAAGCGGTCCACGAAGGTGGATGGAGAACGAACAATCGTCGCCTCCTAAACTAACACAAATCAAAGCATGAAAGAAGGAGCAAAGCATAAAATAGGAGATGGAAGCTCTATGGCAGTAGCAAATTGAGGAAGCAAGTGTCTTAAACCAAACACAAAAGCATCATGACATCGTACGAAAGTATTCACAAAGAGTTACCAAAGTATCACTTGAATCGTTACTTAACAACTAGCGAACAAGACATCCATTAATCAAACAAAAAGCAAATGAAAGCATGGGCCAAACTTGAAGTCAATAGCATATTAGTTCATTCATTTAGTTCTAATATCCTATGTTAATCTATATTAGTCAATTAGCATGAAGCAATACAAAATTCTAACCAAAACTAGACAACACTAGGTCAATACTAGCTAAACGGTTTCAAATTGTGAATGAAGTTAGAAACATGTAATCAAATGATGGAAGTCAGTAGCAAATAGCCTCTACTAGATACCTAAACAATCAATAAATCGTGCCAAGGAGTTTCACACAAGATTACGGGTCATTTGTACACGTTGCGATACAATCGTTAGCCAAAAGCGAGTTATTCACATGTGGGAAAGAAAAATCAAGTAAAGTAAGAAGAAACGATTTAAAATTTTCAATTCCAGGTCTTAGGACTTCTAAACATCCCTAATTATATGTACAAAAAGGAACCAACATTGTTGCATGAATGCATTTCAATTTGAGAGCACAAACGTCACAATTATCTATTAGAAACGCATGTTAATCGAGTTAAAGGAAACTAACCCAATACCAATCAAAACAAAGAATTAGGAATTCATTTTTTGTACACATTATCATGTAGAAGTCTACTGCAACTATACAAAAATTGGCAATTAGATTCAACTCTTAAAGCCCCTAATCAAATCAATTTGCAAAACCTAGCAAAACAAAATGAACATATGTGAAGAAATGATTTATTAAAAATAGCAAAACAAATTCTAAAAATATACAAAAAATACTAAAATTATCTACACACAAGATTCTACTTAAAACCTATTTTTACTTATTTTTATTTCATTTAAAACTGGATCATGAATTAAAAGTTAGAAGGAAAATACAATTAAAAACAAAATTAAGAATATGTCTAACAGGGGGTGAACTAGCAATTAGCAATGAACTGATTCTACTTGTTAGCGCGTATGGGCCTATAGCAGGGGTGTGCAGAAATTAATTGGCGCTAGGCCCATGATCACTCGCGGCCCAGTTTACTACAAACTCACTTAGCCATTTTTATTTTTATTAATCAGCATGTTATTATTTATACCATGGTCTTCATACATGAACGTAACACACTTATTCCATACTGCATATCAATAGGTCAACAAAGAACTTAACTGAATAGGACAAAGCAAGAACATCAACCCGTCATCCATCAACACCTCACGTCCCCAATCATTTCACAAGAGACAAAAAGCCAAACAAATGGGAAAACTGGCCATTACATGCGCGCCACGTAAGCTGGCTGTGAGGGAAAGGATTAAACAAACTCAGACGTCGGAGTTCACCTCCGGTCGTCTTCTCCGGTAGCTAGCCTCGCCGGAGTTCTAGGAAACGCCCAGAAACAAAAACAAAAACCATTAACTCACTCGAAATCTCGCATAGATTCTGGATCTAATCTTAGTTTTCATTGATCTTCCCTCCGAGTTGCAAACCGAGGGCATACAAAAAGCTCTGAATCCTAAGAACCTAACCGAAGCGCATGAAATTCGTACCAAAACGGTCATTATAACAGTTAGAACTCAGGTATGTAGCTCCAACGTTCCAATAGCAATTGTTTCGCATAAACCGAATCAAAGATTCAAGAAAAAAACTAAACACGCTTTGTGTCAAATGAAGCCACACCAGATGCACATCTCTCATATGTACCACTAACAAGATGATAAGAGTCAAGGTTTACCTGGATAGATCTTGAGCAAAGAGCACGAACAAATCAGCGACACTTGGACACGTACTCTGGTTTTGAGGAAGACTCGATCTTGCGAAATATACTCTGGATTCTTGACCGCTCTCAGGCACTCTATGACGATGTGATCCGCCTCAAGAAATCATCAATGTTGCTGTAAATTTGCTTGAAGCTCTCCAAGTATTCAAATGATGAAAGTAACGATGGAGATGATGATGTTTGCTTCGATGGAAGTGGTAGAAAGATGATCACGGGATGATGTACGATGAGGATCCATGGAAGCTCGATAACATGATGGTGATAGTGGGAGATGAAGATTGTTGAAGGAGAAGGTTGTTATGGTGGTTGTGTCATGGAAACGGTTATGGTGGTGGTGATGGTGCTGATCGGAGAACGTGATTGGTGGTTGAAGGTTTGTTGTAGAAGTTGGTTAGCGGTGGTGGCCGGAGTTTGTTGTGGTGTAGAGAGAGGAGATGAGAGAGAGTGTGATGGGAAAGAGAGAGATGGCCGAGAGAGGAATAAAAGAGTGAGGTGAGGTTTTTCTGGAAAAGTGAGCGTGGTCCCTTGGATTTGTGAAGGGTTTTGTTTATATATTGATGGTGTAAGATTGGTTATGGTGTGCATGTTGTACAAGATAATTTCCCTCTCAAACTTAATGAACAAGTGTAGTAATTTTGGTAAACTTTAGTATGCCTTTCACGTAAACATGAATCTGCATGGCTATTTGTAGTAGCTTTTGTTTTCTTTTTGCTCTTCATGTATGCAGCAACTTCAAGTGTCTTGCCAAAATGAATGCTTGCCATGCTAACTTTGTGTGCTTGAATTTCCCTCCATAGGGCACCACTTGTTTCAAACAAAAGCAATATGTGAAGAGGGCACATGACTGATGGGTTTTGATGTTTGAAAGTTGTTGAGATGAGGTTTGGAACATGCTAAAAAATGCACCCAAACATCACTTAGCATGGCTGATCTTGTCTGGCACGCAGTTTTGAATTTTGGCTCATGTTCATGGTAACAACGTGGCTTAGCTGGAGCACTACTTTGGGTTCTCGTTTCTTGATCCACACACGTCCAAAATCGATGTTCTCGAGCTCATTGGATGGAGGGCATGGAGGAGAGTAGTTTGAGACCCAGCTTGCTTAACATGGAGACATGTGGAGGGAGAAATTTGGATCTGAATCTAGCCCACCATGTGTTTGATGATATGCATGCGAGCCCAGAATTTTGTGCCCAGCCAGATGCACAACTCTGATCAGTGTGAGGGTGCTACTTTGAGAGCTTGCAATTTATTCAATATCTACTCAATCAATTCAATTCTTGTTGCAATGGATAGAGGGGATGGCAAGGAAGAGATGCATACCAAGTTTGCATTCATAGCATCTTTATAGAGTTCTAAAATTAACTTGAAACTTGGCATGCCACCTGTTTGATGAAATGTCAGGTCATGACTTGGTTCCTGACTTGAATTGTGACTTGGCTCACATGAATTTTCAGCAACTTCCTACCTCAATATCTCTTGATCCAAGCTTCAAATGGGAAAATGTTTAACTACAAAGTTGTTCATCTCCATGAGATGAACAACATTGATGTTGACCATTTTCTGAAAATATGCCAAATGCCACGTGTAAACATGTTGTGAAGTGGACTGCTTACCAAGCTTTAAAGTGCCAAAAAAATTTCTAAGTATGAAAACTTTCCATTTTTGTCATTTTTCTATTTTTGGCAACTTTTTGTCAAACTCTTGATTTTATCCGTCCTTTGACTTTCCTTGACCGATTTTCCACCAAAAGTCAATATTTGAATGATTCTTCTGATTTTGACCCAAAAGTCAACTGTTCTGATTTTCCCGAGTATTGATGGAATTCCCGATTAAATCTCTTCCAGTCAAAACCAATTAAATGAACATGTCCACATAGTCAATATGAGAGCTCCCCATTTATGAAACCCATTCCTGATTAATTGTTGACTAGAAAGTCAACTGGTTGACTTTGGTCAAGGAAACCCTGGTTTGGGAGATCAGATGATTTGCAAGCTTGTACCCTTCAATCAACGCCTTGGATTGAGACTGAGAAAACCCTAGTCCAGGAGGACTTCAAATGAACATATAGCCACATGATTACACCTCAGCCCTCTTGTTTTCTGATCAAAACTTCTTTGCAATAAGGCTCTTCTTTGCTAGCCCTTGATTGATACCAATGATATGAATGCATGAGTATATGTCATGGCCTAAATGATGTATGTTATGAATTATAGACCAGATAAATAAGGGTAGGACAAATTTGGGGTATGACAGCTGCCCCTATTTAATCGTCTTGAACCTGAAGGTGAGATTGGCGCTAGCCTTTCGAACGCTCGAGGTAAAAGATGATTAAATACCAAAGTATCAAAAATTTGTCCTGAGATGATGATGGGGGCATTATTCTGTTTTTGTTTTGGTATCTGCTGGGGAAAGAGAAATGTTTTTTTCTTTTTTCTGGTGGAAAAAGTTTATGATGAGTAATGGTTGAATGGTGATAGCTTGTAACATAGCCTAGGTGCCAATACAAGGTTTTCAAAGAGAATGATTGTTGTATGAAACTATGATTGGAAAGCATGGGTCCGATGGAATGATAGGATCTACTGACTCAGAAATTGAAAGTAAGGGTAAATGGCTCGAAACCGGGGTGGGATCAACAGATCCACGACTCAAATCTTGGGAGAGTATAACAGATTCAAGACTCAAATTCAGGGTAAGATCAACGGACCTACGACCCACTTTGAAAAAGATGAGGATAAGGTCAACGGACCTACGATCCACAAGAACGAAAAAGATGAGGATAAGGTCAACGGACCTACGATCCACAGGAAATGAAAAAGATGAGGATAAGGTCAACGGACCTACGATCCACAAGAAAAAAGATGAGGATAAGGTCAACGGACCTACGATCCACAAGAAAAAAGATGAGGATAAGGTCAACGGACCTACGAGCCACAAGAATGAAAAGATGAGGATAAGGTCAACGGACCTACGATCCATAAAAGATGAGGATAAGGTCAACGGACCTACGATCCACAAGAAAAAAGATGAGGATAAGGTCAACGGACCTACGATCCACAAAAATGAAAAGATGAGGATAAGGTCAACGGACCTACGATCCACGAAAGATGAGGATAAGGTCAACGGACCTACGATCCACAAGAAAAAAGATGAGGATAAGGTCAACGGACCTACGATCCACAAGAATGAAAAGATGAGGATAAGGTCAACGGACCTGCGATCCACAAAAGATGAGGATAAGGTCAACGGACCTACGATCCACTAGAAATGAAAAAGATGAGGATAAGGTCAACGGACCTACGATCCATAAGAATTGAAAGAGATGAGGATAAGGTCAACGGACCTACGATCCACAAGAAAAAAGATGAGGACCAACAATGAGGCTGGAGCAAGAGAAGATTATTAACAACACTGAGGCTACGGATTGGGAATTGGTTTTGAAATGGCTTGCCAGGACAGAAACTGGGTTTTGAAAGGGTTTGCCAGGATGGGAACTGGGCTTTGAAATGGTTTGAAGGTCGGAAGGCAAAAGATTCACAACACGGGGGTTGGACCTGAAAAGTTTTCCCATACGGGGGGAGGGACCATGGAGACTAGTGACGACTAGACTCGGTCAAAAGACATAATCACGAAGATGTTGATGCTTGCGAAGCATGAGAATTACATTAATCCCTCAGGCCAAAGGCGGGGTGTAACTCTTCAAGAGCGGCAATCGTTCGAATTGCCACACACCAAGTATGGTTATTCAAATGAATGAAAAATGAGATGGGTTGAATGCCCACCCTCATTCACACACTCATTTGTGCGCAGCACACGGGAAATAACCACAACAAGACTAGTGACGACTAGACTTGACAAGAAGATAGAAGTAACCACTGGGAATTACGGAGATATTGATGCTTGCGAAGCACAAGAATTACATCGGTCCCTCAGGCCAAAGGCGGGGTGTAACTCTTCAAGAGCGGCAATCGTTCGAATTGCCACACACTAAGTATGATTATTCAAACGACTGAAAAATGAGATGGGTTGAATGCCCACCCTCATTCACGCTCTAATCTGCATGCAACACACGGGAAATAACCTCGGAGACAACGATTCTGACGAAGAAAGACATTGCATCCGATCCATGTTGGAAAAAAACTTCTTTGGAGATTAAGGATAGCAGGTATCGGCACCGTGGCATAAGGAGATTTGTAATGTAGTAGCAGATATCAATCAGAGTTTGTATGGACAACTTCTCTGTGGGGATGTAACATTGTCTTGATTGAGTGCTAATTTGTATTATCTGGCTTATGCTTTGTATGCATGTTTGAATTTTTCTATGGCGTAATGCTCCATTTTGATGGATATGCTACGCTTTTGAGGATGCGATGTTATATGCAATGGCTACTATATGCAGAGTGCCAAATAAAGGCATTAGTGAGGTAAATACCAGGGAGAATACCCTTGGCGTTAAGGACCATGTAGAGGTGCCAAAAGATATTGGACTTTGACTTGTAAGAGCACACTCTTGTTGTTGTCTTCCAGAACATAGAATGACTTTGGACTTCTCACCATGTGCCACTGCTTGGAAGATTTTCAACTTGAGGAGATTTCCTCAATTCACCATGTTGGGGATTATCCGAATAAGGGCACCAGGTTGGAGAAATGGAACAACTCTCAGGAGAAATAAACTCCTGTGCTTGGGGAGAGACCAAACTTCTAGGATAAATAAACTCCTATGGTCATGGAGCGACAAAAACTCAGAATTGTGCCCCAAGCTTCGTGACTTATGGAGGAATTTTCCCCAAAGGATCCTTGGAGAGATTTGTCGAATCTCGACGTAACTGCCCCAGATTGGTTGAACTCATGAGAGATTCCTCGACTTGATTGCCCCAGATTGATCAAGGCTCGAAGAGATTTATCGACATGATTGCCCCAGATATGCTGAACTTGAGAGGTCAAACTTCGATTCAATTGCCCCTGATTGGGTACATCTTACTAGAGTCCCCAAGCTTTCTTTGTTTTGAGGTCAAACAAACATGGGAACAACTTTACCACGCTCAACGGAGTCTTCAAACTCTTACCCACAGAATGCATCAACTGTTCATGTCCAACGGATTTCTTTAGAGAACCTGCCCCTTGATGGTCAACATTTGAGATGGTTAGCTTTTCCTCCTCGGAGTTCTCAAGTCTCTGGTACTTTGACATGATCAAGTTACTCACTGATTCTCATCCTGAAATTTTTTTGATGTTTAAGCAGATGTTTTGTATGCAAAAGAATGTTAGTTCTAAGAATGAAAATTCTAATGCAAAGCCTATGTTAGTCTTGAAGTTTTTAAAACTTTTTATGAAATGAGGTTGCAACCTCTTGTGACCGAATCACTAGTTGACACAACCTCGATTTTTTTGCATACGGAAGATAAAGCAAGCATACGATACCAACATGGATATGTGTCACGCTTCATTGGGAGTCAGTTAAACGCTATATCGTCGGAGTGCGCTCTCAAAATAAACCCTACTTCAGTTAGGACTTTTAAGGGTTGTAATTTGGCCGGGTTCACGGTTTTCAAAAAAACAGAGGATTTTTAGGCTCAAAATTATTTGTACCACCCCCTTCGTGATGTTCTCCATTCCTAGGTTCAATTAACTCAACATGAGCGCTCATCCCTCACAAGGAATTTTGAGATGGTTGAAGAATCGATGGGTTTTTTTTTTGGACATGGCAATCACTCACCTTTTATTTTTGGTGTCTGATCACACGACTTTGTTCTTTTGATGAGGATCTTTATTTTGTAATTCTCGTTTTTTGCTTCTGATTTGCTTTTCCCTTTTTTTTTTATTTCCCTAACTTTTGCCTGGACAAATTCTTTTGAATTTTATTTTGGAGTCCAGCGGGATGCCCTATCTTTTGCCTAAGTCACTTATTTTCATGTTATTGACTTAGCGGGCTCTTTCTTTTCTCTTTTTTTTTAATTCTCCTTTTTTGAACAAGTCGTGTGATGTTGTGTTGCTTTCGGTTTGTTTGAAAGATTGTGACTGCCTCATTCTTTGATCGATGAAGGATTACTATTGTGGTATCGTCATCTCTTGATCTCTTGATGGAATAAGGATAATCATTGCGGTTTTGAAATTCCTCAACCTTTTGAAGGATAACCATTGTTGTATCCTTAGATGCATACCCTTTTGGTGAGTTTTGGACGCTTGATCAAGTTAAATGAACACTACCCTGCCCCAGGGTTAAAATAAGGGTTTTTTATGATTAGAAAAGAAACTTCTACTTCAAGGCTCAAAGGGGTTATCGAGGGTCTATCTCCCTTATATCTCCGGTGTTTGGGGATTTGAAACAATGTCTGTACATCCTCAGTAGGGTTTTATTCAAAAGCACACAATTGGAGATCTTGCATTTTTATTTTCATCATTCTCCCTCAGCTTTTTTTTTTTGCCTAAGAAAGCGATTAGTAAAGTTGGTATCGTAATGCCAAAAAACATTTTATGAGTGAAAACGAATGGGTTTCTTCAAGACAAACATAAACAATGTATTTTTTTATTTTCATTCGACGATTAACAAGATTTTACATGCTAACAATGCTTAAACAAACAAAGGGAAAATTACAAATGAGAATGCCATAAAGAAACTAAATGAGCGTCATTGTTGAGGAGACTTGTCTCCGTCTGGACTTATTGAGCTTGAATACTTTCTGCAGTTCCTTCCAAATACTTCAGATTACTTCAAAAGAGAACCCCAACGAGGTCACCCATGAGTTGTAAACTTTTGCCTTGCTTTAGGGATTCGAGCAATGCGAGTGATGCAATGCTCAAGATAAGAGTATGTCTTGCTTATCCCTCGTGCGGGAGCCCCAAGCATATTCATTGAAGAAGTATTTGCTATCAAACATGGAGGAACCTTGTGTGGTCACCAAACTTAGAGAAGCTACTTGTTGCAAGGAGAGCTCAAACACCAACTGAAACACCAACCTCCACGGATACAACTGAGCACAAGAACCTTGAGAATGGGAGATGCTTCTACAAAACATTCTTGATTACTTTTTGAAAAAGATTCTGACAAAGTTGCTCGAGAATTTGTGGTGTTTTCATTATTATCATACCAACGAGTTCAAACAAGGAAGTAGCCTTCTACAAAATAGGAAATACTGAAATGAGAATACGGAAATGAAATGATGATTGCCATAGTTGAGGAGCCTTGACTCCATTTGGGCTTATTATTTTTTTTTGTGATGCTTTATGGAATACGGATATTCATGACTCCTCAATTTATGTGCGGGCCATTTGGAGTGAATGATTTGCTTTGGAGTCGATGAGATCTTGGACTTTGTGTTTCAAAACATTACAATCCTCAGTTGAATGTCCAGACGTCCCAGAATGGTACTCACACCTTGCATTTAAGTCATATCCTTGAGGAATCGGTGTTGGAGGGGGCTTAAACTCCCTTAGTTGGACCAAAGAATCCTTGAGCAAATGAGAAAGCAGCTGACTATAGGTCATAGGAATTGGGTTAATTCTTCTTGGTGGTCTCCTCGGCATTTGTGGACCCTGTTGCTGGTGATGATTCAAATATCCAATCTGTTCAGGTGTCTTCATCTTTTGATCTGGCTGTGAAACAAACGGAGACTGATGAAGTGGGAAATCTGGAACCCAAGATGGTGCATTATGCTTCTGATTTGAAGTAGATCCTTCATAGAAGTATGAATCAACCTTTTCCTCCACCACATATGGAATCTTATTTCCTTGAACAATCATACCCTCGGGGATGAACCGAACTACTTTTGAGTCGATAAGATCTTGAATTTGATGTTTCAGCGCCCTACAATTCTCAGTATCATGGCCAGGTGCCCCAGAATGGAACTCGCATCGAGCATTGGCATCAAAATTGGGGGGAAGCTTTTCAGGCGTAGCCAAATCTCGTAGCTCAATCAACTGAAGTTCCAGCAGGCGAGGAAGTAACTGAGCATAAGGTATCGGGATCGGATTGAGAAGCCTCTGAGGTATCTTAGGCTTTTTCCCACACATTTGGCTCCCTTGATTCATTCTAAGGACGTGAACAGATTGACGTGGAGGTAACGGCACTTGAGTTTGAGGGGGAGCTCTCTGAGGCATCCCATGAGTGGAAAGAGATCCTATTGAAGAGAAAGAGTCAACAATTTCTGTTGCAGTAGCAGGGACAACATCACATTCCTTTCTTAGTACCGTTTTCAGAACTTCCATGACCAGGCTCACTTGAGTCTTCAACTGACTGTTTTCCTCTTTTAGTGCATCCTGATTACGGATCAATTCTTGCATCTCCAACATAAGATGACCCATTTGTTCCCTCATCTCATCCATTTCCTCATGGAGATGTTCCATAGTTGATCTTGGAGTTGTGGCGGTGAGAAGTCAAATCTGTTGTTGATCTTGAAATCTGAGTAGAAAGGGTCCCATAAGTCTCTGAAAGAACCATGAAATGCATGATAGTATGAATGCATGTTTCATTTATGAGAGATCCTAAAGTCTTTTCACACTCTTTCATTTTTCTTTTTTGGAATCAAAGCTTCTCTTTTTTTTGTATAGAATATCTTTTCTTTTCTTTTTTTCTTTTCTATTTCCTTTTCTTTTTCTCCTTTTTTTTTTGGAAATAGACTTTAGGATCTTTCATAAATGGAGTGTACAAAGCAATGATGTTATGCAATGCAAAAGCATGGGATCAACGGTCCATATAATCTTAGTAACCACCGTACAATCCTCTGAATAACTGATACAGGTCAAATGTCACAGGATCAAAGGTCCGACACCTTTTTTAATACCAGGAAAACCAATAGTCATCAACAGAACAGAATAGTCACCAACGGTACCTGTCATGTATATTCCACCCAACTCACAGGTGAATCTAGGTCAAGGTAGGTCAATGGCTTCCAGCGTTATCAGTTCTCCTGAAACACCATCATTGTCGCAAATACATGCCAACAACGGCATCTCATTTGAACCTCGACTGGTCGTGGGTCTCATGATCGCAATCAACAGAACCTGACATTCTGTTGGCGTCATGACTATCCACTCTATCCTAGGTATCCTATGTGTCAACTCTGGCCTGGGTATTGGGCCTTTTACCTCATAGAACATCCCACCCAACCTGCAAACAGTGAAAATATGTGGTCCCGACGGGGATCCCAATCCAGTCCAGATGCATGCGGAAAATAAACATGATATGCACGCAGGAAATAAATATGACATGCGAAACATAAAATAAATAAATGCACGTATAGACAAAATATATCTCACCCAAAAAATAAGCAAACAAACGGATAGGCTAGGATCGACTCGCTAAAGATGGACCAGCACAGGTCTAGGACATCCCCAGCAGAGTCGCCAGCTGTCGCACGCTCGCGAAAAATGAACAGAGTCGCCACCAATATATTTATCCCATAAGGGAAAGGAATATCAGAAAATCTAACAAAGGAAGGAACAGGGTCTTGCGACCAGAGAATCTAGGTACGGGAGTCGGTTACGCAAGGGGAAGGTGCTAGCACCCCTCACGCCCTTCGTACTCGATGGTATCCACCTATGTTTGTTTCTATCTAAAGGGTGTGTACTATGTCTATGTCTAAATGCGAAATGAATGCAAAATGTAGGGAAAACAAAGAATTGTACTCGCACGGGCCCTACCCCGCTGCCTACGTATCCTTTTCAGGAATCAGAGTTACCGTAGCTCGGCTCAAGATTTTCTGTTTCTTTTTGTGTTTTTTAATTGGGCGGAGTTAACGTTCGCGCTCTTGCATAAGGGATCGACCTACGTTGCGTACGAGCGGAAATAACATTGCCCTTAGGTGCCAACGAGGCAAAAGAAAAAGAAATGATTGGTTTGTGTCTTTTAGGGTAGATGAGTGATGAACGGTTCCCAATACCGGGCCACTCACCACTTTCTCTACTTTGTTTTAGTTTGAACCATTGTTAAGTGTTTTAAGTGTTTTTGGTTGTGTATTTTTTAAGGGGAATTTGTTTGCGATTCGAATCACATAAAATGTATAATGATCGAGAAGCAGATTAGGGAATGAATCCCACTCACTTCTATCCCATTATGTAATGTTTGAGAAATAGATTAGGGAATGAATCCCACTCATTCCTCTCCCATTAATTAATGTTTGAGAAACAGATTAGGGAATGAATCCCACTCATTTCTCTCCCATTAAGTAGTGACCGAGAAACAGATTAGGGAATGAATCCCACTCGTTTCTATGCCACTAAGCGATTGAGAAACAGATTAGGGAATGAATCCCACTCATTTCTCTATCACTTTCTTAATGTGATTCGCATCTTCCTTTTATTAAGTATTTTAAAGAGTTGAAAAGAAAAAGAATGCAATAAGGAACTAATCCTAAATTCTAATCTAAGTTATTCTACTCTAGATCCTAAATGGAAAGCGGTCCACGAAGGTGGATGGAGAACGAACAATCGTCGCCTCCTAAACTAACACAAATCAAAGCATGAAAGAAGGAGCAAAGCATAAAATAGGAGATGGAAGCTCTATGGCAGTAGCAAATTGAGTAAGCAAGTGTCTTAAACCAAACACAAAAGCATCATGACATCATACGAAAGTATTCACAAAGAGTTACCAAAGTATCACTTGAATCGTTACTTAACAACTAGCGAACAAGACATCCATTAATCAAACAAAAAGAAAATGAAAGCATGGGCCAAACTTGAAGTCAGTAGCATATTAGTTCATTCATTTAGTTCTAATATCCTATTTTAATCTATATTAGTCAATTAGCATGAAGCAATACAAAATTCTAACCAAAACTAGACAACACTAGGTCAATACTAGCTAAACGGTTTCAAATTGTGAATGAAGTTAGAAACATGTAATCAAATGATGGAAGTCAGTAGCAAATAGCCTCTACTAGATACCTAAACAATCAATAAATCGTGCCAAGGAGTTTCACACAAGATTACGGGTCATTTGTACACGTTGCGATACAATCGTTAGCCAAAAGCGAGTTATTCACATGTGGGAAAGAAAAATCAAGTAAAGTAAGAAGAAACGATTTAAAATTTTCAATTCCAGGTCTTAGGACTTCTAAACATCCCTAATTATATGTACAAAAAGGAACCAACATTGTTGCATGAATGCATTTCAATTTGAGAGCACAAACGTCACAATTATCTATTAGAAACGCATGTTAATCGAGTTAAAGGAAACTAACCCAATACCAATCAAAACAAAGAATTAGGAATTCATTTTTTGTACACATTATCATGTATTAGTCTACTGCAACTATACAAAAATTGGCAATTAGATTCAACTCTTAAAGCCCCTAATCAAATCAATTTGCAAAACCTAGCAAAACAAAATGAACATATGTGAAGAAATGATTTATTAAAAATAGCAAAACAAATTCTAAAAATATACAAAAAATACTAAAATTATCTACACACAAGATTCTACTTAAAACCTATTTTTACTTATTTTTATTTCATTTAAAAATGGATCATGAATTAAAAGTTAGAAGGAAAATACAATTAAAAACAAAATTAAGAATATGTCTAACAGGGGGTGAACTAGCAATTAGCAATGAACTGATTCTACTTGTTAGCGCGTATGGGCCTATAGCAGGGGTGTGCAGAAATTAATTGGCGCTAGGCCCATGATCACTCGCGGCCCAGTTTACTACAAACTCACTTAGCCATTTTTATTTTTATTAATCAGCATGTTATTATTTATACCATGGTCTTCATACATGAACGTAACACACTTATTCCATACTGCATATCAATAGGTCAACAAAGAACTTAACTGAATAGGACAAAGCAAGAACATCAACCCGTCATCCATCAACACCTCACGTCCCCAATCATTTCACAAGAGACAAAAAGCCAAACAAATGGGAAAACTGGCCATTACATGCGCGCCACGTAAGCTGGCCGTGAGGGAAAGGATTAAACAAACTCAGACGTCGGAGTTCACCTCCGGTCGTCTTCTCCGGTAGCTAGCCTCGCCGGAGTTCTAGGAAACGCCCAGAAACAAAAACAAAAACCATTAACTCACTCGAAATCTCGCATAGATTCTGGATCTAATCTTAGTTTTCATTGATCTTCCCTCCGAGTTGCAAACCGAGGGCATACAAAAAGCTCTGAATCCTAAGAACCTAACCGAAGCGCATGAAATTCGTACCAAAACGGTCATTATAACAGTTAGAACTCAGGTATGTAGCTCCAACGTTCCAATAGCAATTGTTTCGCATAAACCGAATCAAAGATTCAAGAAAAAAACTAAACACGCTTTGTGTCAAATGAAGCCACACCAGATGCACATCTCTCATATGTACCACTAACAAGATGATAAGAGTCAAGGTTTACCTGGATAGATCTTGAGCAAAGAGCACGAACAAATCAGCGACACTTGGACACGTACTCTGGTTTTGAGGAAGACTCGATCTTGCGAAATATACTCTGGATTCTTGACCGCTCTCAGGCACTCTATGACGATGTGATCCGCCTCAAGAAATCATCAATGTTGCTGTAAATTTGCTTGAAGCTCTCCAAGTATTCAAATGATGAAAGTAACGATGGAGATGATGATGTTTGCTTCGATGGAAGTGGTAGAAAGATGATCACGGGATGATGTACGATGAGGATCCATGGAAGCTCGATAACATGATGGTGATAGTGGGAGATGAAGATTGTTGAAGGAGAAGGTTGTTATGGTGGTTGTGTCATGGAAACGGTTATGGTGGTGGTGATGGTGCTGATCGGAGAACGTGATTGGTGGTTGAAGGTTTGTTGTAGAAGTTGGTTAGCGGTGGTGGCCGGAGTTTGTTGTGGTGTAGAGAGAGGAGATGAGAGAGAGTGTGATGGGAAAGAGAGAGATGGCCGAGAGAGGAATAAAAGAGTGAGGTGAGGTTTTTCTGGAAAAGTGAGCGTGGTCCCTTGGATTTGTGAAGGGTTTTGTTTATATATTGATGGTGTAAGATTGGTTATGGTGTGCATGTTGTACAAGATAATTTCCCTCTCAAACTTAATGAACAAGTGTAGTAATTTTGGTAAACTTTAGTATGCCTTTCACGTAAACATGAATCTGCATGGCTATTTGTAGTAGCTTTTGTTTTCTTTTTGCTCTTCATGTATGCAGCAACTTCAAGTGTCTTGCCAAAATGAATGCTTGCCATGCTAACTTTGTGTGCTTGAATTTCCCTCCATAGGGCACCACTTGTTTCAAACAAAAGCAATATGTGAAGAGGGCACATGACTGATGGGTTTTGATGTTTGAAAGTTGTTGAGATGAGGTTTGGAACATGCTAAAAAATGCACCCAAACATCACTTAGCATGGCTGATCTTGTCTGGCACGCAGTTTTGAATTTTGGCTCATGTTCATGGTAACAACGTGGCTTAGCTGGAGCACTACTTTGGGTTCTCGTTTCTTGATCCACACACGTCCAAAATCGATGTTCTCGAGCTCATTGGATGGAGGGCATGGAGGAGAGTAGTTTGAGACCCAGCTTGCTTAACATGGAGACATGTGGAGGGAGAAATTTGGATCTGAATCTAGCCCACCATGTGTTTGATGATATGCATGCGAGCCCAGAATTTTGTGCCCAGCCAGATGCACAACTCTGATCAGTGTGAGGGTGCTACTTTGAGAGCTTGCAATTTATTCAATATCTACTCAATCAATTCAATTCTTGTTGCAATGGATAGAGGGGATGGCAAGGAAGAGATGCATACCAAGTTTGCATTCATAGCATCTTTATAGAGTTCTAAAATTAACTTGAAACTTGGCATGCCACCTGTTTGATGAAATGTCAGGTCATGACTTGGTTCCTGACTTGAATTGTGACTTGGCTCACATGAATTTTCAGCAACTTCCTACCTCAATATCTCTTGATCCAAGCTTCAAATGGGAAAATGTTCAACTACAAAGTTGTTCATCTCCATGAGATGAACAACATTGATGTTGACTGTTGCACCCCAAAATTTGCCCATATAATTTTATTTCTAATTGGCTTAAGTTTTGCATTCTATACATACCTCCATTAGGTCATCTAACACTCATGCATTCATTTAATCAATAACATCGACATGGGATGCAGGACATTGAAAAGTCAGGGTCCTATACTCAAGGATATCACAATTAAGGCTGACTTGTATTGGTGTTTGCATTAAATTGATGATTCTATCTCCTTATGATTATACCCACTAAGTAGTAAAGACTTGGTACAAAGGACCTTATTTGAATCAAGATGCTATGTATAGTGATCCTAGTTTTTGTTGGGTTGCTTGTGTTACAATCCATCTTGACTCGGTTATTGTTTGTCTGGACCTCTCATTGAATCATTGTAGAAGAAGCGTTACAAAGATATGCAGTTGATTAAGGTTGACTTTATGTGGACCAAATCTTGCTAATTAATTCTCAACCGAAGGCTACTTCAATCTTCTGACTGATTTTCAACTGATATTGTGGTGCATCCAAAGGGACAATTAAAAATAATGTGAAAAGTTTTGGAAATTTGAATTCAACAAGTTGAGGGAAAACTCAAGGCAACATTACATCTCAAAGGAGTCAAAATTCATAAATACAAAATTCAGGGGTGTAATTACAAGTCATACAAAAAAAAAAAACATGTTCATAATACATATGCAAGTCACATTATTTTCGTGGCTTTTCTGTGGATTACATCTTTGGCTGAAAGTTTTGTAAACAAAAACTATAACAAATGTATCTCATTGAGGCTTTACTGTCTTGGTACCAAAGACTTCATGGTAGCAAGGTTCCTGATTTGGATTACAGTAGAGCAAAGATGTTTCGGCATAATCATCACTTGTGCTTTGTGGTTTGAAATTTCTTGGCCCGCCTATGCTGGTGCTTATCTTTCTTGGCTTGTCTCAGATTGACGGTCCTTCCTTTGGAAACTTTCCGTTGACATTGCCTAGCTCTGTTCTTTTTCAAAGAGGCTGCGTTGTTTTCGGCTTGGTGTGTGACCTTTCTACGGGCAATACGTTCTTTGGCGATCCTTTTGCTACACCGGCATTGTATTTTGTATGTTTCTTGAACCTTTGGTCTACAATGAGCCTTAAGGAAACCTGCGCAGTCAACCATATTCTACACACACACAAAAAACAGTCAAGAAGAAAATTTCACATAAAACCTGCAAACCATACCATACACAGTCCATAAATAAACATTCTCAACAATTCAAAATAGGTCCCTCCATCGTTTACTACAGCAGCCCATACAAGTGCATTTTCACCAAAGCCTACTGCTACTATATCACACATAGCCACGCGCATAAAACCCATTCCACACAATTACAACCAAATCCAAACCACTAACAATAACCAGTCAGAATCCCAACCTTATAACCAACTTTCAAACGGAATTGCAACAGAATTCTAACCTCCCTATAACTAACTAACAAAGTCTTTTGTAACTAACTAACTTTTCAAAGCTAACAGCCCCCTGTAGTTGCAGTTAAGCAGAAACAACAATCAAAACTAACAGTAACAGAATTTCCTAACTACCTATCAAATACCTAGTACTAACTATAACCAACTCCTAACTGAAATCCAGCTCAGCATCATACTCCTAACAGAATTCTCAACAGAAAATTTGATCTAACAGCTCATAACGGAAAGAAGGAGGGATTAAAAGAGAAAAATCAGAGTAAACACTGACCTGAGAGACTCTATATAACAAAAGCACTGCTCTATGATTCAGTTTCTTCAGACTCTCGATCCATCATTCATCAAACACATACCATCCTTTTCATTTTCTCTCTTCACCACTTCCCCCGTCACCTTCATTCATCTTTGCAATTCTACCATCTTCTTCACCATTCATTCATCATCATCTCCAACCTTCTCTTGACACTCTTCTCCCTCTCTGAATTCTTCAACCTCAAATCACATCTTCAACCTCTCAATCTCTCCACCTCAATCATCATCTACTACACTCCCAATCTTCTCCATTGTTAACCTCTATCTGAACCTTCATCATCTCCATTCAATCACCCGAAAAATGAAAAAGAGAAAAGATTAGAGGAAAGTCGCGTAGCAGAATATCAGAGAAAGTCGTAACAGAACAAGGAGGGAATTCACCTGTAACAACTTTATCTTTATCCTCTCTGAACCGAGCTCTCTCATCAAAAGAATGCTATTTGAATCTTCAATTCTCTCTCTCTGAAAATCACCATCGCACTCCACCCTCTTCGTAAATCGTCATCAACATTCCTTCAATCAACCAACAACAACACACATCAATCATCATCACATCGCAAGAACACAGAGAAAGAGATTGATTCAAGAAGAAGAATAAGAAACGCAAATCAGAGGGAACAAGCAAAAGAACAACACAGATGATTACCTTGAATTCTAATGGCCGACGTCTTTGAATCGTCATCGGAGCATCTCTTCGTGTTTACTTTCGTATGAATTTGTCTGCATCGAAGTCAAGGTGAGGATTCGAATCGGAGAAGGATTGAGTGTGAGACAAAGACGAAGAAAGGAAGATGTGTGAGTGGCGAGGTAGGTGAGGCGGCGCGGCCGAAGTTGATCGGAGAGACTTGATCGGAGAGAATCGGTGAGGGGGTGTTTCGGCGCCGTTCTCGCGGTGAGAGGAAGAAGATGTAATCTGAAAGGTCACATGTAATTCAACCCTAATCCCATTTCATTTTTCATTTTATTTTATTTAATTAATTGTTTTTATTATTGTTGATAGCAAAAAATGATAATAACTAAAATCTGAAGCAAGATGAATAAAAATAGTCCCTTGGGCCAAATGCTAAGGGCCTGCGCCTGATTCCCTAATCCATACATCATTTCTGATTTCAAACCCCCCTGACTACATGTTTTCTTGTTAGAATCTAGGCATCGACATAATTTTTGGTTATTAAATTTCTTTTTGATAAAAAGCATATAAAAATATCATAATTTTCTCATTAGATTTTTAGGTAATAATAATAGTTAGAATCATAATTTTTGTTTGATTTTTAGGTATTAAAAATGACATAGAAAACAATAAAATTGTTAGTTTTAGGATTAATAGATTTTTTAACATAGTTAAGCTTGAATTAGATTTCCCTTATTAACAAAAAACTCATAAAAATAGTAGTATTTTTTAGACTAATTTTGTACTAATTTTTGAATGGCTTCTTGTATTTCTTCTGTACCATTTCCATATTATTTTCGTATAAATGTTGTGTGATTTTGTTGCTTGTTTTTAGCCATATTTTTGGCCCATGTTGTTAATACCATTTGTATGCTCCTCTTAGAATATATCCCATTAGTATGTTAACATTAGACTTAGAATAACTATTAGATTAGAAAATAGGTTAGTTCCCCCTTCTCATTTTCTTTTTCTTTTCGATCTTAAAATACTTAATAAATACTGATAAGGATCATACCGTTTTAGGAAAGAAATGATTGGGGCGTAGGCCCCGATGTATGTTCTTTTCTACTAAACGGAAAAGAAATGATTGGAATGTAGATTTCGATGTATTTCTTATCCGTTATTTAGAGAATCGATTGTGGTGTAGACCTCGATGTGCATTCTCTAAATAGTCAAAAACAAAACTCTTTTTCTTGGTATGATCTAAATCACAAATAAATTCCCTTAAAAAATACCCAACCAAAAACATTCAAAATGCTTAATAAAGGTTCAGACTTAAAACAAAGTAAGGAAGCGATGCGAAGCCTTGTAGTGGGTTTTGTCATCGTGGAATTACAATAAAAGACACAAACCAAACTTTTGCTTTTCTTTTGCCTTGTTAGGCGCCTAAGAACAAGTTAAGTCCTTTCCAAAATAGGCGTATAAGTCTCCAAAGGTCGAGCATCGTGGATTGTGACCTTAACCGCTGTTCAACTAAAAAACACAAAACAAATGGAAACTATGGAGCCGAACTACGGTCGCTCTGATTCCTTGTAAGGGATACGTAGGCATTGGGTCGCGGGGCCTAAGCGAGCACACTTGTAAATAATTCCTTCTTTTCCCCGTATTTCTTTTGCATGCATTCATATTTAGGTTTAGACATAGATACACCCTTTAGATAGAAACAAACATAGGTGGATACCATCGAGTACGATGGGCGTGAGGGGTGCTAGCACCTTCCCCTTGCGTAACCGACTCCCGTGCCCTATTCTCTGGTCGAAAGACCTTGTTCTTGTTCTGAGTTAGGTTCCTGGTATTCCTTTCCCTTATGGGATAAATATATTAGTGGCGACTCTGATTCCATTTTTCGCGGTAGCGACATTGACCATTTTCTGAAAATATGCCAAATGCCACGTGTAAACATGTTGTGAAGTGGACTGCTTACCAAGCTTTAAAGTGCCAAAAAAATTTCTAAGTATGAAAACTTTCCATTTTTGTCATTTTTCTATTTTTGGCAACTTTTTGTCAAACTCTTGATTTTATCCGTCCTTTGACTTTCCTTGACCGATTTTCCACCAAAAGTCAATATTTGAATGATTCTTCTGATTTTGACCCAAAAGTCAACTGTTCTGATTTTCCCGAGTATTGATGGAATTCCCGATTAAATCTCTTCCAGTCAAAACCAATTAAATGAACATGTCCACATAGTCAATAAGAGAGCTCCCCATTTATGAAACCCATTCCTGATTAATTGTTGACTAGAAAGTCAACTGGTTGACTTTGGTCAAGGAAACCCTGGTTTGGGAGATCAGATGATTTGCAAGCTTGTACCCTTCAATCAACGCCTTGGATTGAGACTGAGAAAACCCTAGTCCAGGAGGACTTCAAATGAACATATAGCCACATGATTACACCTCAGCCCTCTTGTTTTCTGATCAAAACTTCTTTGCAATAAGGCTCTTCTTTGCTAGCCCTTGATTGATACCAATGATATGAATGCATGAGTATATGTCATGGCCTAAATGATGTATGTTATGAATTATAGACCAGATAAATAAGGGTAGGACAAATTTGGGGTATGACAGCTGCCCCTATTTAATCGTCTTGAACCTGAAGGTGAGATTGGCGCTAGCCTTTCGAACGCTCGAGGTAAAAGATGATTAAATACCAAAGTATCAAAAATTTGTCCTGAGATGATGATGGGGGCATTATTCTGTTTTTGTTTTGGTATCTGCTGGGGAAAGAGAAATGTTTTTTTCTTTTTTCTGGTGGAAAAAGTTTATGATGAGTAATGGTTGAATGGTGATAGCTTGTAACATAGCCTAGGTGCCAATACAAGGTTTTCAAAGAGAATGATTGTTGTATGAAACTATGATTGGAAAGCATGGGTCCGATGGAATGATAGGATCTACTGACTCAGAAATTGAAAGTAAGGGTAAATGGCTCGAAACCGGGGTGGGATCAACAGATCCACGACTCAAATCTTGGGAGAGTATAACAGATTCAAGACTCAAATTCAGGGTAAGATCAACGGACCTACGACCCACTTTGAAAAAGATGAGGATAAGGTCAACGGACCTACGATCCACAAGAACGAAAAAGATGAGGATAAGGTCAACGGACCTACGATCCACAGGAAATGAAAAAGATGAGGATAAGGTCAACGGACCTACGATCCACAAGAAAAAAGATGAGGATAAGGTCAACGGACCTACGATCCACAAGAAAAAAGATGAGGATAAGGTCAACGGACCTACGAGCCACAAGAATGAAAAGATGAGGATAAGGTCAACGGACCTACGATCCACAAAAGATGAGGATAAGGTCAACGGACCTACGATCCACAAGAAAAAAGATGAGGATAAGGTCAACGGACCTACGATCCACAAAAATGAAAAGATGAGGATAAGGTCAACGGACCTACGATCCACGAAAGATGAGGATAAGGTCAACGGACCTACGATCCACAAGAAAAAAGATGAGGATAAGGTCAACGGACCTACGATCCACAAGAATGAAAAGATGAGGATAAGGTCAACGGACCTGCGATCCACAAAAGATGAGGATAAGGTCAACGGACCTACGATCCACTAGAAATGAAAAAGATGAGGATAAGGTCAACGGACCTACGATCCATAAGAATTGAAAGAGATGAGGATAAGGTCAACGGACCTACGATCCACAAGAAAAAAGATGAGGACCAACAATGAGGCTGGAGCAAGAGAAGATTATTAACAACACTGAGGCTACGGATTGGGAATTGGTTTTGAAATGGCTTGCCAGGACAGAAACTGGGTTTTGAAAGGGTTTGCCAGGATGGGAACTGGGCTTTGAAATGGTTTGAAGGTCGGAAGGCAAAAGATTCACAACACGGGGGTTGGACCTGAAAAGTTTTCCCATACGGGGGGAGGGACCATGGAGACTAGTGACGACTAGACTCGGTCAAAAGACATAATCACGAAGATGTTGATGCTTGCGAAGCATGAGAATTACATTAATCCCTCAGGCCAAAGGCGGGGTGTAACTCTTCAAGAGCGGCAATCGTTCGAATTGCCACACACCAAGTATGGTTATTCAAATGAATGAAAAATGAGATGGGTTGAATGCCCACCCTCATTCACACACTCATTTGCGCACAGCACACGGGAAATAACCACAACAAGACTAGTGACGACTAGACTTGACAAGAAGATAGAAGTAACCACTGGGAATTACGGAGATATTGATGCTTGCGAAGCACAAGAATTACATCGGTCCCTCAGGCCAAAGGCGGGGTGTAACTCTTCAAGAGCGGCAATCGTTCGAATTGCCACACACTAAGTATGATTATTCAAACGACTGAAAAATGAGATGGGTTGAATGCCCACCCTCATTCACGCTCTAATCTGCATGCAACACACGGGAAATAACCTCGGAGACAACGATTCTGACGAAGAAAGACATTGCATCCGATCCATGTTGGAAAAAAACTTCTTTGGAGATTAAGGATAGCAGGTATCGGCACCGTGGCATAAGGAGATTTATAATGTAGTAGCAGATATCAATCAGAGTTTGTATGGACAACTTCTCTGTGGGGATGTAACATTGTCTTGATTGAGTGCTAATTTGTATTATCTGGCTTATGCTTTGTATGCATGTTTGAATTTTTCTATGGCGTAATGCTCCATTTTGATGGATATGCTACGCTTTTGAGGATGCGATGTTATATGCAATGGCTACTATATGCAGAGTGCCAAATAAAGGCATTAGTGAGGTAAATACCAGGGAGAATACCCTTGGCGTTAAGGACCATGTAGAGGTGCCAAAAGATATTGGACTTTGACTTGTAAGAGCACACTCTTGTTGTTGTCTTCCAGAACATAGAATGACTTTGGACTTCTCACCATGTGCCACTGCTTGGAAGATTTTCAACTTGAGGAGATTTCCTCAATTCACCATGTTGGGGATTATCCGAATAAGGGCACCAGGTTGGAGAAATGGAACAACTCTCAGGAGAAATAAACTCCTGTGCTTGGGGAGAGACCAAACTTCTAGGAGAAATAAACTCCTATGGTCATGGAGCGACAAAAACTCAGAATTGTGCCCCAAGCTTCGTGACTTATGGAGGAATTTTCCCCAAAGGATCCTTGGAGAGATTTGTCGAATCTCGACGTAACTGCCCCAGATTGGTTGAACTCATGAGAGATTCCTCGACTTGATTGCCCCAGATTGATCAAGGCTCGAAGAGATTTATCGACATGATTGCCCCAGATATGCTGAACTTGAGAGGTCAAACTTCGATTCAATTGCCCCTGATTGGGTACATCTTACTAGAGTCCCCAAGCTTTCTTTGTTTTGAGGTCAAACAAACATGGGAACAACTTTACCACGCTCAACGGAGTCTTCAAACTCTTACCCATAGAATGCATCAACTGTTCATGTCCAACGGATTTCTTTAGAGAACCTGCCCCTTGATGGTCAACATTTGAGATGGTTAGCTTTTCCTCCTCGGAGTTCTCAAGTCTCTGGTACTTTGACATGATCAAGTTACTCACTGATTCTCATCCTGAAATTTTTTTGATGTTTAAGCAGATGTTTTGTATGCAAAAGAATGTTAGTTCTAAGAATGAAAATTCTAATGCAAAGCCTATGTTAGTCTTGAAGTTTTTAAAACTTTTTATGAAATGAGGTTGCAACCTCTTGTGACCGAATCACTAGTTGACACAACCTCGATTTTTTTGCATACGGAAGATAAAGCAAGCATACGATACCAACATGGATATGTGTCACGCTTCATTGGGAGTCAGTTAAACGCTATATCGTCGGAGTGCGCTCTCAAAATAAACCCTACTTCAGTTAGGACTTTTAAGGGTTGTAATTTGGCCGGGTTCACGGTTTTCAAAAAAACAGAGGATTTTTAGGCTCAAAATTATTTGTACCCACCCCCTTCGTGATGTTCTCCATTCCTAGGTTCAATTAACTCAACATGAGCGCTCATCCCTCACAAGGAATTTTGAGATGGTTGAAGAATCGATGGGTTTTTTTTTTTGGACATGGCAATCACTCACCTTTTATTTTTGGTGTCTGATCACACGACTTTGTTCTTTTGATGAGGATCTTTATTTTGTAATTCTCGTTTTTTACTTCTGATTTGCTTTTCCCTTTTTTTTTTATTTCCCTAACTTTTGCCTGGACAAATTCTTTTGAATTTTATTTTGGAGTCCAGCGGGATGCCCTATCTTTTGCCTAAGTCACTTATTTTCATGTTATTGACTTAGCGGGCTCTTTCTTTTCTCTTTTTTTTTAATTCTCCTTTTTTGAACAAGTCGTGTGATGTTGTGTTGCTTTCGGTTTGTTTGAAAGATTGTGACTGCCTCATTCTTTGATCGATGAAGGATTACTATTGTGGTATCGTCATCTCTTGATCTCTTGATGGAATAAGGATAATCATTGCGGTTTTGAAATTCCTCAACCTTTTGAAGGATAACCATTGTTGTATCCTTAGATGCATACCCTTTTGGTGAGTTTTGGACGCTTGATCAAGTTAAATGAACACTACCCTGCCCCAGGGTTAAAATAAGGGTTTTTTATGATTAGAAAAGAAACTTCTACTTCAAGGCTCAAAGGGGTTATCGAGGGTCTATCTCCCTTATATCTCCGGTGTTTGGGGATTTGAAACAATGTCTGTACATCCTCAGTAGGGTTTTATTCAAAAGCACACAATTGGAGATCTTGCATTTTTATTTTCATCATTCTCCCTCAGCTTTTTTTTTTTGCCTAAGAAAGCGATTAGTAAAGTTGGTATCGTAATGCCAAAAAACATTTTATGAGTGAAAACGAATGGGTTTCTTCAAGACAAACATAAACAATGTATTTTTTTATTTTCATTCGACGATTAACAAGATTTTACATGCTAACAATGCTTAAACAAACAAAGGGAAAATTACAAATGAGAATGCCATAAAGAAACTAAATGAGCGTCATTGTTGAGGAGACTTGTCTCCGTCTGGACTTATTGAGCTTGAATACTTTCTGCAGTTCCTTCCAAATACTTCAGATTACTTCAAAAGAGAACCCCAACGAGGTCACCCATGAGTTGTAAACTTTTGCCTTGCTTTAGGGATTCGAGCAATGCGAGTGATGCAATGCTCAAGATAAGAGTATGTCTTGCTTATCCCTCGTGCGGGAGCCCCAAGCATATTCATTGAAGAAGTATTTGCTATCAAACATGGAGGAACCTTGTGTGGTCACCAAACTTAGAGAAGCTACTTGTTGCAAGGAGAGCTCAAACACCAACTGAAACACCAACCTCCACGGATACAACTGAGCACAAGAACCTTGAGAATGGGAGATGCTTCTACAAAACATTCTTGATTACTTTTTGAAAAAGATTCTGACAAAGTTGCTCGAGAATTTGTGGTGTTTTCATTATTATCATACCAACGAGTTCAAACAAGGAAGTAGCCTTCTACAAAATAGGAAATACTGAAATGAGAATACGGAAATGAAATGATGATTGCCATAGTTGAGGAGCCTTGACTCCATTTGGGCTTATTATTTTTTTTTGTGATGCTTTATGGAATACGGATATTCATGACTCCTCAATTTATGTGCGGGCCATTTGGAGTGAATGATTTGCTTTGGAGTCGATGAGATCTTGGACTTTGTGTTTCAAAACATTACAATCCTCAGTTGAATGTCCAGACGTCCCAGAATGGTACTCACACCTTGCATTTAAGTCATATCCTTGAGGAATCGGTGTTGGAGGGGGCTTAAACTCCCTTAGTTGGACCAAAGAATCCTTGAGCAAATGAGAAAGCAGCTGACTATAGGTCATAGGAATTGGGTTAATTCTTCTTGGTGGTCTCCTCGGCATTTGTGGACCCTGTTGCTGGTGATGATTCAAATATCCAATCTGTTCAGGTGTCTTCATCTTTTGATCTGGCTGTGAAACAAACGGAGACTGATGAAGTGGGAAATCTGGAACCCAAGATGGTGCATTATGCTTCTGATTTGAAGTAGATCCTTCATAGAAGTATGAATCAACCTTTTCCTCCACCACATATGGAATCTTATTTCCTTGAACAATCATACCCTCGGGGATGAACCGAACTACTTTTGAGTCGATAAGATCTTGAATTTGATGTTTCAGCGCCCTACAATTCTCAGTATCATGGCCAGGTGCCCCAGAATGGAACTCGCATCGAGCATTGGCATCAAAATTGGGGGGAAGCTTTTCAGGCGTAGCCAAATCTCGTAGCTCAATCAACTGAAGTTCCAGCAGGCGAGGAAGTAACTGAGCATAAGGTATCGGGATCAGATTGAGAAGCCTCTGAGGTATCTTAGGCTTTTTCCCACACATTTGGCTCCCTTGATTCATTCTAAGGACGTGAACAGATTGACGTGGAGGTAACGGCACTTGAGTTTGAGGGGGAGCTCTCTGAGGCATCCCATGAGTGGAAAGAGATCCTATTGAAGAGAAAGAGTCAACAATTTCTGTTGCAGTAGCAGGGACAACATCACATTCCTTTCTTAGTACCGTTTTCAGAACTTCCATGACCAGGCTCACTTGAGTCTTCAACTGACTGTTTTCCTCTTTTAGTGCATCCTGATTACGGATCAATTCTTGCATCTCCAACATAAGATGACCCATTTGTTCCCTCATCTCATCCATTTCCTCATGGAGATGTTCCATAGTTGATCTTGGAGTTGTGGCGGTGAGAAGTCAAATCTGTTGTTGATCTTGAAATCTGAGTAGAAAGGGTCCCATAAGTCTCTGAAAGAACCATGAAATGCATGATAGTATGAATGCATGTTTCATTTATGAGAGATACTAAAGTCTTTTCACACTCTTTCATTTTTCTTTTTTGGAATCAAAGCTTCTCTTTTTTTTTGTATAGAATATCTTTTCTTTTCTTTTTTTCTTTTCTATTTCCTTTTCTTTTTCTCCTTTTTTTTTTGGAAATAGACTTTAGGATCTTTCATAAATGGAGTGTACAAAGCAATGATGTTATGCAATGCAAAAGCATGGGATCAACGGTCCATATAATCTTAGTAACCACCGTACAATCCTCTGAATAACTGATACAGGTCAAATGTCACAGGATCAAAGGTCCGACACCTTTTTTAATACCAGGAAAACCAATAGTCATCAACAGAACAGAATAGTCACCAACGGTACCTGTCATGTATATTCCACCCAACTCACAGGTGAATCTAGGTCAAGGTAGGTCAATGGCTTCCAGCGTTATCAGTTCTCCTGAAACACCATCATTGTCGCAAATACATGCCAACAATGGCATCTCATTTGAACCTCGACTGGTCGTGGGTCTCATGATCGCAATCAACAGAACCTGACATTCTGTTGGCGTCATGACTATCCACTCTATCCTAGGTATCCTATGTGTCAACTCTGGCCTGGGTATTTGGCCTTTTACCTCATAGAACATCCCACCCAACCTGCAAACAGTGAAAATATGTGGTCCCGACGGGGATCCCAATCCAGTCCAGATGCATGCGGAAAATAAACATGATATGCAAGCAGGAAATAAATATGACATGCGAAACATAAAATAAATAAATGCACGTATAGACAAAATATATCTCACCCAAAAAATAAGCAAACAAACGGATAGGCTAGGATCGACTCGCTAAAGATGGACCAGCACAGGTCTAGGACATCCCCAGCAGAGTCGCCAGCTGTCGCACGCTCGCGAAAAATGAACAGAGTCGCCACCAATATATTTATCCCATAAGGGAAAGGAATATCTATAAAATCTAACAAAGGAAGGAACAGGGTCTTGCGACCAGAGAATCTAGGTACGGGAGTCGGTTACGCAAGGGGAAGGTGCTAGCACCCCTCACGCCCTTCGTACTCGATGGTATCCACCTATGTTTGTTTCTATCTAAAGGGTGTGTACTATGTCTATGTCTAAATGCGAAATGAATGCAAAATGTAGGGAAAACAAAGAATTGTACTCGCACGGGCCCTACCCCGCTGCCTACGTATCCTTTTCAGGAATCAGAGTTACCGTAGCTCGGCTCAAGATTTTCTGTTTCTTTTTGTGTTTTTTAATTGGGCGGAGTTAACGTTCGCGCTCTTGCATAAGGGATCGACCTACGATGCGTACGAGCGGAAATAACATTGCCCTTAGGTGCCAACGAGGCAAAAGAAAAAGAAATGATTGGTTTGTGTCTTTTAGGGTAGATGAGTGATGAACGGTTCCCAATACCGGGCCACTCACCACTTTCTCTACTTTGTTTTAGTTTGAACCATTGTTAAGTGTTTTAAGTGTTTTTGGTTGTGTATTTTTTAAGGGGAATTTGTTTGCGATTCGAATCACATAAAATGTATAATGATCGAGAAGCAGATTAGGGAATGAATCCCACTCACTTCTATCCCATTATGTAATGTTTGAGAAATAGATTAGGGAATGAATCCCACTCATTCCTCTCCCATTAATTAATGTTTGAGAAACAGATTAGGGAATGAATCCCACTCATTTCTCTCCCATTAAGTAGTGACCGAGAAACAGATTAGGGAATGAATCCCACTCATTTCTATGCCACTAAGCGATTGAGAAACAGATTAGGGAATGAATCCCACTCATTTCTCTATCACTTTCTTAATGTGATTCGCATCTTCCTTTTATTAAGTATTTTAAAGAGTTGAAAAGAAAAAGAATGCAATAAGGAACTAATCCTAAATTCTAATCTAAGTTATTCTACTCTAGATCCTAAATGGAAAGCGGTCCACGAAGGTGGATGGAGAACGAACAATCGTCGCCTCCTAAACTAACACAAATCAAAGCATGAAAGAAGGAGCAAAGCATAAAATAGGAGATGGAAGCTCTATGGCAGTAGCAAATTGAGTAAGCAAGTGTCTTAAACCAAACACAAAAGCATCATGACATCATACGAAAGTATTCACAAAGAGTTACCAAAGTATCACTTGAATCGTTACTTAACAACTAGCGAACAAGACATCCATTAATCAAACAAAAAGAAAATGAAAGCATGGGCCAAACTTGAAGTCAGTAGCATATTAGTTCATTCATTTAGTTCTAATATCCTATTTTAATCTATATTAGTCAATTAGCATGAAGCAATACAAAATTCTAACCAAAACTAGACAACACTAGGTCAATACTAGCTAAACGGTTTCAAATTGTGAATGAAGTTAGAAACATGTAATCAAATGATGGAAGTCAGTAGCAAATAGCCTCTACTAGATACCTAAACAATCACAAAATCGTGCCAAGGAGTTTCACACAAGATTACGGGTCATTTGTACAAGTTACGATACAATCGTTAGCCAAAAGCGAGTTATTCACATGTGGGAAAGAAAAATCAAGTAAAGTAAGAAGAAACGATTTAAAATTTTCAATTCCAGGTCTTAGGACTTCTAAACATCCCTAATTATATGTACAAAAAGGAACCAACATTGTTGCATGAATGCATTTCAATTTGAGAGCACAAACGTCACAATTATCTATTAGAAACGCATGTTAATCGAGTTAAAGGAAACTAACCCAATACCAATCAAAACAAAGAATTAGGAATTCATTTTTTGTACACATTATCATGTATTAGTCTACTGCAACTATACAAAAATTGGCAATTAGATTCAACTCTTAAAGCCCCTAATCAAATCAATTTGCAAAACCTAGCAAAACAAAATGAATATATGTGAAGAAATGATTTATTAAAAATAGAAAAACAAATTCTAAAAATATACAAAAAATACTAAAATTATCTACACACAAGATTCTACTTAAAACCTATTTTTACTTATTTTTATTTCATTTAAAACTGGATCATGAATTAAAAGTTAGAAGGAAAATACAATTAAAAACAAAATTAAAAATCTGTCTAACAGGGGGTGAACTAGCAATTAGCAATGAACTGATTCTACTTGTTAGCGCGTATGGGCCTATAGCAGGGGTGTGCGGAAATTAATTGGCGCTAGGCCCATGATCACTCGCGGCACAGTTTACTACAAACTCACTTAGCCATTTTTATTTTTATTAATCAGCATGTTATTATTTATACCATGGTTTTCATACATGAACGTAACACACTTATTCCATACTGCATATCAATAGGTCAACAAAGAACTTAACTGAATAGGACAAAGCAAGAACATCAACCTGTCATCCATCAACACCTCACGTCCCCAATCATTTCACAAGAGACAAAAAGCCAAACAAATGGGAAAACTGGCCATTACATGCGCGCCACGTAAGCTGGCCGTGAGGGAAAGGATTAAACAAACTCAGACGTCGGAGTTCACCTCCGGTCGTCTTCTCCGGTAGCTAGCCTCGCCGGAGTTCTAGGAAACGCCCAGAAACAAAAACAAAAACCATTAACTCACTCGAAATCTCGCATAGATTCTGGATCTAATCTTAGTTTTCATTGATCTTCCCTCCGAGTTGCAAACCGAGGGCATACAAAAAGCTCTGAATCCTAAGAACCTAACCGAAGCGCATGAAATTCGTACCAAAACGGTCATTATAACAGTTAGAACTCAGGTATGTAGCTCCAACGTTCCAATAGCAATTGTTTCGCATAAACCGAATCAAAGATTCAAGAAAAAAACTAAACACGCTTTGTGTCAAATGAAGCCACACCAGATGCACATCTCTCATATGTACCACTAACAAGATGATAAGAGTCAAGGTTTACCTGGATAGATCTTGAGCAAAGAGCACGAACAAATCAGCGACACTTGGACACGTACTCTGGTTTTGAGGAAGACTCGATCTTGCGAAATATACTCTGGATTCTTGACCGCTCTCAGGCACTCTATGACGATGTGATCCGCCTCAAGAAATCATCAATGTTGCTGTAAATTTGCTTGAAGCTCTCCAAGTATTCAAATGATGAAAGTAACGATGGAGATGATGATGTTTGCTTCGATGGAAGTGGTAGAAAGATGATCACGGGATGATGTACGATGAGGATCCATGGAAGCTCGATAACATGATGGTGATAGTGGGAGATGAAGATTGTTGAAGGAGAAGGTTGTTATGGTGGTTGTGTCATGGAAACGGTTATGGTGGTGGTGATGGTGCTGATCGGAGAACGTGATTGGTGGTTGAAGGTTTGTTGTAGAAGTTGCTTAGCGGTGGTGGCCGGAGTTTGTTGTGGTGTAGAGAGAGGAGATGAGAGAGAGTGCGATGGGAAAGAGAGAGATGGCCGAGAGAGGAATAAAAGAGTGAGGTGAGGTTTTTCTGGAAAAGTGAGCGTGGTCCCTTGGATTTGTGAAGGGTTTTGTTTATATATTGATGATGTAAGATTGGTTATGGTGTGCATGTTGTACAAGATAATTTCCCTCTCAAACTTAATGAACAAGTGTAGTAATTTTGGTAAACTTTAGTATGCCTTTCACGTAAGCATGAATCTGCATGGCTATTTGTAGTAGCTTTTGTTTTCTTTTTGCTCTTCATGTATGCAGCAACTTCAAGTGTCTTGCCAAAATGAATGCTTGCCATGCTAACTTTGTGTGCTTGAATTTCCCTCCATAGGGCACCACTTGTTTCAAACAAAAGCAATATGTGAAGAGGGCACATGACTGATGGGTTTTGATGTTTGAAAGTTGTTGAGATGAGGTTTGGAACATGCTAAAAAATGCACCCAAACATCACTTAGCATGGCTGATCTTGTCTGGCACGCAGTTTTGAATTTTGGCTCATGTTCATGGTAACAACGTGGCTTAGCTGGAGCACTACTTTGGGTTCTCGTTTCTTGATCCACACACGTCCAAAATCGATGTTCTCGAGCTCATTGGATGGAGGGCATGGAGGAGAGTAGTTTGAGACCCAGCTTGCTTAACATGGAGACATGTGGAGGGAGAAATTTGGATCTGAATCTAGCCCACCATGTGTTTGATGATATGCATGCGAGCCCAGAATTTTGTGCCCAGCCAGATGCACAACTCTGATCAGTGTGAGGGTGCTACTTTGAGAGCTTGCAATTTATTCAATATCTACTCAATCAATTCAATTCTTGTTGCAATGGATAGAGGGGATGGCAAGGAAGAGATGCATACCAAGTTTGCATTCATAGCATCTTTATAGAGTTCTAAAATTAACTTGAAACTTGGCATGCCACCTGTTTGATGAAATGTCAGGTCATGACTTGGTTCCTGACTTGAATTGTGACTTGGCTCACATGAATTTTCAGCAACTTCCTACCTCAATATCTCTTGATCCAAGCTTCAAATGGGAAAATGTTCAACTACAAAGTTGTTCATCTCCATGAGATGAACAACATTGATGTTGACCATTTTCTGAAAATATGCCAAATGCCACGTGTAAACATGTTGTGAAGTGGACTGCTTACCAAGCTTTAAAGTGCCAAAAAAATTTCTAAGTATGAAAACTTTCCATTTTTGTCATTTTTCTATTTTTAGCAACTTTTTGTCAAACTCCTGATTTTATCCGTCCTTTGACTTTCCTTGACCGATTTTCCACCAAAAGTCAATATTTGAATTATTCTTCTGATTTTGACCCAAAAGTCAACTGTTCTGATTTTCCCGACTATTGATGGAATTCCCGATTAAATCTCTTCCAGTCAAAACCAATTAAATGAACATGTCCACATAGTCAATATGAGAGCTCCCCATTTATGAAACCCATTCCTGATTAATTGTTGACCAGAAAGTCAACTGGTTGACTTTGGTCAAGGAAACCCTGGTTTGGGAGATCAGATGATTTGCAAGCTTGTACCCTTCAATCAACGCCTTGGATTGAGACTGAGAAAACCCTAGTCCAGGAGGACTTCAAATGAACATATAGCCACATGATTACACCTCGGCCCTCTTGTTTTCTGATCAAAACTTCTTTGCAATAAGGCTCTTCTTTGCTAGCCCTTGATTGATACCAATGATATGAATGCATGAGTATATGTCATGGCCTAAATGATGTATGTTATGAATTATAGACCAAATAAATAAGGGTAGGACAAATTTGGGGTATGACAACCGTGTCAGGCAAAGAAGAAAAAAAATGCAATTTTTGGGTACAGGAAGCATGACACGGTCGGACCGTGTCCTCTGACACGACCGTGTCAGCGTGCGAGCAGAAATCCCAATTTTTAGTTATTTTGAATCTGTGAGAGAAAAGGGTATTTCGGACTTTGCCGGAGACTTGAGTTCTGACCTAGGAATACAAAAAGGAGCAGAGAAGACAAAGAAAAGGATCTGGGATCATATTTGGAGAATTGAACGGAGAAAAAGAGAATCAAGGGTTTTGGAAAGAGATATCTTCAAGAGCGGAAGCGATTGGAGATTGAAGCAATCCTCATCTCTTGTAATGTCTACACCTACTTTTGCAATTTTCTTCATTATTATGAGTAGCTAAACATCTTTATGGTAGGGGGATGTCCCTGAATTGCTAGTATGTAATGAATCGAATTACCGTTATTTTATGATTTTGAAGTTTTATGAGTTAAGTTTATATTCAAAGTGTCTAATGCTTTTTTCTATTGGAAAATAGATTCTTGATTTACGGTTAATGTTAGGTCGGACAAACCACGTTAATGCTTTTTGAATTATAACACTATTAGTGAATCGCTTAGGAATAAGGGTTTAACTATTGTGATCATCCATTCTTGATTACATGAACATGGTTCTTGGTGCAAAGTTAGGTTGTTAAGGAATTAAAACATAATTTATGTACCATATGATTTTCCGCTAAGGAATTATGGAAAATAACTATTAAGAATTGTTACTTACTCAGACAAACGAATCTTTCATGAAATAGCGGTTATACGAATTACACGGCGGTTCATACATCTACCCTAGCATGTTTTCTCTTATTTTATTACAAAATCTCGTTTTTAAATATTGCTTATTTCAAATTATTGTAATCTTTAACAAAACAATCAAATCAACCCCATGTGCTTTTTGTTCAATTGAATTACTGTCAAAACTTATATTGCCATAGCAGTCCTTGTGATCGATACTTGGATAATTTCCACTTTAATAACTACATCGGTAGAAAATAGTACACTTGCTATTTTACCGATCAATTACAATGGTTGTCCACTTAGAAATACTCTAAGTCTTCTAGAGTATACTGATCACACATTGATCACTCTAGGAAATCACCACTTAGAAACTTCTAAGTGTTCTAGAGTCTACTGATCTCACTGATCACTCTAGGAACCTTTTACAAATCAATGTAAAATACAAGAGTATGAATTTGCTTTTTAAAAAGCTATAATCACAACTGTAATATTTCTCATAAGTTCTAAGCTTATCACTCACTAAATATTACAAAGTATGTGAGGTTGAAGATGAAGTTCATAAGTATTTACTTCAGCAGCGTTTTGGTATTCTTGCAAGAGTTGTATATTGCTTCTGATCAGAACCTCACTATATATAGGCGTTTGAGAAGATGACCGTTGGAATGCATTTAATGCGTTGCGTGATTGGACAGCTTTGCATTTAATGTTTTCACTGTTTTGTCAACTACCTCGAGCCATGTTTTTCTCTGCTTTTACTGACTTTGCCTTTTGTAGCTTCTAACGTTCCTTTTGTCAGTAAGAGATTATACTTCATAGCCTGTCATCTAGTACAAACTTCTGATCTCAGATTTTGTGAATACAACATTTGAATAATCAAAGTTACAGCTTGGTGCAGAGCATCTTCTTGTCTTCTGACTTTGAAGTGCTTTAGCGTGATACCATAAGAACTTCAGTGCTTCTGCATCTGATCTCAAGTTCTTCTGATGCTTCATAGACCATGTTCTGATTCTGCTTGACCATCTTCTGATGTCTTGTGAGAGCATGTTCTGATGTTGCAATCATGAACCTTCTGAGTCAGTGCTTCTTGGCGCTGAATTGTGCATACTCCTTATATATTTCCTGGAATGAAAAATGCATAGAATTAGAGTACCACATAATCTTATACAAAATTCATATACATTGTTATCATCAAAACAAGAATATTGATCAAAACAAATCTTGTTCTAACAATCTCCCCCTTTTTGATGATGACAAAAACATATATAATTGATATGAATTTGCAATCAGAATATCACATGACAAAAGACAATTACACAGATATAGCATAAGCATATAATCAGAGTGTGTGAATATGTCTCCCCCTGAGATTAACAATCGCCCCCTAAAATAAATACTAAAAGAATTTATAAAAAAAAGACTTCCTTGAGTATTTTTCATTTCAGCAGAGACTTTCACTTCGCCTAGAACTTCAGAAAATTCAGAGCTTCTGCTTCTTGCTTCCATAGGACAGCTTCAGAGCTTTGAATTTCTTCTTAGTTGTCATAGCATGCTTGATTGAATCAGAACACTCTTGAATGTATCAGAGCATCTTTACATCCTGAAATGTTTCAGAACATACTAGACAAAAATATCAGAACATGAATGTATCAAAGCATAACGTGAATGTGTCAGAGCATTCTTGATAACTATCATGTATCAGAGCATTCTTAATGAATAGCATTTATGAGAGCATATAAGATGAAGAAAATGTATCAGAGCGTATTCTCAACCGAGAACATCAGAGCATTCTACGAATGACTATCAGAACATTCTTCTTCTTGCTTCTGATCTTGAAGCTTCACAGCACTAAGCTTGCTTCAATTTTTCAAGAGCATGCTTCTTTATAGAATTGTCTTTCCTCATGTATTTGCTTCTCATGTTGAGCTTTTTCAGAATATCTTCAATCCTGCAAAAAATCTCAAAGACATAGAACTTGCAAATAATGTTAGGAATGTTGAGACTTAATCCCAGCAACTGATATAATAAATCAAAGCAATTATCATGTTTCTCCCCCTTTTTGTCATAACATCAAAAAGCATTAAAAAGATTCAAATGATAAAACAACATAAAGTGAAGAAGATAATATTTCATTGATTAACAAAATATATCAGAAGAATACAAGAGGGATAGAAGCAAATGCAAGAAACAAATGCAAGAAACAAGAAAACATCTGAGACCAAGACACACTACGACTGGCCTAGCTTAGAAGCTATCTTGGCAAGAAGGTTTTGAATCTCAGCAATGCTTTCTGTATGCGTCTTCATAAAAGATCTGAACTCATTGTGAGTTTCCTCATGCTTGTCCAGACGAGAAGCAAGATCAGCTTGATTATATTGAAGAGCCTTCATGGTGTTCATCAGAACATAAGGTCCAGCAGAAGAAGCATCAAAGCTATTGTCCAGAAGAGGAGTCTCAGCAGCAGCATCGACCATGAGAACATCAGCTTGATTTTCCTTAAGAGGAGATTGCATAGCAGGGTGATTCTCTATAGTTTGTTTCTCAGCATCAGCTTCTGCCTCAGAAGCATCTTCAGCAAACACAGGAGAAGGGATTTCAGAATCTGGATTCTCGAGAGCCAGAAGAATTTCAGCCAAATTCTTTGGAGGTGTAGGAGCAGCAGGTTCTGATGGGTATTCAACTTCTGGATATACCATATCTGGTGCCTTAGTAGAGGGATTCTCCCTTAACCAGTTGAATAAGAACTTAAAATCTCCAGTCAGAACATGGAGAGAAGACTTCCACACAACCATAGCAAGAGGATGCACCTTTTCAAGCTCGTCAATAAATTCTTTCTCTTCAAGAGATTTCCAACTTCTGATGGGGTGATAGTACTTATCATCATCTAACTCCAAAAAGTAGCCAGGAGATCCAGTACTTTCAGCCAAGCATCTCTTCTGGATGTTCAGAAAATCAGTCTGAATATCCTTCTTAAAGACTTTCCACAACTTGCAAGGAACAACATGATCCATCTTGGACTCATGAGCAGCTTTCAGAGTCTCCAATCCAGTTCTGACCTTACACATCAACAGGTCATAACAAGCATTAATAGAGGGTTCAGGAGGATTGAAAGTGAAACAATAATCAGGGTAAAGAAGACTATAGGGTTTTGATTCTCTTGAGAACAAAGCAAGGGGGGTAGAAGATGAAGAATTTATGGTGAAGGTGGTTGAGAGGATATTTTCAGAAGGAAGATGGGGAGTGATAGCATTTTGTGGTTGAGGGTTTTGAACAGGTGTAGAAGGAAGTGGTTGGTTTCTGTTTGTGGTTATGGAAGAAGATGGAGTGACAGAAGGAGGAGGCTTTTTCTAAGGGAGACGGTCAGAAGAATGGTAAATTTTATGAATGAGCTTCTCAAGCTGTTCATCAGTTCTTTTAGGTTTGAGAGGCTCTCTGGGTTTCTTCTGCTTCTTTGCTTGCTTAGAATCAGGGCCTTCTTCTATGGCCTTTGTCGCTACCGTGAAAAATGGAATCAGAGTCGCCACTAATATATTTATCCCATAAGGGAAAGGAATACCAGGAAACCTAACTCAGAATAAGAACGAGGTCTTTCGACCAGAGAACAGGGCACGGGAGTCGGTTACGCAAGGGGAAGGTGCTAGCATCTCTCACGCCCATCGTACTCGATGGTATCCACCTATGTTTGTTTCTATCTAAAGGGTGTATCTATGTCTAATCCTAAATGCGAATGAATGCAAAAGAAATACGGGGAAAAGAAGCAATTATTTACAAGTGTGCTCGCTTAGGCCCCGCGACCCAATGCCTACGTATCCTTTACAAAGAATCAGAGCTACCGTAGTTCGGCTTAAGATTTTCTATGTTTTGGTGTTTTTTAGGTGAACAGAGGTTAAAGTCGCATTCCACGATGCTCGAACTTTGGAGACTTACACGCCTAATTATGGAATGGATTCAACATGTTCTTAAGAATGCCACGAGGGCGAGAGACAGAAGAGAGTTTGAGCGTTTCGAGGGAATCCCTTAAGCAAGGGAAGCTCGAGTTACTCTTTGGTTTGTGTTTTTTATGATTGGGAACTTCCACTCAAGTGGGACCCTTAAGCAAGGGATATCCAAGCACTCAAATGATTCCCTTAAGCAAGGGAGATTCAAGCTTCCATCCCCTATTTAATGATTTTCACTTTTTTATTAATGTTTTTTAAGTGTTTTCTTTGTATTTTTTAAAGGGATTTTATTTGGATATTTATTAAGTGTTTTAGTGTTGTAAAAGAAAAAGAAATGAAAAGGGGGAGACTAACCTAATTTCTAAACCTAGAGTTATTGTTATGTACAAAGGGAACCTAAACCTAATGTTAACATGCTAAATTCTAAAAGGAGCATACAAATGATACTAACAAAATGGGCCAAAATTATGGCAAAAAACAAGTAACAAAATCACACAACAATTATACGAAAATAACATGGAAATGGTACGAAAGAAATAAAAGAAGTGATCCAAAAATTAGCCTAAAAATATACTACTATTTTTAAGAGTTTTTAGTGTTAAGGGAAATCTAAATCAACCTTAACTATGTTAAAATCTATTAATCCTAAAACTAACATTTTTATTGTTTTCTATGTCATTTTTTTTATTACCTAAAAATCAAGCAAAAATTATGATTCTAAATGTTGTCATTACCTAAAAATCTAATGAGAAAATTATGATTTTACGCTTTTTATTATCTAAAAAAACTATGTCAAAAAATCTAAATCTAACATGAAAGAATGGGCTCAGGGGGGTGCATATTGAATTAGAGGCGTGACTAGAAATCTGGACGCAGGGCCCAATAGGTTGGCCCAAACAGACTGTTTTTGTTTAGATTTTGTGCAAAAAAAGAGAGCATGTCTGTGGGCCAAAAGGTGGTATGTGGACCGAACTTTCGTATGGGCCAAAAGGATTTTGATCCAACTTCACTCAGAATTACTCAATTCATATTCATTTCGTTTTACACATTTGGCCCAAATGGTATTGATCCAATTCAGATTCATTTCGTTTTCCATCAGGTTTTATTATTCAAAACAAAAGTTAATCAATTCCACTTAATCACCAATTAACATCAAATTTACTACCTAATACAGCCGTTATACTAATTAATGCATATTAATTTAAGAAGAAATTGAAAGAGGGGGCTAGGGTTACCTAATTGTGAGAATTGAACGTAGGAAAACTCCCACACTCTTCCCTTCACTCACGAACGATGGCGGCCCCCCTCACCAGAAACAACGGTGTTCAGAAGACTCCCTCCGGTGAAGCTCTCGTTCTCCTTGTCTTGCCAACTCACTCTCTTCGTTCCCGTCGCCTCTGATCGGAGATTTTCCCCGCCTCCACGAACTCGATGTCTCTCCTTCCCTCTCTTCTCTCTCAGTCTCAATCTCTTCGATTCAGCAATGAACGAACAATGAAATCGAAAGAAACGCTTAGAGATACTTGCCGACTGGAAAAAGTTTCTGGTGCTTCTCCGATTGCGATCGCAAAGACGAGAAAACCAGAGACTGTCTTTTGGAGTATTCAGGTATGAGTGTATTGATCTCTTAGCTTCTGCTTTCTTCCTTTTTTTTATTTGCAATTTTGAGAACGTGGTGATGATGTTGCATTGTTGTTGAGGAAGAAGAATGAAGATGGAAGTTGATTCGGTTGATTGAAGATGAAGGTTCTGAGATGCGATGGAGAATCCAAGGAGAAAGATAATTCTGAATTCAGAGAGGAAGATTGAAGATGATGAATATATAGAGATGATGAAGATTCAGATTGAAGATTCTGGTGGTTGAAGAATTGGTGGTGAAGATTGAAGAATCGGATCAGAGGTTAGTTACAAGATCCATTTTATGTTATGATCTCCTTGTTCTTCTGATAATTTTCTTCTTCCATCTCTTTTGATTTCTCTTGTGTGTGATTGAGTTGAGAGGGAAGGATGAATGAAGTGGTGTGTGTGATGATGGTGAAGCAAAGAGAGTTCAGAGAGATTGGAGAGAGATTGAAGGAGGTAGAAGATGAAGTTTGAAGAGTGAAAATGGTGGATGAATGGTGTGGAGGAGAAAAAAATGGTTGAAGCCCCTGAATTATGGAGAGAGAAGAGATTATATAGGTGAAGGTGATTGATTTGAGCCAGTGGATTTAGTGAAGTTAGTTAAAGATCTGAGGGTGGAAATCGAAACCCAGAGATGTTAGTTACATGTGGTTAGGATTCTGTTATAGCTGCTGTAGTTGGTTATTTCTATTTGGTAACTGTTAGGTCTATTTTCAATTTCAGTTAGTTATAGGTTTTTGGTTAGGGAAGACAGTTTGGACAGTTAGGAAGTTAGTTAGTTAGGGGATAAGAGATTAGGGCCCTTGGATGGTGAATTCTTGTTATGAAAGGAATGGTGAGGATTGAAGTTAGTTGGAGGTTGTTAGGATAGGTTTAAAGGTTAGAAAAGTTAATGAAACAGTGATTGGTTTTGAAATGAATAGCTTTGTGCTTGAATTGATATAAACTGAACTGCACATGACGAATACCCTATGGGACAGAATGCTTCAATTGAGATAACTTAAAATATTGCAAACTGTCAGTTTGAATTTTCTGCATAACTTTGCCTTGTGCTGGCTGTTTGAATTCATTGATGGACTGGCTTGGTCTTTCTTTTATGTATGCAGGGATGTTGATTCATGAACGAAGGTTGCAGGGCTGTTTTGTTGTAGCTTGTATGTGCAAGTGTTTGGTATGAAACTGATATGTTGGTTACAAGTTGCTAGTGTAAAGGCTGTTATGTATTTGTTTATTTTCTAGACGATGAATGTGTGTATTGGACTGTGTTCAAAGTGTGAGTATGCAGCTGTTATGAATATGAACTTTGGTTTTTTCTCTTCTTTTTCTGAGTGTCCCTTTAAGTGATATAGTGCCTGTTTTTATATTCTGATGCAGGGCATTTATCTTGGATGAATTTTGAGCATTAGAAGCTACAAGGCTTGAAGCTTGAAGTCTGAAGATGTATGATGCATAAGAGGATGACTCATGGAGCTGAAGTGAAAAACTCTGAAGTTCAGAAGAGCAATGAGTCTAGGATCATGGTTGAGTTCGGCCAACTATTTGTCAATCAGCTCCTTTTTTTTTTGTAATTTCTTACTATATGGTTTATTAATCTCTTTCAGGATTGAACTTGTAATTTAGTAATTGATGGCCCTTCTTGTAATGGATTCCTATTTGAAAGATACTGCAACAACTTTGAATGTGTCTTTAAATTACCAAACTTCTTGGATAAGCGTTTCTAAATGCCAACTTGTAATGGTTTCCGTGTCCGTTGAAACTTGGTACCCCAAAGAATGTAGCTTGTATCACAAGTAAACAAGTGGACCATATGAAGTGTCTTGAATTGCTGAAATATAGATCCTCAAGGATGTCTCAGTAGATACACTGCGTCTTAACCAAATGATGAACACAAGCTTAGGAGTAGGTAACTTGAACCATAGTTCACAAAGACAACTTTGAGCACAATGGTAAATCCTTGAATTCCTTGTAACATTTGAAAGGAGAATGTCCCTCGTAGCTAAATGACAGAAATCTATAGTAACCATGAATCAAAATCCTAGCTTCCAACCATGATAGATGAGGAAATAACTTGAATTAACCTTGAATGGGGATAAGAGCCTCAAATTAATAGCCAAACTCAATCCCTCTAAGATCCTTGATCCCATTGCCATATGTTTATTCGATGAATGAATGCAAAGTGTTATGTTAATGCCTAATGGAGAGATGCATATGAAATCGGAAGTCTAAGCAAGTTAGGAATAAATATGTGGGCAAATTTTGGGGTGCAACAGCCTTTCTCTTCACTTTCTTTTCTTTCTTCTTCTGTTCCTTCTTTCTTAACTCATCCAAAGATGGAAGAGTTCTTCCTCGAATCCATGCAGGATCAACAAAAGTTTGAGCTTTAACGCATGACTTCAAATAGCGTTTAACAGATTTGTCTAGCTCCTCTTTGAACATATGAGAGAAACTCACAACAGGAGTTCTTCTAGTTAGAATATCTGGAAACATTGTTGAAGGAGTGGTCACTTCTTCAATCAGCTGCATCCTTTTTAGAATCTGAGCATTCAGAAGGCAGTAGTGAAAGTAGAGGCGATACCAGAAGTAAATAACTATCGATCAACTTTCTCCCAATCAGTTCTTCCATGAAGAGCACCAGTGATTCCATCCAAACCATCAAGACCATACAGTTTCCTTATCAGTTTCTCAGTCACAACAATTTCATGCCCTAGCACGAAGGAGATGATAGCAGTTGAAGTAACCGTTGCATGTGTCCAGAAATCCTTAACCAATATAGGATAAACTGGTCCAATCAACCATTCAAAGTAGTTTGACCATTCTTGTATCAGCATAGCAGTTTTGGTTTTGAAATCATGTGCCATAAGATTTTCAAAATCCACCATTATTTCGCAGAGAACCTCCAGTTCATTAAAAGGAATCGAACACGACTTCAAAGGAGTAAATGCAAATCGCTTTTGTTGAACTCGATGTTGCGATGATACCTTGCGTTGAACAGTCGAAGATGAAGCCATGGATTCACACTGAGATTCAGGTTTAGTAACTAGGGTTTATGCAAAATGAGAGAGATGAACAGAAATAGACAACGAACAAAGAGAGGGAATGTAAAGAGATGAAATGTTATGGAGATGAGTTTATATAGGCACGAATTTGAAATGAAATGCAATATGTTTCTGAATGAACAAGATTACAGAAAATCAAATGCATTTAATGTTGAGTGACGTTAGGGAAAAACGTGATATTTGAAATGATTTGCACAGTTACCTAGGGCAGCGTCTCATCAACTGCACGCATGCTTGTCCCTTTAGAGTGAACACGTGTTCATCTTCTGGAAAAGCTGGTGACAACTGTTTTTCTTTAAAAGAGATCGACAATCAACTTAGACATATGAAACGTTAGTAATAACAGAATTAGAATATCTAATTGATCAACAATCAGAACTTCTTATAAAAGAAAATAAATGATCATTTCAAATCTAATCCATATATCAGAACATCTCATCTTCTCATTCTGGGCATAAATCCATACTGATATTCTTCAGAATAAACTTAAACCTATCTTCAGCAAGGGGTTTTGTAAAGATATCAGCCCATTGATGGTCTGTATCAACAAAGTTTAAAGATAGAACACCCTTCTGAACATAGTCCCTAATGAAATGATGTTTAATCTCAATATGTTTAGCTTTGGAATGTAAGATTGGATTCTTAGATAAACATATAGCAGAAGTATTATCATAGAAGATAGGAATGTTACTCTCATATATCTGATAATCTTCTAGCTGACTCTTCATCCAGAGCATTTGTGTACTACATCCAGCAGCAGCAACATATTCTGCTTCTGTTGTAGAGAGGGCAATGGTAGCTTGCTTCTTGCTGTACCAGGAGATCAGGTGACTTCCAAGAAATTAACAACTTCCAGATGTACTTTTCCTTTCAATTCTATCTCCAGCGTAATCAGCATCACAAAATCCTAATAAGTTGTATTCTTCAGATCTTTTGTAGACTAAACCAACATTAGTAGTACCTTTCAGATACCTCAGAATTCTCTTAACAGCTGTTAAGTGAGATTCTCTAGGTTCTGATTGGAATCTTGCACACAGACAAACACTGAATAAAATATCAGGTCTAGAAGCAGTAAGATATACAAGAGATCCAATCATACCTCTGTAGAGCTTCTGATCTACCTTCTTACTTACCTCATCCTTATCAGGACACATGTTGGATGCATAGGAGTTTTTGCTTCTTTTCTTTCTAAAAGATTAAACTTCTTTAGAAGTTCTTTCACATACTTGGTTTGATGAACATATGTTCCATCAGAAGTTTGATTGATCTGGATCCTAAGGAAGTACTTGAGTTCTCCCATCATGCTCATTTCAAACTCAGCCTGCATAGACTTAGCAAACTCATTTCCAAGTGTAGCATTAGAGGTTCCAAAGATAATATCATCAACATAAATTTGGCAAATTAAAATATCCTTTTTAAAAGTTTTACAAAAGAGAGTAGTATCCACTTGTCCTCTAGTGAAACCATTATTTAGAAGGATAGAACTTAATCTTTCATACCAAGCTCTAGGAGCTTGCTTCAAGCCATATAATGATTTCTTTAATTTGAAAACATGTTCTAGAGACTTAGAGTCTTCAAAACCAGGAGGTTGGTGGACATATACTTCCTCATCTATATAACCATTTAAGAAGGCACTTGTAATACGGTGAACTGACTTCTATAATCGAAAATGTCACGGTTAAGCAAGAGTCGCCACCGACTTTTATTTTACCCAAATATCGGAAAGGCTAAAAGAACAGGAAAAACCTTTTAAATAAAATAGGGTTCGGGGGGTAATTCTGCAAAGGGAAGGTGTAAGGCACCCTTTGCATCCATGGTTTTCCATGGGCTCTTAATTGCTTTGCTCGTTTTTTGAAAAGAAATGTAGAAGAAGAAAGCGGACTTTAGCTCGTAAATGAGCGTAGCCATTTTGAAGATTTATGAGAAAGAATATGAAAGATTTTTAGAGCAAGGCAAAGCAATTAGGGGCAATTACCTTATAGTTTGAAAAAGGAGTTCTTTTAGCCTTTCAGGGTGAAAGGGTCTATCCTTGCCATAAGAGGGCAGGAAGCCTTTCATTTGGAGGTTGAAGGGTCGTCGCATTATCGTTCGCCATAAGACTGACCCATGCCATAGAGAGGCAGGTAGTCTAAGGGAAGGACCAGAATAGCCTTTTCGTAGGCAGCCAGAGGATACCTCAGCCTTTTCGTAGGCAACTTCCGAGGGTCGAGATCATGTTTAGTGTATCGAAGGCAGCATCATTAGGGACCCATGATCTTAATCGAGGCAATATGGCTGAGGTATCCTCGTATTCGAGGGACTGGCTATTCTGCAAAAAACACAAGGCAACAAGGCAACAGGCAACAGGCAACAGAGAGGTTACCCCAAAAGTGTGCGTGTGTGCACCAATCACGTGATCAGTTCAGAATATATTATCTTATAATGATTAAGTGATGCTAGTTTAATTTAGGGTTGCACTCCCTAAAGTTACTAACCACAACAATTGATAAACAAATATAATTAAAGCAAATACGGGGAAGGGGAAAATGAAACCAGCGGAGGAAAGGGGAATTGAAACCAGCGGGATAATAATATTAATAGGTCTAACATGAGTAATAATTAATAGCAGGGTTTAGGGTTACCGATATTCGAAGCTTTGGCAATTGGCAAACCCTGAAAAGGTGGAAAAATAACAAACAAAAATAGGGTGAGTGCATTATCGGTTCGGAGGCAAACATGGCTAACCCTAATTTAAAAATATAACATTAAATAAATAATTTAAAAAAAGATAGAAAAGAATACTTAGCTTTTAATTTGATCTGATATGGTTGGCGGTCGGAGGAAGCCTCGGGGTTAACCCTGAAAAATAGCAAGGCAAAGGCAGAAAAGGATGTGAGTGTATGCGAAGTTCGAAAGGTAACCCTTAAAATAAAAAGGAAACAAAATAGACTTTTAAAATTAAATTGAATACTTAGCTTCGGATCTTGATCAGGCGCGTAGTCGGAACGTCTTGGAAAAATCGACCTGAAAAGAAACACAAAACGGAAATATTCAGTGTAAGGTTATCTCTCGTAAACCCTAATTAAGATTCACATTGAGTATAAAGATAAATGAATTTAATTAATTATTGGTCTCGCGACCTAATTAATTAAATCAAGATGAGAAAATAAAATCGGGTGTAAAAATAATTTTTAGGAATTTTTTGGAGTTAGAATAAAATAAATACGAATTTTTAAAGATTTTTAATAACCAAATCAATTTAAATAACTATTTTATAAATAATATATTTATTAAATATTATATAAAATAAATAAATAATAAGTATTAATATATTTATACAAAATTCTTATATATTTTATACATATAAAAACAATTTTTATTTGAAGAAATTAATATATATATATATATATATATATATATATATATATATATATATATATATATATATATATATATATATATATATATATATATATATATATATATATATATATATATATATATATATATATATATATATATATATATATATATATATATATATATATATATATATATATATATATATAGGGCTACGTAATTAAAAATAAAAAAATTCTGAAAAACTTAACTTTCGATCCAGTGCACCGCTCGCCTGTGGAGCATGGTGGACTCGCAGCTCTGGGCACGTTGGATTGATCTGGAGATGGAACGGACGGCTGGATTGACGAGGGTGCATGCTAGTGCGTGTTTCTTAACGCGTAGGATCTGCCAGAATTTAAAAAAAAACGCGCGCGAACGAACCACCAAGGGGGAGGCGCCACGCTTCGTCTTCAACCTCTCGCCAGAGCTTTTACAGCGCTTTTTGTCTGGAAGCGATGTAATAGACCATGTTCATTCCTGCAAAAAATAGCGAATAGGGGCAAACACGAACAGAAATTTTTCGCACCCTTACCATTCAACTCTTCTGGTCCTTGCGAACACGACCATGGCACTAATTGGACCTAATTTTACTTGTATAAGAAACCCCCAAATCGGAGCAAGAACCCTAACAATGGCATAATGCTTATTCCAGCATCAAATCGTCCCAAACTTTCCAGAATCGATCATTAGATAATGATAAACATAGATATACAATTAATTATGAATGATAATGCTTGTATGATGCAAATCGAGTCAAATTCAGAAGTGACAAACCGTGGCAAATAGGAGACGATTAGTGATGCTTCAAGGCTCGACGATGACCTGTAATCGTTCAGTGATGATCAAGGAACAAGTCTTGATCAATTGCAATGCTTGAATCGGCCTAGAACTCCAAATTGACTCTTGAGTTTTTTTGTGAAATTTTGGCTCGTGTTTGATGCTCTTGAGGCAGAAATTCGTGAACCCTTGTGCTATGGACCTGTTGTGCTCTTATAGGGAAAGCTTTAGGTCAACAAAACCAAAAGAAATCTTGTTGAATCTTTGATTTGCAATTTGGAAGAAATTTGATTGAAAAATATTACTAATTATGGCCAATCTCAATCTTTTCCACACGCTTAGCCTATGCACGAATTTGGAATAAATATTGAGATATTTTGATGATAAATGGTGATTGAAATTGAAGAGAAAATAAATCTTTTCAATTTTCTTCCAATATTAATTAAATATATGACTTAAATGAATAAAAAATTCAAATAAAAATCAAATATTCATCATATTTTCGTGGCCTTAAGATTAGAGCTTCTAGATGACTTGTTTTGCAAGATTGGATCTTAAACTCATGGGCCTCTTTGCAAAAATATCCAAATTCTTTCACATTTTTCCCTCCAAAATAGCCCAACTTTGACAAGGTCTATCTCTCTCAATTTTTGAGGTATGGGAGTGTTTTAGGACTTTTTAGAAACCTTAGAGAGTCCTCTATCCAGTGTCTTTGGTATCACATCCAAATTATTTTCCATTCTCCTTGTGTGTCCTTTTGAACAAAGTGACTTTTTGTTGACTTTTGAAAAGAACCTATAATGTTTTGGTCCATACCTCTCAAATGAAGCATTTTTAGACTTGGCATGTGAGAGACAAAATTGTAGAGAATCAAATTTCCTTCAAAATAAGCTTTGGATGGAAAATTTATGATGTTCCATGTGAGAGTTATGGCTGGTCAAAGTTCAGTTGACTTTCTCCTATACAAACCCTAATTTAGAAACTTTTTGATTTGTTGATTTTTGATCTTTCCTTGATGAACCATGATCAATACTTGATCAAATGGTGAATGATACTTCAATATGAGGATCTTGACAAAAAATCAGGAGTTGACTTTCTAGGTTAACTTAGTCGACTGTTGACTTTCTGAACAATTGAGTGACCAATCCTTTGAGATGAGACTTTATACTTGTCATGGAGATGATGTGAGATATATTGAGCCATATGAGATGACTTGGAGCCATTGATTCACTGATTTTCCTTTGAATAAGCCAAACCCTAGTTTTAGAGCCTTGTGTAGAAGAATGTGTCTAGGAGCTTTGTGTATTGATTTTAATTTGAATAGGAGAAATAGTATGGGCAAATTTTGGGGTATGACAGCAATCTTAACCACCACCTGATATAGAGTGATGTTATGTTGAGTGGCAAAAGAAATTAATAAGCGAATAGATTCTAACCTGGCCACTGGTGAAAACGTTTCTGTATAGTCTATGCCTTCTTGGTGACTATAGCCTTGAGCAACCAGTCTGGCTTTGTTTCTTACAACTTCCCCTTTTTCGCTTAGCTTGTTTCTGAAGACCCACTTGGTTCCAATGATGTTGAATCCTTTTGGTCTAGGAACAAGATCCCACACGTCATTCCTTGTAAACTGATTGAGTTCTTCTTGCATGGCAATTATCCAGTCAGCATCCTCTAGAGCTTGATCAACAGAAGTTGGCTCGATAAGAGATACTAGACCAAATTAACATTCTGCATTGTTCTTAAGGAATGATCTGGTTCTGATAGGATCTTCTTTCTTCCCAAGGATAACATCTTTTGAGTGAGCAGATGTGAGTTTAGAAGATCTTCTAATAGTTGGCTCTTCAGAAATTCTGAGGTTTTCTAATGAATCAACAACTTGATCTTCTGACACTTTGCTTCTGGGTTCTTCAGCTTCTGAGTTAGAGACTTCAATATCTGCAAAATTCTCAAACTGCTTTGGCTTTTCAAGACCAAACTTATCATCAAATCTGATATTGATTGATTCTTCAACAATCAATGTTTCAGTATTGTATACTCTGTAGCCTTTTGAGTGTTCAGAATATCCAAGAAGGAAACACTTCTGTGCCTTAGAATCAAACTTATTCAGATGATCTTTAGTGTTCAGAATATAACATATACATCCAAAAGGATGAAAATAAGAAATGTTGGGCTTTCTGTTCTTCCATAGATCATAAGAAGTCTTATTAAGAATATGTCATATGGAGATTCTATTCTGAATATAACATGCAGTATTTATTGCTTCTGCCTAGAAATGCTTAGCCTTATTGGTCTCGTTGATCATGGTTCTGGCCATTTCTTGTAGAGTCCTATTCTTTGGCTCTACAACTCCATTTTGCTGTGGAGTTCTAGGGCAAGAGAAATCATGGGCAATACCATTTTCTTTGAAATAAATCTCAAAGAATCTGTTCTCAAATTCGCCACCATGATCACTTCTGACCTTTATAATTTTACACTCTTTCTCAGATTGGATCTGGGTGCAGAAGTCAAAGAATATTGTATGAGACTCATCCTTGTGTTTCAAGAACTTTACCCATGTCCATCTGCTATAATCATCTACGATAACTAATCCATATTTCTTCCCTCTGACAGATGCTGTTTTGACTGGTCCAAACTGTAACATCCCAAAATTTCTTATTTAATTAATTTAATTAAGTTTTAAATTAATTAATTTGAATTAGCATTTTATTAGAATTATGTGAGAAGAAATAATAAAATGTAGTGTTGGGCCATTGGTGGAGTTAGTAATGTGGGGGTGTTAGTGTGAAGGAGCCCATTACTAAATTATGTTATGTTTTCATAAAACAAGAAAATAAGAGGAAATTGAGAAATAGAGGAGGAAAACCTAAGAGGGAGAGAAGAAGAACTCATGGGCAAAAGCTATTTTCGCAACCCTTTGATAGCCTTCACAAATCATGCCATAACTCTCTGCTCGTAACTCCAAATCAGGTAATTCTCGAAGATTCGGATTCTACACGAAATTACCTTCGATTTGATATATTAATTCGTGTCAGGGAGGTTCTCGATGAGGGAGATAAGCGAGTTTGAAGATGAGAGATTCTTGTTGAATATGAGGGAAAAGGGCTTACGGGTTTGATGGAGAAGAAGGGGAAAAGTCCAGATTCTTGGCTAAGGTAAGGGGGGACTCTTCCGATTAACATCTATTATCGGGTTATGGATAATAGGACTGATATAGATATATTATTTCATGTCAATTGAGTCGTATGATAGAGTTGGGATTTTGGGGATGTTTGTTGATAATTATATATTTTGATGAATTCCATGAATTTGGTGTTGTATGATGTTTAATGATGCATAATATATGTTATTATTAGAACAAGATTTGTTCTGATCAATATTCTTAGTTTTGATGATAACAATGTATATGAATTTTGTATGAGATAATGTGGTACTCTAATACTATGCAATTTCCATTTCAGGAATTATATAAAGAGTATGCACAAAATCAGCGCAAGAAGCACTGACTCAGAAGGTTCAGCATGCAACATCAGAACATGGTCTGGCAAGACATCAGAAGATGGTCAAGCAGAATCAGAACATGGTCTATGGAAGCATCAGAAGAACTTGAGATCAGAAGTAGAAGCACTGAAGTTCTCATGGTATCACGCTAAGAAGCACTTCAAGGTCAGAAGACAGGAAGATGCTCTGCACCAAGCTGTTTGACTTTGATGATATTCAAACGTTGTTTACACAAACATCAGATCAGAAGCAAGTACAAGATGGCAGGCTATGCTGACTGACAAAAGGAACGTTAGAAGCTATTAAAGGCAACGTCAGTAGACACAGCGAAAGCAAGGCTCGAGGTAGTTGACAAAAGAGTGAAACATTAAATGCAATGCTGTACGGATTACGCAAAGCATTAAATGCTCCCAACGGTCATCTTCTCAAGCGCCTATATATTGAAGTTCTGATGAGAATCTGAATACAATACTTGCGCAAAAATACAGAAATGCTGTCAAATTCAAAAGCTCTCAAAAACTTCATCATCAACCTCACTACATTGCTATTGTAATATCTTAGTGAGATTAAGCTTAAACTTAAGAGAAAATCACAGTTGTGATAATAGCTTATTTAAGAAGCATTGTAACTCTTAAAAGAATCTGTTTACATTAAGTTGTAAGAACTAGAGTGATCAGGTTGTTGATCAGTATACTCTAGAAAGTCTTAGAGGGTATCTAAGCAGTTTGTTCCTAGAGTGATCAGGTTGTGATCAGTATACTCTAGAAGACTTAGAAGTTGTCTAAGTGGAAAACCATTGTAATTTTGTGTGATTAGTGGATTAAATCCTCAGGTGAGGTAAATCACTCCAAGGGGGTGGACTGGAGTAGTTTAGTTAACAACGAACCAGGATAAAAATCATTGTGCAAATAGTTTTTATCTTACAAGTTTTAAAGCTACACTTATTCAAACCCCCCCTTTCTAAGTGTTTTTCTATCCTTCAATTGGCATCAGAGTGCCGGTTCTAAGGTGCAAGCATTTAACCGTGTTTAGAAAAGATTCAGGTGAAGGATAGAAAAACACTTAGAAAGGGGGGATTGAATAAGTGTAACTTTAAATCTTGGACGATAAAAATAAATTGCACAATTATTTTTATCCTGGTTCGCTGTTAACGAAGCTACTCCAGTCCACCCCCGCAGAGATGATTTACCTCAACCTGAGGATTTAATCCACTAATCGCACGGATTACAATGGTTTTCCACTTAGTCCACGACTAAGTCTTCCAGAGTCTACAGATCACAACTTGATCACTCCAGGAACACTGCTTAGACAACTTCTAAGACTTTTCTAGAGTCTACTGATCAACCTGATCACTCTAGTTACAAACTGCTCAGCCAACTGCTAAGACTTCCTAGAGTATACTGATCACACGATCACTCTAGTTCCTTACAACTTAATGTAATCTATTCAAGAGTTTACAATTGCTTCTTAAAAGCTATAATCACAAACTGTGATATTTCTCTTATCGTTTAAGCTTAATCTCACTAAGATATTACAACAGCAATGTAGTGAGTTGATGAAGATTCTGAGCTTTGATTGAACAGCGTTTCAGCAAGTTTATTTTCGTTCAGAGTTGTTAAGAAATTGGTAACCTTGCTTCTCATCAGAACTTCATATTTATAGGCGTTGAGAAGATGACCGTTGAGTGCATTTAATGCTTTGCGTGTTCCGTACAGCATTGCATTTAATGTTATACGCTTTTGTCAACTACCTCGAGCCTTGTTCACGCTGTGTCTACTGACGTAGCCTTTAGTAGCTTTAACGTTCCTTTTGTCAGTCAGCGTAGTCTGCCACCTGTACTTCCTTCTGATCTGATGTTTGTGAATAAGACGTTTGAATATCATCAGAGTCAAACAGCTTGGTGCATAGCATCTTCTGATCTTCTGACCTTGAAGTGCTTCTGTTGCGTGATACCATCTTCTGATCTTCAGTGCTTCTGATCTCATGTTCTTCTGATGCTTCCATAGACCCATGTTCTGATTCTGCTTCGACCATCTTCTGATGTCTTGCCAGACCATGTTCTGATGTTGCATGCTGAACCATTTGAGACACATCTTCTGAGCGCTGAATTATGCGTACTCTTTATATATTTCCTGAAAGGGAAATTGCATTGGATTAGAGTACCATATTATCTTAAGCAAAATTCATATTATTGTTATCATCAAAACTAAGATAATTGATAAGAACAAATCTTGTTCTAACAATCTCCCCCTTTTTGATGATGACAAAAACATATATAAATGATATGAATTTGCGATCAGAAAGAGTAGACGGCAAAAGACAAATTACACAGCTATAGCATAAGCATATGAATATGTCTCCCCCTGAGATTAACAATCTCCCCCTGAGATAAATAATCTCCCCCTGAAATAAATACTCGAAGAACTTTGATAAAAGACTTCCCTGATTATTTCGGTAGAGACGATCATATAAGCTTCTGCCTTCAGAGAATTCATAGCTTCTGACTTCTGCTTCCATTGGACAGCTTCAGAACTTGAATTTCTTTAGATCCTTAGAACACTCACAGCTTCTGATTCCTGCTTCCATCGTGGACAGCTTCAGAACTTGAATTTCTTTGATCTTCAGAACATTCACAGCTTCTGACTTCTGCTTCCATTCAGGACAGCTTCAGAACTTGAATTTCTTTGATCTTCAGAATATTCACAGCTTCTGATTTCTGCTTCCATTCAGGACAGCTTCAGAACTTGAGTTTTCTGGATCTTTTAGAACATTCACATCTTCTGATTTCTGCTTCCCTCGGATAGCTTCAGAACTTTGAATGTCTACCAACATCACTTCATGCTAGATTTGTATCAGAACATTGTTGAATGTACCAGAGCATCATCAGAGCATCTCTACATCCTGAAATGTTACAGAACAAAAACTAAACGACAAAAGTCAGCATGAACGAGTTAGAACATAAAATGTATGTTTGAACACATTATATGTATCAGAGCCATATAGGCTGAAATAATGTATCAGAGCAAATAATGTATCAGAGCCATAACATTATATGTATCAGAGCAAATAGAATTTTGTCAGAACAGGATAGACAATGATATTCAAATTCTATTATCAGTGCTTCTGATTCATTCTTCTTTCTTGCTTCTGATCTCTGAAGCTTGACAGCACTCAGCTTGCTTCAGTTTCCAAGAGCTTATTCCTTTTATAGAATAACGCTTCTTATGGTTTTGCTTCTGGTGTTTGCTTCTGAAGATTCACTTCACTTCTCTGTACCTGCAAAACACTTAAACCATGTAGAACTTGCAGTTCTTGTTAGTGAATGTGTGGGAGCCTCTTTACCCAGCAACTGATAGATTTAATCAAATCATTTATCATTTATCTTCTCCCCCTTTTTGTCATAACATCAAAAAGAAAATTTAAAAAGATTCAGATGCATAAAACGACAAATAGAATCACTGGAATGTAAATCAAAGAAACTTTTTCATTGATAATCAAAAAGGATTACAAGAAGTTCCTATGTTTAACAAGCAGATGCAACAAGGAAAAGAAAACTTCAAAGACCAAATCCTAAGACCCTAGCTAAGACAAAGTCTGTGCCAGCATGCCATGAAGGAGTGAAACGCCTCATTGACTGCTTCTCGGGCTTTCAGGGAGACTTGGTTCTGATGCAGATCTTCCACCATCTTTACCAGAGACAGCATTCCCAGCAGGTGAAGATGAAGAGATTTCTTCGGAATCGATCAAGGGAGAGGAAGGGTTAGATGAAGAGGAAGCTGAGTCTTGAAGGTCGAAAGATGAGGAAGAAGATGGAGATGATGGAGGGCTTTCACCAGGAGGATGAAACACACGTCTAGAATAGTTTCCAGACAACATTGCTTCGAATGGATTCACCTTGAGAGGATCATAGGTGATTTTGATCTTTTTGGGTTTGGAAGGTGATGTTTCAACAGCTTTTCTTTTGTTGTTTTGATCATTTTCATTATTTCCTGGGCTTGATGAAGAGTTCATGATGGGTTTGCAGAAAAATGAACAGGTAGGGTTTGATAAGGAAGAGAGAGAGAGAAAAACTTGATGAGGAATGCAAGGAGATAGAGAAAGATGAGAGGGAAAGAGAAGAGTTTGAAGAGTATTTAAAAAAAAAATAAAATGAAACGAATGATGAATAGCATTTAATGTTACGTGACGTGAGGAGAGATAATAAAGACAAATGAAGTGACTAGCACAGTTACCTATGGTCGGCGTCCCTTCAACTGCACGCACGTTTATCCACGAATAGTAACGACAGGTTTACCATCCCGAGATAAAACGTAACAGCTGTTTTGCTTTAACAGAGGTTCTGAATCAACTTAGACAATGAAACGTTAGTAATAACCGAATCATAATTTCTAAAAGAGTTCAATCAGAACTTCTGATAAAAAAATAATCCATTTTCATTTCAGAAGATACTCATACATAAGAACTTCTCATCTTCTCATTCTGGGCATAAATCCATACTGATGTTCTTCAGAATGAACTTAAACCTATCTTCAGCCAGGGGTTTTGTAAAGATATCAGCCCATTGATGGTCTGTATCAACAAAGTTTAAAGATATAACACCCTTCTGAACATAGTCCCTTATGAAATGATGTTTAATCTCAATATGTTTAGCTTTTGAATGAAGAATAGGATTTTTAGATAAACATATAGCAGAAGTATTATCACAGAATATAGGAATGTTACTCTCAAATATCTGATAATCTTCTAACTGACTCTTCATCCAGAGCATCTGTGTACTACAACCAGCAGCCGCGACATATTCTGCTTCTGTGGTTGATAGAGCAATAGTTGCTTGCTTCTTGCTGTACCAGGAGATCAAATGACTTCCAAGAAATTGGCAACTTCCTGAAGTACTTTTTCTTTCAATTCTGTCTCCAGCATAATCAGCATCGCAGAATCCTACTAAGTTGTATTCTTTAGATTTTCTGTAAACTAAGCCAACATTAGTAGTACCTTTCAGATACCTTAGAATTCTCTTAACAGCAGTTAAATGAGATTCTCTAGGATCTGATTGGAATCTAGCACACAAACAAACACTGAACAGAATGTCAGGTCTAGAAGCAGTCAGATATAGAAGAGATCCAATCATACCTCTGTATAACTTCTGATCTACCTTCTTACTTACCTCATCCTTTCCTAGGATGCATGTTGGATGCATAGGAGTTTTGGCTTCTTTGCAGTCCAGAAGATTAAACTTCTTCAGAAGTTCCTTCACATACTTGGTTTGGTGAACATACGTTCCTTCTGATGTTTGATTTATTTGTATTCCAAGGAAATACTTGAGTTCTCCCATCATGCTCATTTCAAACTCAGCCTGCATAGACTCAGCAAACTCCTTTCCAAGTGTAGCATTAGATGTTCCAAAAATAATATCATCTACATATATTTGACAAATTAAAATATCCCTTTTAAAGGTTTTACAAAAGAGAGTAGTGTCCACTTTTCCTCTAGTGAAACCATTATCTAGAAGGAAAGAACTTAAGCGTTCATACCAAGCTCTGGGAGCTTGCTTCAATCCATATAATGATTTCTTTAGTTTAAACACATGATTCGGAGACATAGAGTCTTCAAAACCAGGAGGTTGATGGACATAAACTTCTTCATCTATATAACCATTTAAGAAGGCACTCTTAACATCCATCTGATAGAGAGTGATGTTATGTTGAGTGGCAAAAGAAATTAATAGACGAATAGACTCTAACCTGGCCACTGGTGCAAAGGTTTCTGTATAGTCAATCCCTTCTTGCTGACTATAACCCTGAGCCACCAATCTGGCTTTGTTCCTTACCACTTCACCTTTCTCACTGAGCTTGTTTCTGAAGACCCATTTTGTACCAATTATATTGAATCCATCTGGTCTAGGAACAAGATCCCAAACATCATTCCTTGTAAACTGATTCAGTTCTTCTTGCATAGCAATTATCCAGTCTGGATCTTCTAGAGCATGATCAACAGAAGTTGGCTCGATCAAAGATACAAGACCTAATTGACAGTCTGCATTGTTCTTAAGGAATGCTCTTGTTCTGATTGGATCATCCTTCTTTCCAAGAATGACATCTTCTGAATGACCAGAGATGAGTCTGGATGATCTTCTGACAGATGGTTCTTCAGAAATGCTTAGATTCTCCAGAGAAGCTGATACTTGATCTTCCGATTCTTTGCTTCTGAGAAGCTCTGCTTCTGATGCGTTGTTTCTTGGCTCAACAACTTCTGATATATCAATATCACAATCTGCAAAATTATCAAACTGCTTTGGTTTTTCAGAACCAAGCTTATCATCAAACCTGATATTGATTGATTCTTCTACAACCAATGTTTCAGTATTGTATACTCTGTAGCCTTTTGAGCGTTCAGAATATCCAAGAAGAAAACATTTTTGAGCTTTGGAATCAAACTTACCAAGACGATCTTTAGTGTTCAGAATAAAGCATACACATCCAAAAGGATGGAAATATGAAATGTTGGGCTTTCTATTCTTCCACAATTCATAAGGAGTCTTATTTAGAATAGGTCTGATAGAGATTCTATTCTGAATATAGCATGCAGTGTTTATTGCTTCTGCCCAGAAATGCTTAGCCATATTGGTTTCATTGATCATGGTTCTGGCCATTTCTTGCAGAGTCCTATTCTTTCGTTCTACAACCCCATTTTGCTGTGGAGTTCTAGGACAAGAGAAATCATGGGCAATACCATTTTCTTTGAAGAATTCTTCAAAGGATCTGTTCTCAAATTCACCACCATGATCACTTCTGACCTTTATGATTTTACACTCTTTTTCAGATTGAATCTGAATGCAGAAATCAAAGAACACTGAATGAGTCTCATCCTTGTGTTTTAAGAATTTTACCCATGTCCAGCGACTATAATCATCTACGATGACTAATCCATATTTCTTTCCTCTGACAGATGCTGTTTTGACTGGTCCAAACAGATCAATGTGCAAGAGTTCTAATGGCCTTGAGGTAGAAACAACATTCTTAGACTTGAATGCAGGTTTGGAGAACTTGCCCTTCTGACATGCTTCACAAAGAGCATCTGATTTGAATTTCAGATTAGGGAGTCCTCTGACAAGATTCAGTTTGTTAATCTGAGAGATCTTTCTCAAACTAGCATGACCTAATCTCCTGTGCCAGACCCACTGCTCTTCAGAAACAGACATAAGACAAGTCACCTTCTGACTCATAAGATCTTGCAGATCTGTCTTATAAATGTTGTTCTTCCTCTTGCCTGTAAATAGGATTGAGCCATCCTTCTGATTTACAGCCTTGCAAGACTTTTGATTGAAGATTATATCATAACCATTGTCACTTAATTGACTGATAGATAAGAGGTTATGAGTTAATCCTTCTACAAGAAGTACATTAGAAATGGAAGGAGAGTTACCAGACTTTATAGTTCCAGAGCCAATTATCTTGCCCTTCTGATCTCCTCCGAACTTGACTTCTCCTCCTGACTTAAGCACCAGGTCTTGGAACATAGACCTTCTTCCTGTCATGTGTCGCGAGCATCCAGAGTCCAGGTACCATGACATGTTGTGCTTTGTCCTTCTTGCAGCCAAGGATATCTGCAATAGGAATAATCTTATCCTTAGGTACCCACATTTTCTTGGGTCCTTTCTTGTTAGATTTTCTCAAGTTCTGATTGAACTTGGGTTTGACATTATAAGCAATAGGAGGAACAGCATGATAATTTTTAATATGAGTTTCATGATATTTCCTAGGTTGTGTCACATGCTTTTTGGTGTGTGTTATGTGAAAACTTTGAGCATGTGAAGTGTGCCTAATATCATGGGAGTGGCCATACTTGAACTGATCATACAATGGCTTGTATGTAATTTTCATTTCATCAACAGGTTCAAGTTTGTATGGGGTTTCACCCTCAAAACCAATGCCGACTCTTTTGTTTCCAGACACAGCATATATCATAGAAGCTAGCTGACTTCTGCCAATACTTCTAGATAAGAACTTCCTGAAACTTAAATCATATTCTTTCAGAATATGGTTTAGACTAGGAGTGGATTTTTCTGAATCAGAAGGAGATCCAACATTATTGGATAATTTTAAAAGTTTTTCTTTTAATTCAGAATTTTCCAACTCAAGCTTCTTTGTTTCAAATTCAAATAGCTTTTTCAGCTTTTTGTATTTGAGACTAATCTGAGACTTGAGTTCCAGAAGTTCAGTTAGACCGGAAACTAACTCATCTCTAGTAAGTTCAGAAAATACCTCTTCAGAATCTGATTCTGATGTAGATTCTGATTCGTCATCTTCTGTCGCCATCAGCGCACAGTTGGCCTGCTCATCTTCTGAATCATCTTCTGACTCATCCCAGGTTGCCATAAGACCTTTCTTCTTATGAGACTTTTTCTTGGGACTTTCCTTCTGAAGATTTGGACATTCATTCTTGTAGTGTCCAGGCTCATTGCATTCATAGCACATGACCTTCTTCTTGTCAAATCTTCTTTCATCAGAAGATTCTCCACGTTCAAATTTCCTTGAACTTCTGAAGCCTCTGAACTTCCTTTGCTTGGTCTTCCAGAGTTGATTTAGCCTTCTGGAGATCAGGGACAGTTCATCTTCTTCTTCAGATTCTGATTCTTCAGGATCTTCTTCTCTAGCCTGAAAGGCGTTAGTGCATTTCTTGATATTGGATTTTAATGCAATAGACTTACCTTTCTTTTGAGGCTCATTTGCGTCCAGCTCTATTTCATGACTTCTCAAGGCGCTGATAAGCTCTTCTAGAGAAACTTCATTCAGATTCTTCGCAATCTTGAATGCAGTCACCATCGGACCCCATCTTCTGGGTAAGCTTCTGATGATCTTCTTTACATGATCAGCCTTGGTGTATCCTTTGTCAAGAACTCTCAATCCAGCAGTCAGAGTTTGAAATCTCGAAAACATCTTTTCAATGTCTTCATCATCCTCCATCTTGAAGGCTTCATACTTCTGGATTAAGGCAAGAGCTTTTGTCTCCTTGACTTGAGCATTTCCTTCATGAGTCATTTTCAAGGACTCATATATATCATAGGCTGTTTCCCTGTTTGATATTTTCTCATACTCAACATGAGAAATAGCATTCAGCAAAACAGTTCTGCATTTATGATGATTCCTGAAATGCTTCTTCTGATCATCATTCATTTCTTGCCTTGTCAGCTTTACGCCACTGGCATTTACTGGATGTTTGTAACCATCCATCAGAAGATCCCATAGATCACCATCTAGACCAAGAAAGTAACTTTCCAGTTTATCTTTCCAGTATTCAAAGTTTTCACCCTCAAATACCGGCGGTCTTGTATAACCATTGTTACCGTTGTATTGCTCAGCAGAGCCAGATGTAGATGCAGGTGGATTTGTCGGAGTTTCACCAGCCATCTTTTAAATGAAGCGTTTTTCTCTTCCTGAATCTTTTCTAAACACGGTTAAGTGCTTGCACCTTAGAACCGGCGCTCTGATGCCAATTGAAGGATAGAAAAACACTTAGAAAGGGGGGATTGAATAAGTGTAACTTTAAATCTTGGACGATAAAAATAAATTGCACAATTATTTTTATCCTGGTTCGCTGTTAACGAAGCTACTCCAGTCCACCCCCGCAGAGATGATTTACCTCAACCTGAGGATTTAATCCACTAATCGCACGGATTACAATGGTTTTCCACTTAGTCCACGACTAAGTCTTCCAGAGTCTACAGATCACAACTTGATCACTCCAGGAACACTGCTTAGACAACTTCTAAGACTTTTCTAGAGTCTACTGATCAACCTGATCACTCTAGTTACAAACTGCTCAGCCAACTGCTAAGACTTCCTAGAGTATACTGATCACACGATCACTCTAGTTCCTTAGAACTTAATGTAATCTATTCAAGAGTTTACAATTGCTTCTTAAAAGCTATAATCACAAACTGTGATATTTCTCTTATCGTTTAAGCTTAATCTCACTAAGATATTACAACAGCAATGTAGTGAGTTGATGAAGATTCTGAGCTTTGATTGAACAGCGTTTCAGCAAGTTTATTTTCGTTCAGAGTTGTTAAGAAATTGGTAACCTTGCTTCTCATCAGAACTTCATATTTATAGGCGTTGAGAAGATGACCGTTGAGTGCATTTAATGCTTTGCGTGTTCCGTACAGCATTGCATTTAATGTTATACGCTTTTGTCAACTACCTCGAGCCTTGTTCACGCTGTGTCTACTGACGTAGCCTTTAGTAGCTTTAACGTTCCTTTTGTCAGTCAGCGTAGTCTGCCACCTGTACTTCCTTCTGATCTGATGTTTGTGAATAAGACGTTTGAATATCATCAGAGTCAAACAGCTTGGTGCATAGCATCTTCTGATCTTCTGACCTTGAAGTGCTTCTGTTGCGTGATACCATCTTCTGATCTTCAGTGCTTCTGATCTCATGTTCTTCTGATGCTTCCATAGACCCATGTTCTGATTCTGCTTCGACCATCTTCTGATGTCTTGCCAGACCATGTTCTGATGTTGCATGCTGAACCATTTGAGACACATCTTCTGAGCGCTGAATTATGCGTACTCTTTATATATTTCCTGAAAGGGAAATTGCATTGGATTAGAGTACCATATTATCTTAAGCAAAATTCATATTATTGTTATCATCAAAACTAAGATAATTGATAAGAACAAATCTTGTTCTAACATCAGGAAGATAAAAACGCTTAGGTCAAGATGGCTGGTGAAGATCCGACAAATACATCTACATCTGGCTCTGCTGAGCAACATAATGGAAATGGTAACAATGGTTATACTAGACCACCAGTATTTGATGGTGAAAACTTTGAATACTGGAAAGATAAACTTGAAAGTTACTTCCTTGGTCTAGATGGTGACTTATGGGATCTTCTGATGGATGGTTACAAACATCCAGTGAAAGCTACTGGCGTAAGGCTTACAAGACAAGAAATGAATGATGATCAAAAGAAGCTATTCAAAAATCATCATAAATGTAGGACTGTTTTGATGAATGCTATCTATCATGCTGAGTATGAGAAGATATCTAACAGGGAAACTGCCTATGATATATATGAGTCATTGAAAATGACCCATGAAGGAAATGCTCAAGTCAAGGAGACCAAAGCTCTTGCCCTAATCCAGAAATATGAAGCCTTCAAGATGGAGGATGATGAAAATATTGAGAAGATGTTCTCAAGATTTCAAACGCTAACTGCTGGATTAAGAGTTCTGGACAAAGGCTAAACCAAGGCTGATCATGTAAAGAAGATCATCAGAAGCTTGCCCAGAAGATGGGGTCCAATGGTGACTGCATTCAAGATTGCAAAGAATCTGAATGAAGTTTCTTTGGAAGAGCTAATTAGTGCCTTAAGAAGTCATGAGATAGAGCTGGATGCAAATGAACCTCAGAAGAAAGGTAAGTCTATTGCATTAAAATCTAATTTTAAAAAATGCACTAACGCTTTTCAGGCTGAAGAAGAAGATTCTGAAGAATCAGAATCAGAAGAAGAAGATGAACTGTCCATGATCTCCATAAGGGTAAACCAACTCTGGAAGAGCAAGCAAAGGAAGTTCAAGAGCTTCAGAAGTTCAAAGAAGCCTGGAAGAGGAGAATCTTCTGGAGGCAGAAGATCTGACAAGAAGAAGGTCATCTGCTATGAGTGCAATGAGCCTGGACACTTTAAGAATGAATGTCCAAAACTTCAGAAGGAGAATCCCAAGAAGAAGTTTCATAAGAAGGGTCTTATGGCAACATGGGATGATTCTGAGTCAGAATCAGAATCAGACTCTGAAGGTGAGCAAGCAAACCTTGTGTCATACCCCAATTTTTGACCCTAAGATCATACATCATTTGCATTCAATCATCAATCAAGAGCACCATTATGAAGCTTTATCTTTGATACTGTGATTATCTCTGAGGGGGATTATCGAGCATTTATAGCCTTTTTATTTGTTTATACTAACCAAAAATCAAAAATATATGTTTTGTCTCTTTTGTTTATATTTTACAGGTGAAAGATCGAGCAAAAATCAAAAAGTGCAAGAAAGGGAATTTTTGAAATTTTCAATATGGAAATCGATTTACCCCTGTGGGAAATCGATTTCCTGTGCGCAAAATTCAAAAAAATATAAGGAGGGAAGCTTGACATCATTTTGGCACCTTTTTATTTGATCATTTTATCAATTTTCCACCTCATCAAAATTAACTCATTCATTAAACCCACTTTAACCTCATTTTACCATTTTTACCATTTAATTGCCGCTTTAATCACCAATTAAACACAAGCTAATTACCAAACACAAAAAGACCAATTTGCCACTACTCTTGCTCCAATTCTATAAATAGAGCCCTCTACTCTCTCATTTCTCAAGCTTTGGATAGCCAAAAAAGTTCTTGCAAATTCATTTCTCAAGCTTGAAGAGCCAAAAAATTGCTTGCAAATTCATTTCTCACCCTTTCCAAAACCCTCACCCAAAGTTCATTTTCATAAGATTAGTAAGGTTCACATTGAATCTTGCTAATTTTGAACTAAGCCTCCTACATTTCACTCTTTTCTTTGATTGTTCATCTCCATACTTGAAGGATCTACACTTTGTGCTTGTTCTTGAAGCTACTTCAACACTTTAATTCAAGAATTGGTAAATTCCTCAATTCTAAGATGTAGATCTTTGTTGCTTGTGTTCAATGCATCTTTGATGCTATATTGGTGCTATTTGATGGTGATTTGATGGAAAATTCGTGCTCCAATGGATATGTGATCATAAGGTGTTTGTATGTTTGCTTAAGTCAAGTTTTATGCCTCCTAATGCTGATTTTTTGAATGCTGCGTGCAGGAAATCGATTTCCCTCTGTAGGAAATCGATTTCCACCTTATTTTTTTTCAAAATTTGAACTCTGCACTCAGGATATCGATTTCCTACAGAGGTAAATCGATTTCCTGCTGGCAGAATGTGTTTTTTTGCCTTTTTTATGCTTGTTTTGGCTTCCTACTTCATCCACTTCATTAATATCATTGGATCTAGGATGTTGATAGGTTTGAAATGACCTAATCCATAATATTAGATGAATGATATTAATGATAGTGTGAGTTGATTATCTTTTGTGAATTTTATTTTTCTTCCTCCATTTCATTAATATCATTGGATCTAGGATGTTGATAGGTTTGAAAGAACCAAATCCATAATATTAGATGAATGATATTAATGATAGTGTGAGTTGATTATCTTTATGCATTTTATCTTCTCCTTCTCCTTTTTTTCTTTTGATCGATGAAAGTCTTAATACTTTGAGAATTCTTATGGATTCTTAGTAAAGACTAGATCGTTACCTATTTTCTTTTCGTGCGGTATTGCTTTCGGAAGGCGATCTACATATCGTTCTTCTCGCATGCATTAGCACATAAAGTTTTGACCGGCCTCGTTGTAGGGTGATTTCTACATAAATCACTTGGCGATCTGCTTAACATAGCGCAATATTTCGTGTCCCGAATAAAAAAGATCAAATATGGAAGAGAATTGTATGCGGTTGATTTAAGACTTGTGGAGGTTTTTATCGTGTAGTCGCTATGATTCTATCAAGCTTCTGATAAACTCCATTGAATTTAAATCCGAGTACATCATTCACTCACCATAGATCTTCCTACTAACTTTGATAACATACTTGACAAGTTTCAAGATGGTTATCTTTAACATTTAACAACTAACTTTAATTTCCGCACCTTTACTATACCGCTCTTTATATTACCGCTCTTTATATTTCTCGCTTTATCGCTTTACTTTATCATTTCATCATATTTACTTTCCGTCATTTTCTCTTTGTCCACTTGGACATATGTTTATGCTTCCGTATTTTTTCTTTTGTCCACTTGGACCATACTTTATCTTTTTGCTAAAACACTAATAAATAACAAAAATCTAAAAAATACATAAGGTTCTCTTTGGACTATCGGTTACTATCCCTAGCACTTTGGAGATTCGGACTTATGGACCTAGTACCTTTGGACTCATTCTATTACTATCCTGTGATTGTTCTGTTTGTCTGGCATTGTTCTGTTGTATGTTTATGTGTGCAGGTATTTCCTTGAAAGCCCTTGATGGTTAATTCCAAGGCATTGATATAAGGATTTTATCCGAAAACAGCCGTTACACTGCCCAATTTTCGTCAGAATCTTAATGTACTTAATGAAAAATGGTGCTAAGACAATAAGTTCATCTGGATCCCCAAGTGTTAATGTGTTGGTATTGATAAATCCAAAGGATGGGAAAACTACCTTGGCTCTTAATGTCAAGTGTTGGCTTCTTATTCGGTTAGACCGTTTCTTTCCTTAGCTTTTATTTTATGTACTAGGTTAGCCTCTTCATCTCCTCCCATTCTTAAATTTTCAAAATCTTCTCCCTTTTTTCAAAATCTTCTTATGTTTGCAATCTTTTCAAAACCTTTTTCTTAAAAATATCTTTCGCCCTTAGTGGCTTTTCTTCAAAAGTTTAGACACCGTTAATTGTCGAAACGAGTGGTTATACCCCACGATTTTGAAATTGATTGATAATAACGAGATCTTTTCCGCGTGAGAGAGCTAGTGGCATACTCGTTGATTTTATCCGAGTTGGTGCCCTTCTTTCATTTGCGATGCAAAGAACTTGTTTGTTCTCATGCTCAAGATCAATGGCTGAGTATTTCTCTCTAACGACAACAAAGTGTTTATTCGTTTTAAAAAACGTTTTTTCCCAAAAGCGGAACTACATTAGCTCTGACTTCTCCATTGCACCGAGGAGGTATGTAGGCCCAAAGCTTAACGCTTTGTCGAGCTTATTTTAAAAATAAAACAAATCCCTTTTTTTAGCACACACACACAGATTTTCAAAAAGGTTCCCGTGGAGTACCACGGATATGAGGGGTGCTTTAAACCTTCCCCTCATATAATCAACACCCGTACCTGAGATCTCTTTCTTGTTTTTTTTAAAACAAAACTTTGGGTTTTTCGTTCTTTTCCCTTTTCCTTTGAAAAAATAAAGCGCGGTGGCGATTTCGAAACGGAATATTGATTCGAGTCAATCCCATGGCTTCGATGTCAGATTTTCCCCGCTACAGAAAAAATGGCGACTTCACTGGGGATCCAGTTTTAAGTGTGTTAAGCCTATTTTTGTTTATCTGTGTGTTTTGTATCTGTATATATTATTGTGTGCTTTGTTTTTTATTTTCTTTTATTTTCTTTTTGGTGCTCGATGGTTCCTTTGTGATGAGATAAAGTTCTAACCCGAACTTTGGTGAGTAACTTGAGATAGGAGGTGGTAAGACCAATAGTTGCATGTCAGGAGCAATCCTTGACATGAGCATCATATGGTGGAACCCCAATCAGTGGAGGCCTCATGGAAGGTAGTAGATGTTGTTACGAATCATCGTAAGGACGCTATTACTTTCAATAGTGAGTGTCCGTAGAAGCTGAATGACCTAGAACCCTTTTAACCCATCTAAGCCTTTTTTAGGATGTAGTGCAGAAACAAGATCAAGTACCAATTTGAGCTTGTTGTCATGCGATACTACGCTCAGACGAGTTCTTTTTAGGCATATTATTGGCGCCCATGAGCAATTGTACGTGCCGGTAGTATCCGATAGAAGATTGAAAACTCTGGGAACCTTTGTAGAACCCGTTCGGCAGGTACAAAATTCCATAGTACATACCTTTGTGGGTGGTTCTTAACTTTGACTCCATGCTCGTGACGTCGAACCTTTGAACCCTGTTTGTGCGACCATGTGTGATCTTGATTGTGATTGATGCATAAACCATGCATCCATGCATTCACTTGAATTCCTTGAAAATCAAATAAATAAAAAAGCAACAACCATTGCATCATTTGCATACATACATCCAGGTTGTCCAGAAAACTTATCCTTGTCTGTCTCCATCTTCAGAGTTTGTCTGTCTACTGTCAAGCTGATTCCTCGACACATTGAACTAGAAGCATGTATCTGAAAAGTATGGAAGAACTTCAACAAGACCAAGAGTTTCTAAGAGCAGAGGTCAGCGAGTTGAAAATTCAGATGAATCAAATTATGGAAATCCTGCAAGTCTTGTTGAAGAAAGAATGCAACATTCCTCCGATTTTCCTAAAGCCAAGTGTTTCAGACAAGATAGCTCATCTTGGTTGCTGATTAGTCACTAGGCCTTGTTTCTGTACTGTTTGCATTTCCTTTATTGTGTTGTTTACTTTTAGACTTTGTTTGTTTCTGAATGGTGATTTTAATGAAATGAGCATCGCATATTTTGAATTCATTCACATCTGCTATGTTTATGCTTATGCTTTCTTTTACAAAACTTTTTCTTCCATTTGCTTTCTCTATCAAACTTGTGTTTTATGCAAAGATTGGAGGGAGGATGATGACAACGAAATACCCAAGTTGTTGAACTGTATGCTTTCGAATAAAACTTTGCTGATGATGTACAGGCATTGTTTCAATTCCCAAACACTGGAGAAATAAGGAAGTTAATCCCTTGTCAACCCCTCTGAGCCTTCGAAGTTGGTGTTTCTTTCTGTGTGAAAAAACCCGCATTTTAACCTGGGGCAGGGTAGTTCTCAGTTAATTTGGCTGTGCATTCTATTTTAAGAGAATCATTCAGTACACCTTTCAACAAGTGCTTCAATCGCAAGCTTTCCTCCGCATACATCAAAGAAATGTTGGAGATGTCAATTAAAAGCCAATGATGGTTCATCTTAATCATTAAGCAAGGCAGTCACTATCTTTCAAAAAAAAAATGTATCAAAAAATGTATACAAAGAAAAGCCTGCTAAGTCAAAACCAAAAACGACTTAGGCAAAAATAAAGGCATCCCGCTGACTGTAAGTTCAAAAATAAACAGTTCAGGCAAAAGTTAGGGATATATAAAAGATGAAAAAAGAGAAGTCAATAATTCCTAAACAACAAAATGTTGTGTATATCAAAAGGAAGAAGTGACTGTCATCTCAAAAGTTCTCTTTGCTTGTGAACTATCATCATTATCAAAGGTGCAATTCCAGAAATCTCTTGGAACCTGAATGCATAAGTTGAATTAACTGAGCTTAGGACTGAAGATCATCACGAAGGGGGTGGGTACAATCAAATTTTGAGCCTTATATCCTTTGTTTCTGAAACCGTGAACCTGGCCACGTTACAACCTTTAAAAGACCTAATTGAGGCAAGGTTTGTTTGAAAGCATACTACAACAAGGTTGCGTAAGCTGACTCCCATGAGATTTGCCAATCATTTGCTTTGATATCATATCTTTGTTTTATCTTTCACTTTGAATGTCTGAACCTTTATGTTTTGACCAGTGATTCCATTTGCTTTACATCAATAACATCTTTCCAAAAATGATTTTGATTTCAAAAATATGCTTTGAGCATTGCATTAAAATTACCATTCTTGAATGAACATTTTATTTGCAAGTAAGCACTCATCTTTCAGGAAGTTCAAACAGTCGAGAAACTTGATCAGTGATCCTATCAGGGGCATGTTATTTCAAGATCCTGTTGTTCAGATGTTCAGTCAAGATTTGTTGATCAGAATATCCTTTCAAGACTTATACTGGGGCAAGCCATCCCAACATGCATTTCAAGAATTGAAGCCATGATCAGTTCATCCCCAATACATTTCAGCTGAAGCCATGATCAGTTAACTTGCAATAATTAGTGAATCAGGGGCAATCTTCTTCAGCAATCCCCAAGCAGTTTTATCAGCCCTTCTCAAAGGATCATTGTTTTGATAACAGTTACCAGTGTAATAGAAGTATGTCCAAGCATCTTCTTCGTAAACAGAATTGGCAGAGTTCCCGTGTTGAGGAATCGAGTTCCTTTCGTGCCTCACAAAAGAGTCTCCCTCAGTTGTAACAAACAATTGCATTGCATTGATCATATATCATGCATAGAAAAATTCAACATCATGCATTGAAACAAATTTCATACTCATTTGCATTTTTCGAGGTTCTGTTGCTATCAACATCTTCACCTTGAGATCAAAGTCCAACTTACTTGGCACCTATCCAAAACAGATACTTGTTTGTCTTGTCCGTCTAGTGTTGTTCCTAGATGTATCTTTTCTTCTTTTAGTGTCATTCCTGAAAGATTTACACCATGCTTTATCTTGGCTCCCTCCAATCATGTCTTATCTTGATTGTCTTTGATCATGCTTTATCCTGATCACTTACACCATGTTTTATCTTGTTTCCCTTCAATCATGTTTTATCTTGATTGTCTCTAATCATGCTTTATCCTGATCACTTTCGACCATGTTTTATCTTGGTTACCTAATCATGTTTTACCTTGATTGTCATTTGGCATTTTTCAATCATGTTTTACCTTGATTGTCATTTGATGTTATCCAATCATGTTTTACCTTGATTATCCCTTAATGACATCCAATCATGTTTTACCTTGATGGACCTGTGATGATTATCTAATCATGTTTTACCTTGATGGACCTGTGATGATTATCTAATCATGTTTTACCTTGATGGACCTGTGATGATTATCCAATCATGTTTTACCTTGATTGTCCGTTGATGATTATCCAATCATGTTTTACCTTGATTATCCTTTGACGATATCCAATCATGTTTTACCTTGATTGTCATTCGATGTTGCCCAATCATATTTTACCTTGGTTGTCATTTGATGTTGTCCAATCATGTTTTACCTTGATATTCATTTTGATGTAGCCACATTCATGTAAGCCTCAGATATTCTCTTCTCGAAGTCCAATCATGTTTTATCTTGAAAGCTTCTGTCGACTGTTTCTTTCTTTTGTGAGATCCAAGTTTTATTCCTGGATGACACATACCTTTTCCCCAGTGGAGTCCTTTCTTATCTCCCCAGTGGTGTTATACTTCTCTCTATTCCATAATCATACTTGATGCGTCCATTAGCATCGCATTATACCTTAGGTTCAAAAATTGTGTGTTTTATATTTAAGTCTCTTCAATTACGTCGAGCTGAGGATTTTAACCCTCACATCTCCGGAAAGAAGAAACTTAAATAGGGGCATCTGTCATACCCCAATTTTTGACCCTAAGATCATACATCATTTGCATTCAATCATCAATCAAGAGCACCATTATGAAGCTTTATCTTTGATACTGTGATTATCTCTGAGGGGGATTATCGAGCATTTATAGCCTTTTTATTTGTTTATACTAACCAAAAATCAAAAATATATGTTTTGTCTCTTTTGTTTATATTTTACAGGTGAAAGATCGAGCAAAAATCAAAAAGTGCAAGAAAGGGAATTTTTGAAATTTTCAATATGGAAATCGATTTACCCCTATGGGAAATCGATTTCCTGTGCGCAAAATTCAAAAAAATATAAGGAGGGAAGCTTGACATCATTTTGGCACCTTTTTATTTGATCATTTTATCAATTTTCCACCTCATCAAAATTAACTCATTCATTAAACCCACTTTAACCTCATTTTACCATTTTTACCATTTAATTGCCACTTTAATCACCAATTAAACACAAGCTAATTACCAAACACAAAAAGACCAATTTGCCACTACTCTTGCTCCAATTCTATAAATAGAGCCCTCTACTCTCTCATTTCTCAAGCTTTGGATAGCCAAAAAAGTTCTTGCAAATTCATTTCTCAAGCTTGGAGAGCCAAAAAATTGCTTGCAAATTCATTTCTCACCCTTTCCAAAACCCTCACCCAAAGTTCATTTTCATAAGATTAGTAAGGTTCACATTGAGTCTTGCTAATTTTGAACTAAGCCTCCTACATTTCACTCTTTTCTTTGATTGTTCATCTCCATACTTGAAGGATCTACACTTTGTGCTTGTTCTTGAAGCTACTTCAACACTTTAATTCAAGAATTGGTAAATTCCTCAATTCTAAGATGTAGATCTTTGTTGCTTGTGTTCAATGCATCTTTGATGCTATATTGGTGCTATTTGATGGTGATTTGATGGAAAATTCGTGCTCCAATGGATATGTGATCATAAGGTGTTTGTATGTTTGCTTAAGTCAAGTTTTATGCCTCCTAATGCTGATTTTTTGAATGCTGCGTGCAGGAAATCGATTTCCCTCTGTAGGAAATCGATTTCCACCTTATTTTTTTTCAAAATTTGAACTCTGCACTCAGGAAATCGATTTCCTACAGAGGTAAATCGATTTCCTGCTGGCAGAATGTGTTTTTTTGCCTTTTTTATGCTTGTTTTGGCTTCCTACTTCATCCACTTCATTAATATCATTGGATCTAGGATGTTGATAGGTTTGAAATGACCTAATCCATAATATTATATGAATGATATTAATGATAGTGTGAGTTGATTATCTTTTGTGAATTTTATTTTTCTTCCTCCATTTCATTAATATCATTGGATCTAGGATGTTGATAGGTTTGAAAGAACCAAATCCATAATATTAGATGAATGATATTAATGATAGTGTGAGTTGATTATCTTTATGCATTTTATCTTCTCCTTCTCCTTTTTTTCTTTTGATCGATGAAAGTCTTAATACTTTGAGAATTCTTATGGATTCTTAGTAAAGACTAGATCGTTACCTATTTTCTTTTCGTGCGGTATTGCTTTCGGAAGGCGATCTACATATCGTTCTTCTCGCATGCATTAGCACATAAAGTTTTGACCGGCCTCGTTGTAGGGTGATTTCTACATAAATCACTTGGCGATCTGCTTAACATAGCGCAATATTTCGTGTCCCGAATAAAAAAGATCAAATATGGAAGAGAATTGTATGCGGTTGATTTAAGACTTGTGGAGGTTTTTATCGTGTAGTCGCTATGATTCTATCAAGCTTCAGATAAACCCCATTGAATTTAAATCCGAGTACATCATTCACTCACCATAGATCTTCCTACTAACTTTGATAACATACTTGACAAGTTTCAAGATGGTTATCTTTAACATTTAACAACTAACTTTAATTTCCGCACCTTTACTATACCGCTCTTTATATTTCTCGCTTTATCGCTTTACTTTATCATTTCATCATATTTACTTTCCGTCATTTTCTCTTTGTCCACTTGGACATATGTTTATGCTTCCGTATTTTTTCTTTTGTCCACTTGGACCATACTTTATCTTTTTGCTAAAACACTAATAAATAACAAAAATATAAAAAATACATAAGGTTCTCTTTGGACTATCGGTTACTATCCCTAGCACTTTGGAGATTCTGACTTATGGACCTAGTACCTTTGGACTCATTCTATTACTATCCTGTGATTGTTCTGTTTGTCTGGCATTGTTCTGTTGTATGTTTATGTGTGCAGGTATTTCCTTGAAAGCCCTTGATGGTTAATTCCAAGGCATTGATATAAGGATTTTACCCGAAAACAGCCGTTACTCTGCCCAATTTTCGTCAGAATCTTAATGTACTTAATGAAAAATGGTGCTAAGACAATAAGTTCATCTGGATCCCCAAGTGTTAATGTGTTGGTATTGATAAATCCAAAGGATGGGAAAACTACCTTGGCTCTTAATGTCAAGTGTTGGCTTCTTATTCGGTTAGACCGTTTCTTTCCTTAGCTTTTATTTTATGTACTAGGTTAGCCTCTTCATCTCCTCCCATTCTTAAATTTTCAAAATCTTCTCCCTTTTTTCAAAATCTTCTTATGTTTGCAATCTTTTCAAAACCTTTTTCTTAAAAATATCTTTCGCCCTTAGTGGCTTTTCTTCAAAAGTTTAGACACCGTTAATTGTCGAAACGAGTGGTTATACCCCACGATTTTGAAATTGATTGATAATAACGAGATCTTTTCCGCGTGAGAGAGCTAGTGGCATACTCGTTGATTTTATCCGAGTTGGCGCCCTTCTTTCATTTGCGATGCAAAGAACTTGTTTGTTCTCATGCTCAAGATCAATGGCTGAGTATTTCTCTCTAACGACAACAAAGTGTTTATTCGTTTTAAAAAACGTTTTTTCCCAAAAGCGGAACTACATTAGCTCTGACTTCTCCATTGCATCGAGGAGGTATGTAGGCCCAAAGCTTAACGCTTTGTCGAGCTTATTTTAAAAATAAAACAAATCCCTTTTTTTAGCACACACACACAGATTTTCAAAAAGGTTCCCGTGGAGTACCACGGATATGAGGGGTGCTTTAAACCTTCCCCTCATATAATCAACACCCGTACCTGAGATCTCTTTCTTGTTTTTTTTAAAACAAAACTTTGGGTTTTTCGTTCTTTTCCCTTTTCCTTTGAAAAAATAAAGCGCGGTGGCGATTTCGAAACGGAATATTGATTCGAGTCAATCCCATGGCTTCGATGTCAGATTTTCCCCGCTACACCTTGCACTGATGGCTACAGTGGATGATGGATCAGAATCTACATCAGAATCAGATTCTGAAGAGGTATTTTCTAAACTATCTAGAGAAGAGTTAGTTTCCAGTTTAACTGAACTTCTGGAACTCAAGGCTCATCTTAGTATCAAATACAAAAAGCTGAAAAAGCTATTTGAATCTGAAACTAAGAAGTTGGAAGTGGAAAATTCTGAATTGAAGGAAAAAGTTTTAAAATTATCCAAAGACACTGGATCTCCTTCTGAATCAGAAAGTTTCTATCTAGAAGTATTGGCAGAAGTCACCTTGCTTCTATGATATATGGAGTTTCTAGAAACAAAAGGATTGGCGTTGGCTATGAGGGTGATATCCCACGTAAATTTGAACCTGTAGATGATTTGAAAATCACATACAAGCCATTGTATGATCAGTTCAAATATGGCCACTCACATGATATTAGGCTCACATCACATGCCAAAAGCTTTAACACTACACACACCAAGAAGCATGTGACACAACCTAAAAAATATCATGCTGCCAAACCTAAAGAATATCATGTTGTTCCTCCTGTTAATTATTATGCTAAACCCAAGTTCAATCAGAACTTGAGGAAAACTAACAAGAAAGGACCCAAGAAATTGTGGGTACCTAAGGAGAAGATAATTTTTGTTGCAGATATCCTTGGCAGCAAAGATGACAAAGCACAAAATGTCATGGTACCTGGACTCTGGGTGCTGGCGACACATGATAGGAAGAAGGTCTATGTTCCAAGACCTGGTGCTTAAATCTGATGGAGAAGTCAAGTTTGGAGGAGATCAGAAGGGCAAGATTATTGGCTCTAGAACCATAAGTATTGGTAACTCTCATTCCATAACTAATGTACTTCTTGTAGAAGGATTAACACATAACTTATTATCCATAAGTCAATTAAGTGACAATGGTTATGATATAATCTTCAATCAAAAGTCTTGCAAGGCTGTAAGTCAGAAGGATGGCTCAATCCTATTTACAGGCAAGAGAAAGAACAACATTTATAAGATTGATCTTTCTGATCTTGAGAAGCAGAAGGTGACTTGCCTTATATCTGTTTCTGAAGAGAAATGGGTCTGGCACAGAAGATTAGGACATGCTATATTTGAGAAAGATTTCTCAGATTAACAAACTAAATCTGGTCAGAGGACTCCCAAATCTGAAACACAAATCATATACTCTTTGTGAAGCATGTCAGAAGGGCAAGTTCTCCAAACCTGCATTCAAATATAAGAATGTTGTCTCTTCCTCTAGGCCGTTAGAACTTCTGCACATTGATCTGTTTGGCCCAGTCAAAACAGCATCTATCAGAGGGAAGAAATATGGATTAGTCATCGTATATGATTATAGCCGCTGGACATGGGTAAAGTTCTTAAAACACAAGGATGAGTCTCATTCAGTGTTCTTTGAATTCTGCACTCAGATTCAATCTGAGAAGGAGTGTAAAATCATAAAGGTCAGAAGTGATCATGGTGGTGAATTTGAGAACAGATTCTTTGAGGAGTTCTTCAAAGAAAATGGTATTGCCCATGATTTCTCTTGCCCTAGAACTCCACAACAAAATGGAGTTGTAGAGCGAAAGAATAGGACTCTGCAAGAAATGACCAGAACCATGATCAATGAAACCAATATGGCTAAGCACTTCTGGGTAGAAGCAATAAACATTGCATGTTATATTCAGAATAGAATCTCTATAAGACCTATTCTAAATAAGACTCCTTATGAATTGTGGAAGAACAGAAAGCCCGACATTTCATATTTTCATCCTTTTGGATGTGTTTGTTTTATTCCGAATACTAAAGATCATCTTGGTAAGTTTGATTCTAAGGCACAAAAATGTTTCCTTCTTGGATATTCTGAACGCTCTAAAGGCTACAGAGTATAAAATACTGAAACATTGGTTGTAGAAGAATCAATCAATATCATATTTGATGATAAGCTTGGTCTTGAAAAGCCAAAGCAGTTTGAGAATTTTGTAGATATAGATATTGATATATCAGAAGCTGAAGAACCAAGAAGCAAATTTTCAGAAGCTGAAAGTCTCAGAAGCAAAGGATCAGAAGATCAAGTTGCTGCATCTTTAGAGAATCTCAGAATTTCTGAAGAGCCAACAGTCAGAAGATCTTCTAGACTCACCTCAACTTATTAAGAAGATGTGATTCTTGGAAAGAAAGATGATCCTATCAGAACGAGAGCATTCCTTAAGTACAATGCAAAATGTCAATTAGGTCTTATTTCTTTGATCGAGCCAACTTCTGTTGATCAAGCTCTAGAAGATCCAGACTGGATAATTGCCATGCAAGAAGAACTAAATCAGTTTACAAGGAATGATGTATGGGATTTGGTTCCTAGACCAAGAGGATTCAACATCATTGGTACAAAGTGGGTTTTCAGAAACAAACTTAGTGAGAAGGGAGAAGTGGTAAGAAACAAAGCCAGACTGGTAGCTCAGGGTTATAGTCAGCAAGAAGGTATTGACTGTACAGAAACCTTTGCACCAGTGGCCAGGTTAGAATCTATTCGCTTATTAATTTCTTTCGCCACTCAACATAACATCACTCTATATCAGATGTATGCTAAGAGTGCCTTCTTAAACGGCTATATAGATGAGGAAGTCTATGTCCACCAACCTCCTGGTTTTGAAGACTCTAAGTCTCCAGAACATGTTTTCAAACTTAAGAAATCATTGTATGGGTTGAAGCAAGCTCCTAGAGCTTGGTATGAAAGATTAAGTTCTTTCCTTCTGAACAATGGTTTCACTAGAGGACAAGTGGATACGACTCTCTTCTGTAAAACGTCTAAGAAGGACATTTTAATTTGTCAAATTTATGTTGATGATATTATTTTTGGAACATCTAATGCTTCACTTGGAAAGGAGTTTGCTAAGTCTATGCAGTCTGAATTTGAAATGAGTATGATGGGAGAACTCAAGTATTTTCTGGGGATTCAAATCAATCAGACTTCTGATGGAACTTATGTTCATCAAACGAAGTATGTGAAAGAAATTCTGAAGAAGTTTAATCTCTTTGAAAGCAAAGAAGCCAAAACTCCTATGCATCCAACGTGTGTTCTAGGTAAGGATGAGGTAAGTAAGAAGGTAGATCAGAAGTTGTACAGAGGTATGATTGGATCTCTTCTATATTTAACTGCTTCTAGACCTGACATTTTATTCAGTGTTTGTTTGTGCGCTAGATTCCAATCAGATCCTAAGGAATCTCACTTAAGTGCTGTTAAGAGAATTCTGAGGTATCTGAAAGGTACTACTAATGTTGGTTTAGTCTACAGAAGATCTAAAGAATATAACGTAGTAGGATTTTGTAATGCTGACTATGCTGGAGATAGAATTGAAAGGAAGAGTACTTCTGGAAGTTGTCAATTTCTTGGAAGTTGCTTGATCTCCTGGTACAGCAAGAAGCAAGCTACCATTGCCCTCTCAACAACAGAAGCAGAATATGTTGCTGCTGCTGGTTGTAGCACACAAGTGCTCTGGATGAAGAGTCAGCTAGAAGATTATCAAATATATGAGAGTAACATTCCTATTTTCTGTGATAATACTTCTTCCATATGTTTATCTAAGAATCCTATCTTACATTCCAAAGCTAAACATATTGAGATTAAACATCATTTCATTAGGGACTATGTTCACAAGGGTGTTCTCTCTTTAAACTTTGTGGATACAGACCATCAATGGGCTGATATCTTTACAAAACCCCTTGCTGATGATAGGTTTAAGTTCATTCTGAAGAATATCAGTATGGATGTATGCCCAGAATGAGAAAATGAGAAGGTCTTATGTATGGCTAAGTTCTGAAATGTGTTGCGATTATGTTTTTATAAGAAGTTCTGATAATGATCAATTAGAAGTTCTGATTCTGTTATGACTAACGTTTCATTATCTAAGTTGATTCAGAATCTCTTTTAAAGTAAAACAGCTGTCACTAGTTTTTCCAGAAAATGAACACGTGTTCACTATTTTTGGACAAGTATGCGTGCAGTTGAGGAGACGCCGCCCTAGGTAACTGTGCAAATCATTTCATTTTGTCACTTTATCTCTCCTAACGTCATATCTCATTAAATGCAAATTGATGTCATGTTTTTCTGTAATCATTTCATTTAAACCATATTGCATTTATTATTTTCTTTTATCCAACCTTTTAAATACTCCTCTTCATTTTCATTTCATCTTTTTCACTCTCTCTCTCTCTTCATTCGTCCCTCTCTTTCTTTTTGCATTCAACGCATAAACCCTAGCTTGTGTCTGCAACTTAGCATTTCATCATGAATCCTTCTTCAAGTTCTTCAAGCCAAGTAGAAGTTTCTTCCACTCATCTGGTTTTCACCAAGCATGGGTATGCTCCATTGAAGACCTGTTCCATTCCTACATCAGAAATGGAAGTTCTTTGTGAATCTTCAGTGGATTTTGAAAATCTGAAAGCTCATGGTTTCAAACCCGAAGCAAAGACAATGGCACAAGGGTGGTCAAACTACCTTGATAGATTGGTTGGACCAATTTATCCGGCTCTTGTGAAAGATTTCTGGGCTCATGCAACGGTTACTCCAACTGCAATCATCTCCTTCGTGTTAGGGCATGAAGTTGTGATAACTGAGAAGTTGATAAGGAAGCTGTACAACCTGGATGATGAAGAAGGATGTACTGGTCCTCTTCATGCCAGAGTTAGTTGGCCACAGGTTGAAAGACAAATATCTTTTGCTACTGGTCTTGAATCTCATCAAACTGGTACATTGAGGGCGTTCTATCAAGTTTGGGCTGAGATTATTCTGGGATCTCTCCATCATAGAAGAAGATCATTCTCCTCCAGGTACATTGGTCCTGATCATAAATACACTCTTTTCTGCATTGGAAGAAGAATTGAACTCAACATCTCCAACATTCTTTTTCAGAATCTGAAGATGTCTATTGAAGAGTCAAGAGATGAAGAACGTGAGAAGTATCCTCATCTTCCAAGAAATTCTATTCCTTTCGCCAAAATGATTTCTGACATTCTGATAGAAAGTGATTTGATGGACTCTCTAAGGACTATTGGAACGTCCAAGTTCTTTGGAGTCATTCAAGGTCATGTTATCAATGGTTTTGATCTGCAAAGATTGGAACTTATCAGGGAGGTAACTTCTGTTCCTGTAATCTTCCCAAATATTCTAACCAGAAGAATTCCGGTTGAAGGCTTTGCTACCTTGTTCCAAGCTGAACTTCACAAGGCTGTCAAACATTATTTGGAATCTTCTGTAAGAACTCAATCTTCTATTGATCCTGCATGGATTCGTGGAAGAGTGCTTCCTTCTCTGGCTGACCTTCAGAAGAAGGATCAGAAAAAGCAAGAAGCTAGGCTAAAAAGAAAGGCTCAAGAAGAAGAAGCCAAGCAAGCCAAGAAGCAGATGGCAACTTTCCCATGCAACTATACCAACCACCTCCTTTTGAGCCTCAAACTTCTCTTCCCACTCCAAACAGTATCCAACCTCCTCCTTCTGAACCACAAAACACTTTCACCATACCAAATCCTCCCCCACCATCTCTTTCTACACCTGTCTTGAACCCTACTCCACTAAATATCTATCCCCCAACTCCTTCTAATATCCCATCCTCATCAACCATCTCCACAGATATTCCATCTTCTTCAACCACAGCAGTTCCACCTTCTCTATCCCATCCCTTACCTACCAGAAAATCCAACCCATACTGCCTCCTCTACCCTGACTACAAATTCACCTTCAACTCTCCTGAACCTGAACCTCATATCTACCTGGAGTTGTTCAGACATGAAGTTGTTAGTAGGCTGGATCTCTTGAGAGACGCCTTCTTCAATGACCTTGATGATGTTTCCACTAGAAACCTTTGGAGAAGCTTTCGCCAAGATTTTCAGGTGAGAGCTATGGCTGTTCAGAAAAGACTAGTGGCTGCTGCACCTGGTTATGCTGGATATCTCCTAGAAGTTGATGATGGCAAATATTTTCATCCCATCAGAAATAGGAGATCTCTCGAGGAGAAGATGTTTGTTGATGAGTTGCTGGACAATCCTTGTAGGGAGATTGTGGTCTGGAAACCTAAGTATCCAGTCCTAACTAGAGACTTCAAGTCACTGTTTGACTTTCTGAGGGAGAGTCCTTCTGAGGAAGACCCCAATATGGTCATTCCAGAAGTTGTTGACCCGCCATAAGTTGAAGGTCCTTCTGCTTCAAGGAATCTTGCTGCCATTTTTCAAGCTCTTGAGAATGGAGATTCTGATCTTCCTGCTCGAGAATATGAAGAAGATGCTTCCATGGAAGAAGCTGATGCTGAAGATCATCCTGCTGAGACTATTCCTGTTGAGGAAAATCAAGTTGATGATCTCACAATGGAAGCTGCAGTTGTGAATGTTGTCCCTCTGGACAAAAGTTGTGAAGCTTCTTCTGGTGAACCCTCTCTTCTGGTGAAGACTCTATAGGTTATTCAAAAGAATCAAGCTGAGCTAGCTTCTCGTATGGACAACCAAGATACCATCAATGCTGAGTTCCGCTCTTTCATAGACAGGCAGACTGAGAGCAATGATGGGATTCATGACATGCTGGCCAAGATTATGTCTAAGCTAGGGTCGTCTTAGTCCTTTGTGTCTTAGTTGTTTTCTTTGTTTCTTGCATCTGTCTTCTATGCATCTTCCTTGTACCTTATGATAATTCTCTGTTGCAATCAACGAAAATTATCCTTCTTTCTCTCATATTGTTTGTTTTTCATCTGAATCTTTTGTGTTTTTGATGTTATGACAAAAAGGGGGAGAAACTGTGATAAATGATCTGATTTATTTTATCAGTTGCTGGGAGTAAGTCTCCACATTTCTAACAGAACTTGCAAGTTCTTTGTCTATTGAGTGTTGTTTGCAGGATTGAAGACAATCTTAAAAGCTCAACATGAGAAGCAAAGACATGGGGAAAAGCAATTCTGTATGGAATCAAGCTCATGGAAATTGAAGCAAGCTGAGTGCTGTAAAGCTTCAAGATCAGAAGCAAGAAGGAAGAATGTTATGATATTCTGATGATAGAATATGCTCTAACTCATTCTTATTTCTTATATGTTCTGATGCATGTTTTTGTTCTAAATATGCTTTGAAACATTATTGTTTTTGCTCTGATACATATTATATGTTCTGATACATATTTTATGTTCTGATTCATTCATGCTCTGACTTTTGTCGTTTAGTTTGTTCTGTAACATTTCAAGATGTAGAGATGCTCTGATGATGCTCTGGTACATTCAACAATGTTCTGATATAATCTAGCATGCAATGATCCAAGAAGAAATTCAAGCTCTGAAGCTGTCCTATGGAAGCAAGAAGCAGAAGCTATGAATGTTCTGAAGATCTAAGCATATGTGATCGTCTCAACTGAAATGGAAAATACTCAAGGAAGTCCTTTATTTATAAATTTCTTCCAGTATTTATTTCAGGGGGAGATTATTTATCTCAGGGGGAGATTGTTAATCTCAGGGGGAGGTATACTCACACACTATGTTTATATGCTTATGCTATAGCTGTGTAATTGTCTTTAGCCGTCTGATTTTCTGATTGCAAATTCATATCATTTATATATGTTTTTGTTATCATCAAAAAGGGGGAGATTGTTAGAACAAGATTTGTTCTGATCAATATTCTTAGTTTTGATGATAACAATGTATATGAATTTTGTATGAGATAATGTGGTACTCTAATACTATGCAATTTCCATTTCATGAATTATATAAAGAATATGCACAAAATCAGCGCAAGAAGCACTGACTCAGAAGGTTCAACATGCAACATCAGAACATGGTTTGGCAAGACATCAGAAGATGGTCAAGCAGAATCAGAACATGGTCTATGGAAGCATCAGAAGAACTTGAGATCAGAAGCAGAAGCACTGAAGTTCTCATGGTATCACGCTAAGAAGAACTTCAAGGTCAGAAGACAAGAAGATGCTCTGCACCAAGCTGTTTGACTCTGATGATATTCAAACGTTGTTTACACAAACATCAGATCAGAAGCAAGTACAAGATGGCAGGCTACGCTGACTGACAAAAGGAACGTTAGAAGCTATTAAAGGCAACGTCAGTAGACATAGCGAAAGCAAGGCTCGAGGTAGTTGACAAAAGAGTGAAACATTAAATGCAATGCTGTACGGATTACGCAAAGCATTAAATGCTCCCAACGGTCATCTTCTCAAGCGCCTATATATTGAAGTTCTGATGAGAAGCTGAATACAATACTTGCGCAAAAATACAGAAATGCTGTCAAATTCAAAAGCTCTCAAAAACTTCATCATCAACTTCACTACATTGCTGTTGTAATATCTTAGTGAGATTAGGCTTAAACTTAAGAGAAAATCACAGTTGTGATAATGGCTTATTTAAGAAGCATTGTAACTCTTAAAAGAATCTGTTTACATTAAGTTGTAAGAACTAGAGTGATCAGGTTGTTGATCAGTATACTCTAGAAAGTCTTAGAGGGTATCTAAGCAGTTTGTTCCTAGAGTGATCAGGTTGTGATCAGTATACTCTAGAAGACTTAGAAGTTGTCTAAGTGGAAAACCATTGTAATCTTGTGTGATTAGTGGATTAAATCCTCAGGTGAGGTAAATCACTCCAAGGGGGTGGACTGGAGTAGTTTAGTTAACAACGAACCAGGATAAAAATCATTGTGCAAATAGTTTTTATCTTACAAGTTTTAAAGCTACACTTATTCAAACCCCCCCTTTCTAAGTGTTTTTCCATCCTTCAGTTATATGTGTGTATGATATATGTTGTGTGGCTGTTTTGTGGTGTTTGATCAACTTGAATCGATTTGGTCGAGGTTGAGGAATTTGGGATTCAGGTTCGTATGCTGTCAATTGCGATTGAGATCTCTGATTTTTGCCAGTTCGCGCCGCGAAGGTAGGTTGGCGCCGCGAAGGCGTAGTTCTTTTCTCGTTTCGTGTCGCGTGCATATGTTTGCACCGCGAAGGTGTCGTTTCCTGGCAGCGCGTCGCGAACATTGTGTGGCGCCGCTTGCTGCTAGTAATTTTTGAGAATTTTAAAGATGCATAACTTTTGAACCGTTGGCCTGTTTTAAATGCCGTTTCGAGCAGGATGAAGCTTATGAAATATTCCTTGTGTTATAATAATAAAATGAGCAGCATCTTGAATTTATTTTATCAACATTTTCTTGTTTTGATGTATGATGTGTTGTGATATATATGATAAGATGGAACGATACAAGCTATGTTTAAAACATGATTCATGTGATGATTGGTTTGTTGGTATGATGAATCTTATGAGATAGTTTTGTGATGATGTGAGTAGGATGTGAATATCTTGTTTGTTGGATGGATGACGTATTGTTGACATATATGATGAAATGTGACAATATAAGATGTTGTTTTGAAAAACATTATGATGTGATAATTTGTTGAGAATTATATAATGATGATTGCTTTGTTTAGAATGATGTAGATACACGTATATTATTTCTTATTGATGATGGTGATTGATGCAAATACATGTATGTTCTTTAATGATGATGATGATGATGATGATGATGATTGAATTATAATTAAATGATGCTAATATATATGAACATACTTGATGATGATGATATTGATGATGATGATGATGATGGTATAAGTATGTTGTATATGTTGCATTCATTCATATTCATTGTTGATGCTGTATCCATGATGATGTGTTGGATCAGTAAAGGGCATGATTCCCATTGTGTGGAATCTGTGCTGGCAGGGCCGTATCTTGATGATGTTGGATCGGTCATGGGTTATTCCCATTTGATGATGTTGGTACCACATGCATAGTGTCAGTTGCATTCATATGCATGATTTTTATAACATGATTGGATGTTGTCCAGTGTTATGATTTTGTTATGATGTGTTGGTTTGATGAGGATGAAACTTGTCTGAATTCTGAATATGTTTTCAATTGGGAGAATGATGTAACTATGAGGTGTCATTATTTATGATTCAATAACATTTGTTAATTTGAATGAGACTCACCCTTACTGTTGACATTTTCAGATTGGCAAGTAGCGGCTTTTGGCTTTGGTGAGGATAGCTTATATGCTAGTTTGCTTAAGTATAGCGTCGGTGTCATGCTCTGATATTGTAACACTAGGGAATGCTAGTTTAGAGTCTACGACATTATTCTATTTTGTTGTTATTGTATTAAACTTGTGGGATATTGCATAGATGATGTTATGCTTATCCGTATGATGAATATTCCGCTGTGTTAACATGAGATGTTTATGAGTTATGATGAATTGTTCCTTAGTGAAAGCATGACAATGGATTTATGATAAATTGGTCTAAATTGAATTGTGGCACCCTTGTTTTCATGTTTACTCTGAATTATTTTATTAATTTCCGCGGGGTTTAGAAGGGTGTTACACAAACAGATCAATGTGCAGAAGTTTTAGCGGCCTAGAGGAAGAAACAACATTCTTAGATTTGAATGAAGATTTGGAAAACTTCCCTTTCTGACATGCTTCGCAAAGAGCATCTGATTTATATTTCAAATTAAGGAGTTCTCTAACCAGATTTAGTTTGTTAATCTGAGAAATCTTTCTCAAACTAGCATGGCCTAATCTTCTGTGCCAGACCCATTGCTCTTCACTAACAGACATAAGACAAGTTACCTTTTGATTCTTGAGATCTTGAAGATCAATCTTGTAAATGTTGTTCTTTCTCTTGCCTGTAAATAGGATTGAGCCATCCTTCTGACTTAAAGCTTTGTAAGACTTTTGATTGAAGATTATGTCATAACCATTGTCACTTAATTGACTTATGGACAATAAGTTATGAGCTAATCCATCTACAAGAAGTACATTAGTTATGGAAGGAGAGTTACAAATACTTATGGTTCCTGAGCCAATTATCTTGCCCTTCTGATCTCCTCCAAACTTGACTTCACCAGCGGGCTTAAGCACCAGGTCTTGGAACATAAACCTTTTTCCTGTCATGTGCCGCGAGCACCCAGAGTCCAGGTACCATGACATGTTTTGCTTTATCTTCTTTGTTGCCAAGGATATCTGCAACAGAAATTATCTTCTCCTTAGGTACCCACATTTTCTTGGGTCCTTTCTTGTTAGTTTTCCTCAAGTTCTGATTGAACTTGGGTTTAGCATGATATTTAACAGGAGGTACATCATGATATTCCTTAGTTTGAGCAACATGATATTTTTCTATTTTGTGTCACATGCTTCTTTGTGTGTGTAATGTGAAAGCTTTTAGCATGCGAAGTGAGCCTAAAATCATGGGAGTGGCCATACTTGAACTGATCATACAATGGCTTGTATGTGATTTTCATATCATCTACAGGTTCAAGTTTGTATGGTGTTTCACCCTCATAACCTATGCCAACTCTCTTATTTCCACTAACAGCATATATCATAGAGGCAAGTTGACTTCTACCAATACCTCTAGATAAGAACTTCCTGAAACCCAAGTCATATTCTTTAAGAATATTGTTCAAGCTTGGAATAGATTTTTCTGAACCAGAAGATGACTCAGCATCTTTGGATAGTTTTAAAACTTTTTCTTTGAGTTCAGAATTTTCTAATTCAAGCTTCTTAGTTTCAGATACAAAGAGCTTTCTCAGCTTTTTGTATTTGATACTAATCTTAGCCTTGATTTCAAGAATTTCAGCTAAACTGGAAGCTAGCTCATCTCTAGATAGTTCAAAAAATACCTCTTCAGAGTCAGAGTCTGATCCTGATGTAGATTCTGATTCAGCATCCATAGTAGCCATCAGCGCTATGTTGGCTTGCTCGTCTTCAGAGTCTGATTCTGATTCTGATGAATCTGAATCATCCCAAGTTGCCATAAGACCTTTCTTCTTCTGGAACTTCTTCTTGGGTTTCTCCCTCTGAAGCTTTGGACACTCACTCTTGTAATGTCCTGGCTCCTTGCACTCAAAGCACGTGACCTTCTTTTTGCCAGATCTTATGAGTCCAGAAGATTCTCCTCTTTCAGGCTTTTTAGAACTTCTGAAGTTCTTGAACTTCCTTTGCTTACTCTTCCAGAGTAGTTTACCCTTCTGGAGATCATGGACAGTTCATCTTCGTCTTCTTCTGATTCTGACTCTTCATAATCTTCTTCCTCCGCCTGAAAAGCATTAGTGCATTTTTTATTCAAAGATTTTAAAGCAATAGACTTACCTTTCTTTTGAGGTTCATTAGCATCCAGCTCTATTTCATGACTCCTCAAAGCACGGATCAGCTCTTCCAAAGATACTTCATTCAGAATCTTTGCAATCTTGAATGCAGTCACCATTGGGCCCCACATTCTGGGAAAGCTTCTGATGATCTTCTTGACGTGATCAGCTTTTGTATATCCCTTGTCAAGCACTCTTAATCCAGCAGTTAGAGTTTGAAATCTTGAGAACATTGTTTCAATGTTTTCATCATCCTCCATCTTGAATGCTTCATAATTCTGGATTATGCAAGAGCTTTTGTCTCTTTGACTTGGGCATTTCCTTAATGAGTCATCTCTAATGATTCAAAGATGTCATGGGCAGTTTCTCTGTTTGATATCTTCTCATATACAGAATAAGAAATAGCATTCAGCAAAATAGTCCTTGACTTATGATGATTTTTAAATTGTTTCTTTTGATCATCACTCATTTCTTGTCTTGACATCTTTTCTCCACTAGCATTTACTGGATGTTTGTAACCATCCACAAGCAAGTCCCATAAATCACCATCTAGACCATGAAATTAACTTTCCAATCTATCTTTCTAGTATTCAAAATTTTCACCATCAAATACTGGTGGTCTAGAATATCCATTTCCATTGTTGTGTTGATCATTTGAAGTAGATGTAGAAGTGGATGTAACAATATCAACTATATTGACTTAGTGTTTTTCTCACCCTGAATCTTTTTCTAACACGGTTAAGTGCTTGCACCTAGAACCGGTGCTCTGATGCCAATTGAAGGATATAGAAACACTTAGAAATGGGGGGTTTGAATAAGTGTAACTTTAAAAACTCTTAAGATAAAAACAATGAACACAATATTTTTATCTTGGTTCGTTGTTAACGAAACTACTCCAGTCCACCCCTTTAGAGTGATTTACCTCAATTGAGGATTTAATCCACTAATCAATCTTGATTACAATGGTTGTCCACTTAGAAACACTCTAGGTCTTCTAGAGTATACTGATCACACCTTGATCACTCTAGGAAATCACCAGTTAGAAACTTCTAAGTCTTCTAGAGTCTACTGATCTCACTGATCACTCTAGGAACCTTTTACAAATCAATGTAAAATAAATGTTTACAAGAGTATGAATTTGCTTCTTAAAAAGCTATAATCACAACTATGATATTTCTCTTAAGTTCTAAGCTTATCACTAACTAAATATTACAAAGTATGTGATGTTAAAGATGAAGTTCGTAAGTATTTATTTCAGCAGCGTTTTGGTATTCTTGCAAGAGTTATATATTGCTTCTGATCAGAACTTCACTATATATAGGCGTTTGAGAAGATGACCGTTGGAATGCATTTAATGCGTTGCGTGACTGGACAGCTTTGCATTTAATGTTTTCACTGTTTTGTCAACTACCTCGAGCCATGTTTTTCTCTGCTTTTACTGACTTTGCCTTTTGTAGCTTCTAACGTTCCTTTTGTCAGTCAGAGATTAGACTTCATAGCCTGTCATCTAGTACTAACTTCTGATCTCAGATTTTATGAATACAACGTTTGAATAATCAGAATCAGAGTTACAGCTTGGTGCAGAGCATCTTCTTGTCTTCTGACTTTGAAGTGCTTTAGCGTGATACCATAAGAACTTCAGTGCTTCTGCATCTGATCTCAAGTTCTTCTGATGCTTCATAGACCATGTTCTGATTCTGCTTGACCATCTTCTAATGTCTTGCGAGAGCATGTTTTGATGTTGCAATCCTAAACCTTCTGAGTCAGTGCTTCTTGGCACTGAATTGTGCATACTCCTTATATATTTCCTGAAATGAAAAATGCATAGGATTAGAGTACCACATTGTCTTATACAAAATTCATATACATTGTTATCATCAAAACAAGAATATTGATCAGAACAAATCTTGTTCTAACAAATATGAACTTTTATAGAAATCATACTTTGGTTAAGTAAGGTTTTCATCTTCATGCTATGATATATAAATGGTTGTGAAATTGATTTTGAATTTTCATTTAACAAATCATGCCAAATTACAATGATTTATTCTGAAGTTTCTAATTAGTCAGAAAACTTAAATGAAGTATGCATGATTAAGTTTTTAGAACCATTTGACATTTGTATGAATTTTTTTTAGGACAAACAAAATGATAAGTTAGGGAGAGTTGATAAGTGTCAAAATTACTTGTTTCACATTAGCACTTATCAACTTATATAACAAGAAATGATATGAAAAACCCCTAACTAGTCATAAAAAGGAGATAAAACTTTTGAATGAATATTTTAACTATGACATTCACGGTTACAACTGAAAATATCAAATCAAATCATAAAACATAGATGCTTAATAGAAAAGGACTCATTGGGCGAAGCAGTGGCTCGCCCAACAAAGACAGGATACTAACAAAAAGCTTCCTTTATTAGACATTCTTGTCAAGCGAAGACACATATGACTTATGAGCTAAATTACTTCATGGAGAAGTAAAGTATTTATGTTGGGTGAAGTGACAACCTCGTTGGGCAAAACAGGGAGGTTCAAAATTGACTATGTTACTTTAGGGTGAATAAAGGATTTGCTTGATTGGGGGAAATATAGGCTCACTAGGAAAAATGAGTTTATTATAACCTACTTGGTGAGTTGGACATAACTTACTGATGAAAAACGACATGCTTATTGGGCGAGCTAATGCCTTCCTATCGCACCCCAATTTTTGACCCGCATATTTCATTCGTTGGCTTGTCCCATTTTTTATTTCATGTATATTCATCATTTAAACATCGCATCGTTGCATATTCTGAAGAAAAAAAACAGACTTTTGATAAAGTCGATAAAAATAGCTTGCATTTTCACATCTTTGCATATTTTTATTCGAGTTATTATTTTTCGAATTTTTATTTTGGATTCCATAGATTTTAGTTTTTTTATCATCATCACTTTAAATAAAATATAAATTTGTTTAGATAATTGTAATTAATTTTTGTTATTATTTTAGATTTAGATTTTATTTAGGTTTTTTTTATTAATCAAAGAATATATACAAACAAAAAAAGAAAAAATAGTTTAAATGTTTTAGGCCCATTTCTTTCTTTTCTTTAGGCCCATCTTCTAAGTCAAACAAAAAAATAATAAACTTTTCATTTTCAGATTCTTTTCCCACGCCTCTTCATCAACCTTCATAAGACCATGTGCAATGGTAGAGTTATTTAAAGTCCACACCACAAAATCATGTGCAGTGGGGTGTGTAATGTAGTGTTGAGTGTGTGTTGGAGGAGAGAGATGTTGAGAAAACTCAACACCATTTAATCTGACCGAGGGCATGACGTGGCAGCGCCTCATTGGTCTGGGCCAGGCGCGTGTAGCCCACTCGCTGGGTGTGAGAGTGGGTCTTAATCCACGCGGAGAGAGAAAGAGAAAAGGGATAAGTGCAGCCACGTGGCTGTGCTTGATTGGCTGACCAGATTTTTATCCATTTAATACTTTGAACTCAATTATTTCGTTGCAAATTTTTTTTTTTTTTACCAAAATTCATGATTTTTTTTCTCTATAAATAGAGACTTGGTTCATTTGATTTGGACACAGAAAAAAAACCAAGATTTTCACTATCTTAATTTTATTATTAGTGTTTATTTTGAAGTTAAGTGTCTTTTTTTAGTGAAATGGATCCCAATAATCATTTTAACACTCAAAATTCTGCTAATTTTCCATTTAACCAAAATCCCAACAATTTTCCAAATCCCAACAATTATCAAAATCCCAACTATTATCAAAATCCAAATCAATTTTCCAACCAACATCCTCAAAACATACCTAATTTTGGTTTTCCACCAAATTTCAACCAGTCATCCTCTGTTCCAAACTTTCAAACATATTATGGATCTATGCCGAGAAATCCATCTCAAATACCCCCGTTTAATGGTTATGTGACAATGGCGAATGCAAATTTTCCAAGTGGTGGTGTACCTGAATTTCCCGAGTTTTCAACACAACTAACTATTGGTGGCATGATAGTTTCTAATGAAGTCGGTCCGAATTCAGAGGATTCAACTCCTAAGAGCAGGAAAACTCAGCAACCAGCATGGAACATTGAACAAAATTTGGTGCTAATTAGTGGGTGGATTAAATTTGGAACAAACAGTGTTGTCGGGAGAAACCAGAAAGGTGAAACATATTGGGGTAAAATTGCTGAGTATTGTAATGAGCATTGCTCATTCGATCCTCCGCGTGATGGACCTGCATGCCGAAACCGTTTTAATTATATGAACAAAGTGTTGGGTAAATGGATTGGCGCTTATGATGGCGCTAAGCGTATGCAAGGAAGTGGTTGGTCGGAGAATGATGTTTTGGCAAAAGCGCAAGAATTATATGCATGTGGGAAGAATGTTAGATTCACTTTAATGGAAGAATGGCACGCTCTCCGTGATCAACCACGTTATGGTAGTCAAGTAGGAGGAAATATTGGCTCAGGAAGTAGTGGATCTAAGAGATCTCGCGAGAGTGATGCATGTGGCTCAAACACTGTAGAATCCAGTGCTCGTCCTATAGGAAGGGAGGCAGCTAAAAAAAAGGGTAAAAAGAAAAGCAAGGAATATGCCTCGGAGGTGGTGGACAAAGAATGATTTGTATCGTCCTATACGTTAATTGTGTGTTGTATTTTAAATTAATTTAAGATGATTTGTATCGTATCCAATTATTTAAATAAATTTTGTTTTTATTACAAAAAATTAAAAAATAAATTATTAAGTATTTATTATTTTAATTTAATTTTAATCGATAATTGAAATTTTATGTAATCATAAAAATAAAAATAAAATTTAAATAAGAATATGAAAATAAAAAGTGGTGGGGTAGGGTGTTGAGTGAAAAACCATTGGAGAGGCTAAAAGTTGAATGGGTGTTAAGTTATTAGGTGGAAGAAAGAGAAAATGATGTGGAGTGTTGGGAGTTGAAAAAGTGGGTGTTGAGTTTTTCAACCATTGTAAATGGAGACAAAGTTTACACCAAATTGGCCATACATAATGGATAGCACAAGAAGAGGAGGAGAAGAGGATTCAGTAAAAACGGCCACAAACACAGAACCTCTGCTCATTTTTTTTCACTGACCTCTAAAATCAAACCTCTCATACACCACCAACAATCCCCAAACCACACAAAACCTCCACCTACCAAACTCAAACGACACAACCTCAATACCCTGCATACATCCTCACTCCATATACACTCAAACTCACCAACCTCAACTTTGAAACATTCATCCCTCACGCTCACACACAGACTACAACTGCACGATAACAAAAACAGAAGCACACAGAAGGATTTAAATAGAGGTTCAACAACAAACAGAAGGAGAAGAAGAAGATCAAGAAGTGTAAAGCGTACCTGGGTTCATAATCTCTTTCCTGAATCATAATGAAATCACCGGGGTTTAGGGATTGATTTGGGGATAAGGGTTTAATATGTTTTGTTGCTGTTGTATCACGTTCATCCATGATTGATTCGAGATCGAGAGAGAAACGAAATCAATCGCGAGAGGTGAGTGAGAGAGAAACGAGATCAATCGCGAGAGGTGAGTGAGAGAGAAATCGAGAGATGTTTGTTGCTGTTTCTGGGTTAGGTTTTTTGAAACGATTTGTGGAGCATGAGAATCGTGAGAGGCGCTGAGAAATCAAGTTCTTTTCTGTTTGTTGTTTGTTATGCGGTTGAAAGTAATGATAGAGAGAAGGAGGCGGAATGAGTAATCAAAATAAGGCAGAATTCTCTTTTGTGAAGTTTATTTTGATTTTATTTAATTTATTCTTTATTTTCAATTAATGCATTTAATTATAAAATAAATAAAAATATTTCATGAGATTTTTATGGGGTGGGACGGTTTGTCCCTATTTTTTCTCCCACACATAATTTTTTTCCCTTCCTTTTTAATAGGGAAAACTATAATTATTATTTTTTCTTAATTTGAATTAAAAAAAATGAAAAAAGAAATAACTTATGTGAGATTTTAAAGGGGAGGAGCGCCACTGCCTTTCTCACTATTATTTTTTTATTCTATTTTATTTACTCATTCTTTTTCTTTATTAATTTAATTATTATAATTTAGAATCTTTAGAAGTTAATTAGGTTTCTGTATGTTTGGGCCATGATTGCTAGTGGGCCTAGCTCTTTTTTTTTCTTCTACAAACCATATTTCATTATACACCTCTTCCTATTTTTTAATCTATAGTAACTCAAATAAACTAGTTAAGTCATTGATACACCCCATTTCTCATTTCAAACAATTTTTACAATAAACCTTGGTCAACACCAAGTTCCTTTTTTCAATTTCTTTTTCATAATAAAAAATACTTTAAATAATCGAATCAAGTTAATCGATAATGGATGAAGAAGGATTTGTACGTACTTGTACAAATTGTTCTAAAACATTTAGGCGATAGCCGTTAAGCCTTTGTTTGGATGTTTAAACTCCATTAAAGATTTCATAAAACTCGATTTAATTCACCTTTTTTTTACAAAATGCTTTCTTTTAACAATTAAATCCAATTTAGTCTATAATGGATAATGAAGAAGGATTTGTACGTACTTGTACAAGTTGTTCTTGAAGCATTTAGGCGATGGCCGTTAAGCCTTTGTTTGAATGTGTAGACTCCATTAAAGATTCCATAAAGCTCTATTTAGCAAATACTCTTTCAAGTACTTTAAGCGATGGCCGTTAAGCCTTTGTTGGCGTACTTGAATTCCACTAAAGATCTTTCAAACTCAATTCATTTCACCTTTTACAAAACAATTTCAATTCACTAAATTACATCTTTCTCTCGCCCTAGTGCGAATCTTTTTCATCACTTACGAGGGGGTTGTACGTACTTGTGCAATTTTCTATTTCAAGCATTTAGGCGATGACCGTTACGCCTTTGTTTAAATGTTTGATTTCTCTTAACAATAAACTTCAATTTATTCACACCTTTTAATTTTAAAACCTCTTTTAACAAAACGAGACACTTAGTCACATTCAAATGCAATTATACTTTCACATGTGAAGATCGATTTCTTTCCACTCGAATGCGATGATGGGCAAAATCTTGTTCTAATCTCGATTTAGTTATCCATTCTTGTAGTGATGCAAACAATCTCTTATCCATGTGCGCATAGTATTATTTAAATGCGATCGAGTACCTCTCGCTAAAATCAACCAATAAATACTCGTAGTTTTATCCCGAACTACGATTGCTCTGACTTTCCCATTGTACGAGGGAATACGTAGGCACAAGATACAAATGTCTTAGCGAGAACAATAATAAAAAACCTTTTTTGTTCCTTTTTTCTTTCCAACCTAATAAAGAACGCAAGTAAATATTTAGCAAACAATCGATCACAAGAATAAACTAAATGGGTCCCATCGAGTACGATGGAGGTGAGGGGTGCTAATACCTTCCCATTGCTTAACTGACTCCCAAACCCTAATTTGGTTGCGATGACCATCTTATCCTTTTTCTTTTTTATTCGTGGGTTTTATCGATATTTTCCCTTTCCTTTTGGAATAAATAAAATTTGGTGGCGACCTTGTTGTACTTCGAGCGCGTGAAAACGCGTCGAGTACATTTTTTACCGCTACACTTCCTAGGTGAAAATACCTTATCATATCCATATAAATATAGAGGTCAGATCCTTCCCATAAATCTTTCATTCATTCCATAATTCAAAAATGATATTAAAGAGACCGCAATGAGAATTGAGAGGAAGAAATCCCAATGGAGGTATTGGAGAGCAAAGGTGGAAGCTTTGTCTAGTCAGAGAAATCGTTGATGATTCTATTTTATTCTTTTTTTGATCATCATTGTAAAACTACTATGAGTAAGAGTAAATGAAATCTATTTTGTTGAGGTTAGATGTAATTGTAAGGGATTTTAAGGTCATGTGCAAAGGCTAAGGTTTTTTTAAAACGACAAATTGTTAGCGGCTAATTATTTAGCATATATTTACACCTTGACCAGGACATGAACCTGTTGGGCAAGAATATGATCTGAAGGTTCAGAAAATTTCTCCTAAGAAACTCTTTTGACTTCCCCCTTTACACCCTCTGCATCCTCATAACAACCTCCCCCAATTTTAGGGACCGAAACAATCAAATATCGTCTTCTTCTATCCTTTAACATACAGCGGAACAAATGGAAGTTTTAGTACCCTTCTCTAAGCCATCTTATCCTACACTTTTGTCTCAAAAGTTTCTCCTTATGATTAAGATTTCTCCAAGCCTCGTAAGAAGAATTATTTCTCTTCTCAATCATTTCTGTCCTAATCAAAGGTTCATCAATAAGTAGAACTTCATTGATCTCATTGAGATCCTTGATAGCTTGATCAACTTTTAAATTCAACCATCCGAAAACTTCCACATTCCACATCCTTAATTCACCTCTTAATAATTTAAACTTCTCTTTAAGAACGAAAGGTTTTCCTTCCACTTTGAATGACTTCCAAAACTTGTCCACAAAACCTTTAAAATATTTGTCATTAAACCAACAACTGTTGACCCTGAACGACTTAGGTCACTAGTCGACATCACTTGCCTTGATCCACATAGTAGCATGATCTAAAATATCCTTATCTCATATTTCCGAGGAATTAACATGCCACCCCCCAAATTATACATGCCACCTCCCCAAACCTATGAAAATACCAAATTCTCAAACCAATTTTCATTACCATATTTTCAAAATTTTATACCTGAAGAACCAGATTTTTCAAATTTTCTGACGATACCAGAAACGGAGGGCTGAGCAGCAGGCACTGGCGGGCAAGTCAGGAGTTTATATAGATGTCTGATACCTTTCTCTATTCAGTGCTCTTGACACCCCATGTTGGGCTTAGGGAGTGGCGGCATTGACGATGTTGTACACTGCGCTTGATGTTACATCTCGTCCTGACACCAGACAACTTACTGGTTACTTGAGCTTATTACGGGTATATTATAATTTATTAGATGATTTTGTGTTTAATTATTTGGGTGTATTTATTTTATGATTTTTATTTAAGCAGTGTTGGATCTACGAGCTCTTCCCTCACATTTGTGAGTGGAAGATCTAGCATGTTGCGACTACTAACCTTGTGCAAAGAGGTGGAAGGCCAAACAGGCCATTCCAGGAGGTTTGATGTAGTACAGGCGGAGGCTGGATGCTCTGACCTTGGATGATTTCATTTGGACAACATATACAACTCATTGCCCTCTTTATCCTTTTGAGGTATCTACTTTATATTCAGTCGCTGAGGTTCAGGAGCCTGGGCAGTGCGAGGGTGGATACCTCGAGTGGTTCCACAGTGTGCCACACCCTAGGGTCATACCACCTGCCACAACATCTAATGTTCCAGAGCCTTCAGGTACCAGGGATTCTTCCGATCCACCACCACCACCTCCACCTCCCGCAGGTGATCAGGACAGACGCCTACAGTTCATCACCGTTCACTTAGATAACCTCATGAGTTTAGTGAACTCTTATGGTGAGCTTCATACTATTTTAGCTAGGTTGGCCGATGTTGCTTGTGGAGGGCCTATGTAGATTTATTTTTTTTATGATTCTATTATATGCATATTTTGTACGGATGTCTTTTTTATTGCATAATCTTTTTTTGCTAGTACATGTTTCAATTAGAAAAGAAAATAAAATAACATCAATAACAAACAATCATAGTTAACAAACATCATATGACAAACAACAAACATAAACAATACTCTGAAACATGAAAACCTAGGCATTAACGGATGACTCTGGATGTTTCAGACACTTCAGTATGTCGTCCACGAATCTTTGGATCTACGCGTCCAACTCGATCGGAACTTTAGTTATCCTACGACAAAATGATTTCCATATGGTCTTCACATCTTCATCATTCTTCAACTTGATTAGGTTGTATTTCACCCTTCTATTTGTATCAATCCAGTTCTCCTGAAACTCGATCTTTGTCACACTTCTGTTGTAACACCCCTTTTCTAACCCCAAATTATAATAAACATTCACAGAGTATTGACATGCATATAATAAAAAGGGTGTCACATGTTGTTTTCACCGTAATGAAAACCCAAAACAAACACACCAAACATGCACTAATCATCTTGTAACACAATTTGATACCTAATGCTTTCATAAATTATGCACATCGCACGCGAAATAGTAAACATCAAGAAATTTCAATGAATATATCTCATACTATATTCATCTACCAATTCAAAATAACATAATCCAACTATGCTATTTGAAATTCCAAATATCTAGGCAACATAGCATTAAACAACATATCCAAATTATTGTGTCAAATACAAACAAGATAGCAATATTCAAACATAAGCATAAGTTCAAATAAAATTCCCCCAAGTGTTACATGATCAGAGCATATGACTCGCTACCTAATTAAAACAACAAAACTCACAAGCTCCTCGACTAAATCCTCGGACAAGCTCACTACTCGTCATAACCTGCACGATGTCACAATAAACATCATTCAAATAGAAGGGTGAGAATTTACATCATAATGAATACATACAATATGACAATGAATATAGCATACAATAGCATTATCATATCCTCATACTTCATAATTGAATAAGTTCCACAATTATTAAACAAAACACAATTCTCAATCATCACAAAACAATTCATATTAATTCAAATAATCACATAACACATAATGCGACTCGAATACAATTAATGTGACTCAATGCATGTGGTACCATGTGAGCATCAAGCTCACTGCTCCCGATTATAAACTAGAGCTACACTTCCGATCCGGACAAGACCAAAGCCCTCAAAATTATGAACCTTTAGTTCACCGCTTCCGAACCACAAAGGAACAAAGCCACGCCTATGTTTCCACACAAGGATCAAAGTCACCCGCTTATGTTTCCACACAAGGATCAAATCCACCATGAATGCATGTACAATTATCACAAGATATATGCAATTAAAATTATCCATACAATCTTAACATACCGCATACCACAACACATTGAATTATCCATCAATTGTAGAAAATACATCAAGTAATCATTCACAACGAATGCATCCAAATAACATATGTTCATTCACACAATTTCATGAATAACATATCACCTACATATCAACAAATGTCATCCACAATTCATCGATTCATAACTCACATATACATAATTATATGTTATTCATACAACAACATCATAATTAATTCATCATGTGCTAACCATACAAATCATATCATATAGATAATCACGTTAGCTTCCTAGCACTTTGAACGACACATAAAATGGAGTTACGGATCAAAAGTTATGACATTTAGAAGTTTCAGAAAATTCTGCATAACAGGGTTTGCTTAGCGGCCTCCCAGCGCGCTAACTCAAACTAAATCCAGAAAGTTTGGTTTCCAAAATCTCTCTTAGCGGGCCAAGTTCGCTTAGCGGACTCGCAATTTCTGAAATTCGCTCCCAGACTTCGCTTAGCGGCCTGAGCTCACTTAGCGGGCTTGCGATATTGCAGAAAAATTGCAAAGCAATCAGTTTCGCAAATGGGTGTCCCTACCCTTCTAAACCACTTGCATAAAACGAGTAATGGTACATACAACCAGTGTTTAGCACATACTACCAACAATTTATACCAAAACATGTTTAAGCATACAATTTCATGGATTTCTACACAACCCTAACATTTTGAAAATTATGAAATAGAGAGATGAACACATATCATAATACTACACATTGCATAAGTATATAATCAAGATAATGAAGATTCTCACCCTTACTTGATTCAAAACTCCTTCTATCTTCAAGAATTTCTCCAAATCCTCTTCTCTCTTCTACTCTTCTCTTGTCTTCCTATTTTCCCCAAAATGAAATTATGATTCTAAAAACCTAATTCTCTTACTATCTTCCCTTAAGTTAGTTGGGCTTAACCCACCTATTTCACTTATTATCATATTTCTACCCATTAGGCCCAATAACATATTATCTCATTAATAACTCTATCAACCCAAATAACACAAATACACATATAATTAAATATTCAAATAATCATTATACCACATAGTAATTAATTAAAATAAATAATTAATAAAAACACCAAATAAAATAATTAATAAAATTGAGATGTTACATCTGTTATCGGAATCAGGCAGCAAATTATTCAACATTTTTTTCAAGGTGGCAAAGGATTCGAGCCCATCTGAAATCTTGGTTTCAACAGCAGGGTTGCAGCCATTAAAATACACTTCTACATTAATCAAACACTGAGGAAGAGACATTTTGTTGAAATATGTTATCCAATAACCCTAAGACCCTTATTTATATAAATGATGAGGCATTCTAGATCACACATATGTGTCGGTGCAATCAGGACTCTCCAAAAGTGTCGGCAAAATCTCAACCGTTGAAAAAACTTAATATTAAAACATACCGAAAATTTCAGTTATAATGAAGTTTTTGATACTGTTCAAAATTTTCAAATTTCTGGTATACTATAAATTTCAAATACACTGGCGAAAATATATTCGTACCGAAAATTTAGTAGGATGTAGTAGAAATTTTGTCCGAAAATAGAGATAAAAATGAAATAATAAAATGAAGGGTGACATGTTAATTTCTTCCTATTTCCTGACCAACCAGCTTCCAACTAAATAAAAATCTGTCTAATATACTTTTAGCACTTCCATAGCTATTGACCTAAGTAAATCGATTCTCAACAGTCTGATATCAACAACATCCATAGCATTGATGAACTCATTAAATTCTTCAATTTGCCTTCGTCTACAATGGCGTTGAAATCTCCGCCCAACACCCACTTCCCAAAACCAAACTTCCTTTTGGCATTCATCAGCTGTTGCCAAAGGATCCTCTTCTTCTCAATGAATCAAGACGAATATATATTGACAAGAACACACATTTGATTATTATGCTCAGCACACACACCTAAGAAACCTTCGCCTGAGAAGCTAAATAACATAGAGATAGATCCTTTCCGCCACATAGTTACAATTCCAACTGCCATCCCCTTTCGCCGACCATTCAACCTCAAAATTGCCCTAAAGACCACAAGCAAACTCATCATTCATCTTCTGAATTTTTGTTTTTAGAATGAACACCACATGGATCTTTATCTATGACCGTCGTCATCAGTCTTTTCAAATAGTGGATTCACGGCAGTCATTTAACTCATATATTCAATCCAGCGGATTTTTTTCCAATAATATCGAAGAAATGGTCATAGTTTGAAAAAGGTTTCTAGAAATTCATTCCATTCTTAATGTTGACTTTTAAGATCAGGGGAACTCCAAAGACAGAGGCACTGGCACATCATCATGAAGATATTTTATGGGAGTATGCCAATTACTATCTTATTACTCAGTGAGTGCAAACTTTACAACAACTTTCACAATCAAATCACATATTTTACAAAAATCAATACAAATCCTGTACACAATGAAGAATGAAGAGCTATGGTGACATTTATATGCATCTCAGGTAATTCTACAACTACATTTCTTCATACATATGCGTACTCAAAAAATAGGACACCCTTTAGATATCACGCCTGAATCAGATGGACATGAAGCTAAAGGACATCTATCTGAGTTACTACCCCACCAATCTAGGCTGATATGCTGCATTCCCAAACACAAGTACAGAAAAACTCCCATGAAGGCTAATCCAGCATCAAGTGCTCCAGACAAGAGATAGTTATGACGGGTCCACCAACCACGATAGTAACGGTAAGCAACAAATCCTGAGGCAAATCCAACAAGAACCCAACTTGTGTAGTTAACTGGTGTAGCTGGAGGCATTTCGGTTAATGCTCCTAAGATCACAGGCATAGTAATAAGTTTAATCCATGGTTTATCAGGGAAGGCTTTGTGTGCTAGCCAAACAACTAAAGGAGCAATAGCACCCGCCAAGAAAAACCAGTTGATGGCTGAGTAGTGTCCTAGATTTCCAAATATTCTGCGAGGCCCTATCAAACCCCATATCACAGATGCATCATAGAATACATGATCACCTGGGCAAGTCCATGGGCTTCCTGCTGGAAGCAATTCCCTATGGCATATATTTGGAACTGTTTCTATTAGCCACCATGCTGTTAATAGATGCACAATTGCAGCTATTATTGTGCCAAGTACCTGCCAAAGGAAATAGTGTAATTAAGCAAGGGAATCATAATTACTAATTGATTTCAGTATTGTTTCTGATGATGCCCGTATCTGTCTTTGAGTCAATGCTTCATATATTACAACACAACTTAGATTGAATGCATGTTTGTCTAGTGTTGGCCACGACCTACACTAATACGACACTTATACATGTGGTTAAATTTTAATATTTCATAGATTACAAGATATAAGTTGGGTGTATGTGTTAAGTAGATTACAAGACAGTTTAGATCAATACAACATGAGAATCAAATCAACTCATGTAAAGAGAGTGTTGTGCAAACCTGTGCCAAGAACATTGCTCTAGGAGGAATCTTCATGTAATGGCCAAGCTTAAAATCTTGCAAAAAGAAAATGGCCTGTTTCATACTCATGTTCCCATACACTTTAAACAACATGACTGCAATAGGATAACCAGGGTAGATGTATCCAATTATGTACTCTGTTATCACATTCAAAGCAGGTGCCTGATTTGTCGTAGCTCTGATTATTCCAACAGGAAGAGTAAACGATACAGCAACAACACATGCTAACATCACACCCCACCATGGTAGCTGGAGTTGATCGTTGTAATATTCACACACAAATATAGCTGCCGTAATGCTGAACAAAAGAATGCAAAGGAACCACCATTCAGGAACTTGTTTATAATTTTTTCTCATGATCTTTGTGTGTATATCTATCTTCTTCCCTTGAAAAGCAGACTTACTGAGCTGCAATATATCACTGCACAGAGAACATACAATATCAACCGGTGATGAAAAGTCATATGTTTTTAAATTCATTAAATAAGGAGGCAGTGGCAACAGATATTGATCAATTGCGATCCCCAATTACAATTGCAACTGCAATATAAATATTTTAGCAATCTCAGCCGGGCAGCACAGCACCAATTGTAACTGTGTTCTGTGCATTTTGCTGCAATATCAAGGTTTATAGTGTAACCGCAACCGCAATTTATAACTATGATCATGCATATAGTTCTAAATTTCTAAATAGCGGTGTAAAATTGCAATTGCAACAGCAATATAAATATTTTTGGACTCCCTGCACCAGCAAAATGACAGCAATTGCATCGTCATTGGCCGATATTTTACTGCAATATCAAGGTTTGCAGTTTAGCCGCAACCACAATTTACAACTACAATCATGTTTTTAGTTCTAAATTATGGTCTACAAATGCAACTGTAGCATCAGAATAAAAGTTTTAGAAATTTCCACATTGTCATAATTGATTACAGCAATTGCATCTGCATCGGCCTCATTATGCTGCAATTTTATGGCTTGCAGCAAAACTGATTTAGTATAGAATTGTGTGCAGTGAAATGTATAGAATTTCAATTCAACTCTAAGTTTCTAACTATATACATACCTCCCATGGAAGAGCAAGACATGAACGAGAGTTGCAGAAAGGCAAGCAAAACCAATACCATATGACATAGCAAACATGGTGCTAAGATAAAGAGGGCCCTCGCGTTGATAAGCTTCCAAATCAAGGTGGAAGTTAGAGTCAGTAATAGCTGAGATGTTATAGTTTTGACCATCAGAGCTGAATAAACCATCGGAAAAGATGGGAAATCTTCTTGCGTGGTAAAGATTAAGGGTATAAGCAGTAGGAACAATGAGATACATGAAAATGCCAAAACCAACAGCAATGTTAGCAGTAGCAAACCATGGACTAGCCAAAGGGGTACCAAGATAAGAACATATACTGGACCAATCAAATCCAACAGCTCCAAGTCCAAGACCATTTAACCCTGAACCTAACTGTTGTGCTATAACAGAATTGGGAAACACCCAACATAACCAAGAGAGTGATGTTAGCATTGGAAACAAATAGCCTGGAAACACATAATACGCAAAACTGCAAATAAATGTTATCAGGAAGAACTGATTTCGTGTTAACCCTCCTTTCTGTCTCTCCTCTGTTTCGTGCAGTGCCCTGAAATCAAATCAAGTTCATTAAGTAGAGCATCTGTTACTTTCATTTCCCAAACTTTTTCGAATTTTCTCTCTTTTACTTTTTCTGGCATCTTTTTCCCTCCAAAATACATCAACATCTCGTTTATATTATCCAAAAAAAAAAAAAAGATAAGATACCTGAAAAGCGATACTTGGACGAGATTTTGCGGCCACCACATAGCAGCGGGCTCCACCAAGTAACGACGGAAAACCCCGGCCCAACCAAAGCCCAAAACCTGCGTCGTCAAAACAACCAACAACGCAACCAACACCGTTATCTCCTTCCTGTAAAAAACCTTAATAGCGCTAACCAAATGAATAGCGTAAACACTAGCAGCACCAGAACTCGCGAATATCGTAATAAGCACGTGCTCCTTCACGTTGAATTTCCCGGGATTCAGCGTGAACTCCCACTTCTTCCCTTTCATGAAAACTCTGTTGGTCACCGTCGCTGCCATTAGGTGACCCAGCGGAACCACCGCAATCTGTGCTGAGATTGCCGTGACGGAAAGAGGCTCTCGCCGGAACCCGAAGAATTGGTTCAAGAATGAGAGAAAAATGCAGGCGAGAGTTCCTAATGTCCATGTTCGGAAAGTGAAGACCGGTAGGAATGGATCGTCGGTTACCGGAACTGTGAGCGCTACCTGTTCGATCGGAGAATTCTCGTCGTCGGATCTGGATGCACCGTCGTTTGTTGTAACTGAAAGTCAATGAATTAGTTTTCGAATAAAACAAAAAGGTGTTCGCATGGAGAAGAGAAAAGCAAAATAATGATAGTAATTAATACTCTGTTAGTAGTAAAGTTTAAGGGGATATACTTAGAGCTTCCTTGATTTCTTGATCACTGTCCATATTGCCTAAGTGATGATAGAAATAATTTTGGAATAACGAAGCTTTTTATTGGAGGTTTAAATTTTTTAGTATCTATCTGCCTTTTTCTCATATACATCTGGCTAGGTTATGCCAAAAACTGAAAAACGAATCTTGTTCGGAATTAGGACTATATTCATTTTAGATTCATATTGGTTGAAATCTAGTAAGATGCATGCGTACATTAGGAAAACTCTATTTTTTTTTTCATTAATCGTAAATGTTTGAATTTGTTTTGACAAATTAAGTAAAAATTTAAAGTCTATTGGAAACAATTGCAAAAGTGACATTTTAATTCATAATAATTTAATCTTTTTTTTTCATAAAAAGAAGTGACATTTTATCTCAATATCCACTTTTTCCAATTTATATTCTAAAATAGATGTATTGAATAAAAGATTAATTTTTCCATTCCATAATTCTTCTTAAAAATATTCAATTAGAGGTTAGAAGATGTGATTTAGACTGAGGTTCAAGTTCATTTCATACGATACTTGAGATTTACTTGTATATTTTTTAGTGTTATAATATTTGAACATTAAAATTTAAGGTGTGTTTGTTTTAAGGTTAGAAAAAATATTCTCAATGATAGGATTATGGGAATTCAAGATTTTTATGTTTGATTCAAATTTAAAAAAATTATTTCAAGGAATTTTTTATTCTAAGAAATTTTATTTACACGTATTTTTATTCCAAGGCAGGGCCGGCCCAAACAATTCTGAGGCCCCGTATGAACTTTAAAATTGAAGAATAAAATATTTTTCTTATAATCGAAAATTTTCCTTTGTTTAAATTTTAATTATTTTACTATCGGAAAATAATAAGTGAAATTTTAATTATTATATTTACTTTTTGATAAAAGATCGAGAAATAAGTGAAATATAATATCATTGTTTATTTTATATTTTACATTCATTTTATTGTTTTTCATATTCTCTAGATGTGAAATTATTATTATTCATTTGTAGTCTAATAGTGTTCAATTTATTGAATTGTCAGGTAGCTTTCAATTATATGTATTTTCAATTATATGTATCAGTAATTAATAATTAGTAATTAGTAGTAATAATAATAATAAAACTAAGACTCAGATTAAAATTTTGTTAATTATAATCAATTAAACTAGCTTTTGCTGTTATTATGTTGTTTTTAACTCATCATATGTCAATCAAAATGAAATCAAATTTTTTATTTTAGTGTTCTGAGCATGATGATAAAATATAGTGTAATATAAAAATTCATTCTTTTTTTATCTAAATCATGTACAAGTAGTAGTAGGAATAGTATATAGATATACTTGTCCCACGTCCACGTTGGAAAACATTGAAGACATGAGTTTCACTTAGTATTAATATATGTAGTGTAAACCAAATTTTAAACATTATAGCATTGTATAAGCACCGTAAAAACATTAGAGGCCCCATAAAATATGAGGCCCTGTGCTGTTGCTCATGTTGCACAGTTACAGGGCCGGCCTTGCAAGGCATAAAAGGTGGAAATATAACATTTCTATAGGAATAATTTCAACCAACTATAACTTTCCACTACTAATCACATTTATTTTTATTTATTTTTATTTTTTTCTAATTTTAAATTAAACAAATTTACAATTATTTCTAAGAAACCTTAATTTTTACCAAATACATAAGTGGGAATAATAATCCTAGAAATAATAATCCTGAAAATACTCTTCCAAGAAATATAATTTGAAATCTTGAAACAAAGACACCATTAGGTACCGTATAAAAATCGTATACTAGTATTTATATTTATTTTTTATTTCATATATTTGTATGAATTTAAAAAATATATTATTATGCTATAAAATTATAAAGAAATGCCTTTTTGACACCTAATTGTTTGTGTACAAATATCATTTCTCACATCTTTAAATGTCAAATTTTGTTTTAAGTATTCAAGTTGTTTCACTTGAGGCGCTATGGTTTGGCTTTGGATGAATGAACTCTTGATTTTTTTAAATTCAATTTCGTTCACAATAAAAATTTCTCTTTCGAACTTTAGTTGTCATAGCAAACTTCTAATCTACAATATAAGAAAATCTTATGCTCTACCAAATACCATTTTACCCCTCTGCTCTCATATGCAGCCAAGTGGATGGCTCCGTTGAACTTTAACCATTTTTTTAATCTCAACTCCTATGATTTTTGTCTTTTAAAAGGTACACATCAACTTTAAATATTATATTATTATATTAAGCTTTTGTCAAATCTACAATATAAGAAAATCTTATACTCTACCAAATACCATTTTACCCCTCTGCTCCCATATGCAGCCACATGGATGGCTCCATTGAACTTCAACCATTTTTTTCATCTCAACTCCTATGGTTTCTGTCTTTTAAAAACTACACATCAACTTCAAATATTATATTATCATATTGAGCTTTTGTCAAATCAAACTTTTTGCCATCCTTCTAAACAAATCTAGAAGATATCAATTGCTTCTTTTGGGATTTACTCAGCAACATTTTTATATTTCTCTCTGCTAAAAACACAACCATCTTGTCAAATCATTTTATTTTTATTTGTGGAGTTTTTTACCCTCGACCACAAATATCTTGAACTCTTTTTTCCCTAAATTTTTTGTATGATGTTTTCTATCTTTTGCCAAATCTTCTTCTCTTAGACCTAGAGAAACCACTTAACTTCTTTGTTTCATCATCTGCTTATGATTAATCGCTGTCAGAGTCAAGTTCATTTTTTTCTTCACAAAAATCGATTGAATAATTTGATTGAGTTTATTTCATTTTTAAAAACTTAAAATTGATTTGATGTTTCATAGATTGAAGTCTGTGTTTTTCTTTGTCTTTTATTTTCTTCTTAGACACATAAAAAGTTCTGGAAGTGATTTCGGATATGGAGCCAATAACATATCTAAAATATTCCTCTTCAAATCCAGGAAGTTTTACATTTAATATTCATTTTTTCGGATCTTCAAAATAATAAAAGAAAAACAATGATAACCAATATTTTATATTTGGTTTTGGTTGGCAAAATTTTCAAGTCATGTTCGATACTTTCCTCTTCAAAATGCAAATGGAGAATTTGGATTTTCTATACATGATTGTATTTGTCTTCTGATGACAATATCATTTGCTACAACCTATTTTAACCTACAACCTATTTTAAACCTGTAATCTACGACCTGTTTTAAGTCTACTTCATGCAGTATGCTGAGTTGACATGATGTCAATCATGCAGTCTCTGAAGTCACACCACATACTTACATCCCAACTATGTAAAAATCTACGATATAAGAAAACTAACTGCTCTACCATTTACCATTATGCCCTGCTGATTCAAATGGTATTTATGATTCAACTATTTTTTTATTCAATACATGGTATACGGAAAAAATCTATTATTTATCTAAATTTTTTTCGGGTACCAGAAATTTTTCTATACATTCAATTATTATTTTTTTACGGGTACCAGATATTTTTCTATATATTCAATTATTATTTTTTCACGGGTACCAGATATTTTTCTATACATTCAATTATTACTTTTTCACGGGTACCAAACATTTTTCTATACATTCAATTATTATTTTTTAACTATTAAAAATATACATCTGAAATAAATGCACGTCTCGTATCAGAACCCGTGCGAATGCACGGATTTGTTACTAGTTGGTATAAAAATAGGATGAAAAGAGCAAGGGTGCCCCTTTCCGTTTCCATCATATTTATTGTTTTTTAAATTTGTTTTCTGTTTATTTTAATTATTAGTATATCTAAATGATAGTTAGGATAATATTAAGGCTAGGATTAGTATGGGCCTTGGGCTCTCACTCTCTTTATTAGACAATTTCTTTATACACCCCTATTTTTTTTAAATTCGTGGCGAAATTTTATAAATGTCCCTATATTTCAGATATGCATCTCCGAATGCACATTTTTTTGAGAAAAAGATGATTTCGGATGTGCACATCTGAAGAAACCTTTTTTTAGAAAAAAAGGTGCATTCGTAGATGCACATCCGAAGACACCTCTTTTTTTTTAAAAAATAAGGTGAGTTCGGATGTGCACATCTGAATTAACTCTTTTTTTTTAAAGGACATTTCGGAGATGCACATCCGAAATATTGTTTGATGCAAAAAACAAAAAACAAACCAACAAAGCTTCGATTTATCATAAATAATCGAAATAACAAAGATAAATCAACATGAAATTAAAGTTACATATTGTTAAACACGGGCAGTTGAGGACGACACAACATTTCGATAACGTTGGCTCCTGGTCTTTGAAGTTTCGCATCCAACTCGATTGGACCTTAGAAGAATATTGATCAAAAGTTGACCACGTAACCGCTAAATCTTCGTCGTTCTTGACCTTAAATGGGGTGAACTGGACGTCTCCCTCATCGTCAAGTGAAGGCGAACAGTACTCAAGCTTGACAACCTTTCGATTTTCCGTGTATTGCAAGAGAGAGTTAAGCGTCGGTATCAACTCTGCAAACGACGTGTCGCGCGAGAACCTAAATTGGAACGACATCGGGTAACCACTGTTGAAGTAGAAAAAAGCAGGGTGGGGGTATGTTTGTGGCTTGATGTTGATGAAAATGTATAGGTGCATTATTTATAGACTTCTTGGAGTAATAATGACCCAACAAACCTTATTTTGCTATCAGTGGATGTTTTGGAAATGCATTTCCGAAATAAGCCCTGAAGCATTAAATTTCGGAAGTGCACTTCCGAATTATGCAGAAATATAAACAAACCAAAAGTAGTATGTTTTGGTCTAATTTCACAAGTGCACTAAATGACAACAATTAAATGGGAATTGTAACGACCGTTTTTCTTTTAATTATTTATGTTATTGCGTGTTGTGTGAATTAATTGATGGTTATGTGAATTATGTGTTAATTATGTGATTAATTGATTTTGTGTTATTTTATTAGGAATTATTAATAAATAACATGGGTTAGTAAAACTACTAGTAATTGGGCCTAAGTTAGAATTAGTAATTGAGAGGTGCTAATTAGAGCCCATTAGCATTATGAGAAGTTAGTAATGTTTAACAAAAATAAGGAAATTGGGGAAAATAGAAATTAGAAGCTCATTTTGTGAAAGAAGAGAGAAGAGAAGAGGAGAAAGGTAGGTCAACCCCAAGATTGAAGATTAGAGTTGTCTTCATCCAAACCCAAGATAAGGGTGGGATTTCTTCAATATAAGGGTTTGTATGATGGTAGTTATGGTTGGGATTTTGATTATATGCTTAATAACCATGTTTATGTGAAAATTGCAATGTTGATGATTATTGAGATTGATGAATGTGTTGAGTATTGATGAACCTGTTAAAGATTAATATGAAGGGATATTGTATGTTGATTTGTGTTTAATCTTCCAATTTCTAGATTTGGAATGTTAGGGTTTATGATAGATTTCCATGAAATTGTGTTCTAAACATGTTTTTGATGATGATTGTTGTTAATGGATGTTCAATACTGGTTATATGTTGAAACTGCTAACTGCTGTATCTTTCGATCTGTAACTCCTTTTAGCGCACCATTTGAACCTCTGTAAAGCCGAAATCAATGTCTATCTAATGAAAATGATCGGAATGATTTTTTATAACTTTTCTCGAATTGTATTTTCTGATATTGTGATGTATTACGAAGTGAAATAATGTTGTATGATGATACGACATAGTGACGTGATTGAGAAGTGACGAATTACTATAAAAGTAATGATGTTTTTGTTGCCATTGAATCTTGGCATGGAATTGATGATGTTTAGATGATATTGTTATGTATTATGAATGTTGTGTTTGTGGATGTACATTATTGAGTCGCATCCATTGCATAAAAGAGACGATGGCCTGAAAATGGAAAAAGCGACGATGGCCTGAAAATGACAAAGTGACGATGGCCTAAGAGGCAATAGCGATGATGGGAGTTTTACCCTAAATGGTACCACATGCATATGCATGATGTTGAGTCGCATATTGAGTTGCATTGTTTTTGTCATTGTGATTATGAAGTGGATGTTGTAATTGTGGATGATTTAGTTGTGAAATTGAATATGTTATTATGATTGATTATTAACATTGTTGTTATGATGCAAGTTGCCTTGAGACGGGAAGTGGTAATTTGTGTATGATCTTATCCTTGCTATAAGTATTATCATACGTTCCTTTATACTATCTGATATCTCACCCCTTCTGTTTGAATGTTACCCTTTGTTGGTAACGTGCAGGTAACAATGTGGAGTAGACGTTTACCCTTGTAGCTCGAGTCGGTGTCTATTGCTCTGATACGTAGCACTCTGGGGATTGGTCATTTGCTTGCTTTATGATGTTATGTTTTAGTTGGATTTTGATATCATTGTGTGGAGACTTTTTGTTTAGTTATTGCCATGTTGACAAAAATGTTATAACTTGAAGTCTATCAGTTTTGTGAATTCCGCTACGAAGTTTAAAAGTTATTTTGATTTTGAATGAATAATGGATTATGATTCCTGCGTTGATTGTGTTATGTATCTTTATTAATGAGCTTGCATGAGATTTTTTTTAAGTTGAAAATGTGACGCCTCAAATATATTGTTTTCTTTGAGATTTCGCACTCTGATTTCTTATTAAATTGCGGGGTAGATTTGGAGTGTTACAGGAATGACATAAATATTGAAACATTAAATATAGATATATTATATATGTATTGAATCGATTTGATCTTACATTCTATATGACAATACATATAACAAATGACACACATCCGGTCATTACAAAAAGATCCGGTACAATCTAAAATACGTCGAACGATCAATTGGCGCTTAATTCTAAAACCGGTAACTTCTTCGACTTCTCTCTATTTTCTTCCCTCTCTTGCTTCATCATTTCTTCGAACTCCACCATTCTTTCAAAAAAGGGATCTGGCCAAGTGTCCGCCTCTTTTGTATGATGCGCCGTCCACTCACAAGAAGTAGCTGGAATGGGACACCTTGGTTTCAAAAAAACTTGTGTAACACCCCATTTTCTATCCAATATTTACATAAAATCAGAGTGCGAAAAATTTCAAACATAAAACAAATGAGATGTCACATTTTCAACTTAAACAACAAAACCGGTATTTCTTTATAAGGTAGACACATAGCATTCGACATACAACTTTCAATTTATAATTATTCAACATTTGGTAATCACAACAACTTAGAAACAACTTCAAACAACTAATAATAACAATATTCATCAACTTATAGTAACAACGACATAAACAAAACATCCCCCCGAGTGCTACGTATCAGAGCAAGACACCAACTCGAACTAACAGCAACTAAAAATTTCATACTACTACTTCGAACTTCCATAGCTATTCTTGAGTACCTGCCCATTTCCTATGGTAGGGGAAACATCAGCAGAAGGGGTGAGATATCCAACAATATAAAAAAAACGTATGATAAATAATATACTAGGATTATATCATACAATTTAACTACTTCATAATTTTTAAACAACAATTATAACAATAATTTATCAACAACAGTTATAACAACAATTATCAACAACAAGTATAACAATAATTAGTAACAACAATTATAATAATAGTTATAATAACTATTTCACCGCTTCCAGACAATAGTCATACAACAACAACAACTAATAAACCACTTAATAGCAACCATACTTATTACAAACAGCAACTCATAACAACAACTTGTATCGAGCAGCAACTTATAGCAATGACAATTTATAACAACAATAACTCATAACAATAACAACTTATAACAACACAGCAACACTTATAACAACATAGCAGCAACTTATAACAACAACGACACAATAACAACAACAACAACTTCACATCGACTCAAAATGTGACACAACTATGAACATGCATGTGGTACCATTGGAGCAGAGCTCCCAACTTAAACATATGCCAGGTTATCGAGGCATTTCAACTTAATCAGGTGCCATCCAGGCCAACTTAATCAATGCCATCAAGGCCAACTTAAACAATGCCATCAAGGCCAACTTAAACAATGTAAATGTATGCATGCAACAACAACTACAACATCACAACAACATCAACGCAACAACAACAACAACGATAACAACAACTCAAACATGCATCAATAGCATCAACTTAATCTAATATTGGTCGTTCGACCTACAACTTAGTCATCAACAACTTAAACGTGGTATTCCAACAACAACGTATAAACAACAACATAACAATGTTGGTCATAAAACCTATAACTTAATCAACGAAATTTAACAACAATGTATCAACATCAACATAGTAATAATAACTTGTTCAACAACAACAACATATTCCACAACAACGTAGAAACAACAACATAACAACAACAAATAATCATCACAAAACAGTCCCTAAATTTCTAGGTGCTAACTCTGCATTTTATTAATTAATCCGCTATTAAACAATTCCTACCATTCTAATTCCAACTCTACTATTTGTTAACTTCTATTACTAATTATTATCAACTCTTGTTAAATATCAACATCCTCATTACTTGGGTTACTGCTACATAAGCCATCATCATTGCTACTGTTCTGCTACAGCCATTATACACATAACCTACATAAATCCAACTGAACAATTCAACTTAATTGAACACCCTAAATTATACTATCACTTCACCAATAATCATCACTATAATTTCTACTTCTTAAATTAATCAATTCCAACGATATACTAATTAAATTAATTAAACCCAATTCCTACACCAATAATAATTATAATTCTTACTCAAGGGAATCCTAATGAGTTTTGGTCCCAACAACTATGCAACACAACCAACAGCCAAAATCAGAATATATTTCGAAAACTCGTACAGCACGTGTCGCGAACCATCCTTGGCGCTGTGATCTCATCAGAAACTCTCAACTTAGTAATAACAACATCTAATAATTAACATCAATAGATATCAATTTCCTGCACTTAATTCCTCAATAATAGTTATAAACCCTAGGTTAATTCCCCACAACCATTAGCATTGACTGAACTTTTATAACTTATTCATAAGCATCAATCAATTTCAACTTCATCAATACAATCACAACACACAAAACAGAGGCAATTCACATAATCATAACCCCCCATATACCATTCATCATAATCCTGTTTATAGAGCTAGAACCCCACCCTAACCTTGGATATGAGATTGCTCGACTCTCCAGGTTGCCATAGTTTATGCCTCCGCTTCCAACTTTTCTCCAAAAATCTTTTCTAACAACGTCCAGAGACGCACCAAAAACCTGTTCGGAAATTGCTTTGTCAGACAGACTTAAAATCATCAAAACGAAAAATTGCTCCGGTCAGAAGTTACCTCTATGAGTCTGGAATGTTGTGTACAAGAACCGCGACGATCCAACGGTTGGATTGGGAGAAACGTCTGATTTGCTAAGGTGTCTCCCTGTAGAAACTTGCTGCGAAAATTGGATTTCCTCTAGCTTTTCTCTTCCGCCATGGCTCTCTTCTTCACCTCTCCTCCAAACCCTGTTTCCACAGAAACCTAATTCCCTTATAATTTCTTATATCCAAATAATAATAGTAATAACAATATTATTATTATTTTTATTATTATTATTAATATTATTATTATTATTATTATTATTATTATTATTATTATAACAACTATTCTCATTGGGCTCAACTCCATACACCTCCCAATTACTATCACCATCACAAAACAAGCCCAAACAACAAACTCATTCTTATTCCAATAATTTCATAATAATAACAATTATAGTAATATTCCAATATTATTCCCATATTATTATTATATTATTTCCACAACTTAAATCCATAATTAACAATGCAACTTACTCCAATGCAATAAAATTCCAATTTCTCCGATAAATCCCAACTTAGACAAATTCCAAATATTAAATCCTTAATTAATTTAATTAAATAATTAATCAAATTCGGGGTGTTACAACTTGCACTCGGACACGTCTAAAGGTGGGCGACTATGAAATAGAAAAAATGTCTCCGAAACTTCAAATCTCGTCAAATCAACACACACCCGGTCGTACGCACTTGCTATAAGATGACACATATCAGGGAATGACATCCACTTTGAAACCGGTGCGTGACCGGTAATTGATGGAACAAGGTGTTAGTTGAAGATTTTGACAACTAAGTGTTTTAAAAGGAGTTGTGTACTTCGAACATGGGAAGATTCTTACATGGGAATACTTGGCCGTTGCTTTCTTCAAGCAATACTAATATAATGCTGATCTCGCACCGACTCGCACACAATTACAAAACATGTCCATGGGGCCGAGAGAAAGTTTCAAGGACTATGCTCAGAAGTGGAGAGACTTGGCTGGCATAGTTCAACCTCCCCTGGCTGATAGGGAGCTGGTAGATAAGTTCATGGGCATGTTGACTGGCCCATTTTACAGTTATTTGCTGGGAAGCTCGTCAGTTGGCTTTACCGACTTGATATTAACCGGGGAACGTGTCAAAAGTGGCATCCGAAGTGGGAAGATTCATATGGCTACTTCTTCTAGTGTTACAAAGAAGCCCTATAGTGGGAGGAATGAGGCTAATGCTGTGCACGGTCAGAAGGGTCGCAAAAAAAATGATAGTAGCCAATCTGTTGGAGCTGTCCGAATTTCTACACCAGCACCTCAACAAAATCAACAACAGGGGTACCAGCGCAGACAAGATATGCCCAGAAGGAACTTCACCAAGATCAATATGTCATTAACTCAGGCATGGCAACACCCACTAAAGGAAAAGTTACTTGCACCAATAGCTCCACCAAACATCAATAAATCCTCTCCTTGCTATAATCCTAACGCAAGGTGTGCATATCATTCTGACTGCGTGGGGCATGTGTAATACGGTGGGAGAACTGACTTTTTGAAATTTCGCGGTAAGCAAGAGTCGCCACCGACTTTTATTTTATCCAAATTAAAGAAAGGCTAAAAGAACAGAAAAAACCTTTAAAAGAAATTTTGAGTTTGGGGGGTAATTTATACAAAGGGAAGGTGTAAGGCACCCTTTGCATCCATGGTTTTCCATGGGCTCTTAATTGCTTTGCTCTTTAGTTTTCAAAAGTGTAGAAATGAAATAAGACTTTAGCTTGTAAATAAGCGTAGCTTTTTGAAGGTTTTTGAGAAAAGAGTAGAAAAGGATTTAAACCAGAGCAAGCAATTAGGAGCTAATTACCTTAACATTATAAAAGATTTCTTTTAGCCTTTCAGGGCTATCCATACCATAGGAGGGTAGGAAGTCCTTTTATTTGGAGGTTGAAGGGTCGTCGAAGGTATCGTTCGCCATAAGACTGTCCCTGCCATAGAAAGGGCAGGTAGTCTAAGGGAAGGATAAGAATAGTCATTATTAGGCAACCAAGAGGACACCTCAGCAGTCGAAAGGGACTATCACATCATCGTAGGCAACCTCTAGGGACGAGATCATATAACCGAACTGAAGGCAGCATCACTGGGACTTATGATCTTTAGTGATGAACTGGGGGCAACATTTGCTGAGGTGTCCTCGTATCCGAGGGACTTTACTATTCTGCATTGAAAAGGCAACAAGGCAACAGGCAACAAAAGGGGTTACCATAAAAGGTGTGTGGGTGCACAATCATGTGATTCAATTCAGATAATTATCTTGTAAATTAGTTATTCTAAATTCAATTCGAGGTTGCACTCCCTAGAATTACTAACCACACAATTATAATATAAAGCATAACAGTTTTAAGTGCCTTCAAGGCCACACAATACAACCCAGGAGCAGTTACAAACTATAGCCATGGGGAAGGGGATGAAAAGCAATAAAATAATCCCATAAAGCAATAGATTTAACACAAGTAATCATTAAATAAAAAAAAGAACGAGTTTTAGGGTTACCGAAGGTTTGAGCTTTGACTGATTGGTTAACCCTGAAAATCAATAAAGGCAAAAGAGGAGGGTGGGTATAGGAGGAACTCATTAACAGATGAAGTAAACCCTAATTTAACCCATAAGGCAAAAGTTAAAAATAAAATGATATTTAAATGAAAAGAGTTAGAACTTAGCTTTTCAATTGGTATGACACGTAGTCGGAGGATCTTGAGGTAACCCTGAAAAGTGGCACAAAGAAAAGAACTTTTAGTGTACAAATGATCTAATGACAAACCTCGCAAACCCTGATTTAGGGCACAAGTTAACCATGGTTAATAAAATAAATAAAAACCAGATTAATTAATGATTGGTTTTCAACCTAATTAATTAAATCGGCAAAAAATAAATTTTCGATTCAATTGTTTAACCCTAATAAGTTTTTAAATCAATTAAAAAAATATTAAACTAATTAAGTAATGAAAAAAAATTAATTTAACCATTTAATCAAATAAATAAAAAAAGGTTATTAACAATTAAATCAAATTAATTATTTTAATTATAAAATAAAGATTAAAAATAAATGACTATGATTTTATGAAAAAGAAAGAAACAAAAGATTAAAAGAAATTTTATATAAAAAATAAGAAAAGAAAAGAAAGAAAAAAAAACAATTAAATTGAAAACTAGTTATTGAATAAATAAAAAAAAAATTTGGGAAACTTAGCTGGTAATCCTGTGTGGCATGGCACTGAGGTCTATGGTGGACACGCAGGCTCTGGTGCGTTGGATGAGATTGGATGATGATCCAGTGGCTGAAATAGATGAAGGCATGTGGTACGCACAGGACTTGAATGCACCGGATCCAAGGCATCCATCAACCAAACACGCGCCTATTTTGTTTCAAACCGGCCAATCAGGACGCGCCACTTCATCATCTTCTTCCCCAAAAATTCCGCAAAACATCTTTTATAGCGCTTGTTTGCAAACACGCTATAAAAGCCTCACCTTTCACACCTGCCATTTACGAATGCTACAAGAACAACAAAAAAATATTTCGCGACCCTTCCATCAGGATCGTCCAAGTTCCCTGAATTCAAATATGCTATTGATTTCCTCTAATTTTGCCCTAAACAGAAAACCCCAATTTTAAAGCTTGAAACCCTAACATGGTATCTTGTTCATAAGGCCATAAAAACACAATTAAATTTCCAGAAACACTCATAACATCATATACCACACAAATATGCAATTAAATTACGTGAATGATGCATGAATTGTTGAGATTGAAGGTTTTTAGAAAACGCAAATCGTGGGCTGCTATGCGTGTGTTCTTGAGGCTTGAGGCTTGGTGATGGTACTGATAGCTTCAGAAATCCTCAAGGAATGTTGCTGAATCCTCCAAATGCTTTGAACTTCCCTGCAACCTAGAATTTGATCTTGAAGTTTTCTTGAATTTTTTAGGACTCGGTTTGGGCTCTTTTTGTAGAGAATTTCGTGACCTTGACAATTGATGATGTTATGTTTATATAATGGAATAATTTAGGTCAACAAATTTGAAGAGAATCTTGATGAATCCTTGATTTTCAATTTGGCCAAAATTTGATTGAAATATGTTTCTAATTTAGGCCTAAATTGCTTCAATATTTTCCAATTATCATGTGCACGAATTTGAATCAAATATCTTGCTTAAAATATGATTGAATGTGATTTGAATGAGATCTTTAACAAAATATTTGATTTTTCCATGATTTATATAAATTAATTATTACTTTTAAATAATTAATAATTCATATAAAATCAAATAAAAATCCAAAAATTTGTGGCAACTAGATTTGAGGCCTTGGATGACTTGAGGATCAAGATTGGATCAAAAAATATTGGGCTTGTTTGCAAGAAAATCCATTTTTTAAAAAGATTGTAGTTCAAAAAACTCTCTCTCTGTGCTCCGGCGATTTTGGAGCATCATGGGCCGTGGTCGTGGCCGACCGCGCAGATTGGCGGTTACGACTCCTCCGGCGAGTGTACGTGTATTCTCACCCTCGTCTACCCATACATCAGAAACAAGCAACAAAGGAGAGTCCCGTCACACACCCACGAAAGAAATTGTGGAGCCAAACCCTAAAACACCATTAGGGACGATTTCTGAGGAAACAAAAGAGGATCTAGTAGCGGATTCGAAAGTGGAAACTGAGGCAGAAGAGAAGAATCAGCCGTGGGTTGATGTTATTAAAGGTAATCGTTTGCCCTTTTCTAGGAAACATATCGAATATACTCCCCCTAGGGTTGTGAATGGGGAGATAGAAGTAAATCTAGAGGAAAGTGATATTGTGTCAGAAGTCCAATATTGGGAGAATGCTATAGTCATATATGTGATAGGATCGAACTTGTCTATGAATGCTGTCAAAACTTTCATCAACAATGTTTGGAATTTTGTCTCTATGCCAAACATCTACTACAACGAGGAAGGCTATTTCCTCATTTGTTTCATATCGAAGGAAGACAAGGAGGTTGTGCTGGACAGAGGCCCATACACGATTCATAGGAAACTGATGTTCATTCATGAATGGACCCCTGATTTCACTATGAAGGATGATATGATTAAAATTGTTCCGATCTGGGTTACATTCCCACAGCTCCCTCTGGTTTTTTGGGGAGAGAAATGTATCGGAAAAGTTGCAAGTGTCATAGGGAAACCATTGATGACGGATGAATGCACTGACAAGAAATTGAGGGTTTCCTATGTAAGGGTTTTAATTGAAGTAGATATCTCCACAGAGTTGACAGAGAGTATTAATATCCGAGGCCCAAATGGAGTTTGCTTTAAACAAAGTGTGGATTATGAATGGAAGCCCCAATTTTGTAAGAAATGCAACAAGGTAGGCCATCAATGCAAAGAGAAGAAAGAAGCTATAAAGAAGGTGTGGACTGTTAAAGAAACAACTAAGGAAGGAACAGAAAATGCAGCTGAGAGTGAGCCTGTCCCAGTCCTACAACCAACTGAGCCTGAGACTGCACCTTGGACAATTGTTAGGAGTACCATCAAAGGCAAGGAACCAATGGCTGACAAACCTCTAGAGGTTATTAACTGTCAAAATGGATTTGATGTTTTGGGTCTTGAGGAATATGGAGAGATTTCTGCTTACAAGGTCCCATGGTCATAGCATGGAATGTAAGGGGCTTGAATAAAAGAGTCAGGCATAGGGAGATCAAAGCCCATCTCCACTAATTTCATATGCCTTGTATAACTTTACTAGAGACAAGAGTTAAAGAAAATAATGCTGCCAAGATTAGAGAAGTGTTTGGCAACTAGTGGTCTTGGGTGGATAACTACTCTCAACATCCTAATGGTCGCATCTGGATTATGTGGATTGAGAATAAAGTGCAGCTTACCATGGTAGATTGCTCTGATCAACACATTCACTGCAAACTCCTGCAGCATGAGGGTAGAATTACATATCTGTCTGTCATATATCACTACAAGAAAACAGCAATTTAGCGTCGGCCAAAAGCCGTCGCTAATTGACCAAAAACCGAAGCTACAAACGCTTAGCGTCGGCCTAGTGTCGGTGTCGGGACTGTCATTTTAAACCCCGAAGCAAAGGTAGTGATGGGCCGACGCTACCACTAGTGTCGGCTTTAAGCCACGCTAAGTGGGACAATAAACATGCTCCAGAGGTCTACGGTTACACCATTAGCGTCGGTTTTATGCAACGCTACAGTATGCCACGTGGTCGTTCATGATTAGCTCCCCTTTTTGATACTGTATTTCATCGTTAGCGTCGGTTATGAGCGTCGCTACATTAAGCAACGTGTCCATTTGCTATTGGCTGTCTCCCAGATGGGAAAAAATTGTTTTATTATTAGCGTCGGTTTTAGCCGACGCTATTTTTTTTGGTTCCCAACTATATATTATTAATTTTGATTACGCTATTTTTTTTCTCTTTTGGGTCTGACCAATTTTTGGTGACACCTATATTTTATAAATTTTGATTACACCTATAAATTATTAAATATGATACAATACTATTAATAAATATAATTTAACCGTTTTGAAATAAAAACAATAAATTGCAATATACGATACAATGCTAATAAATCTTCATAGTGATACATTACTTATAATCTAACACATAAGGTTACCAAAATAACACAATCCTATCAGTTGCCACAAAATAACATAATCCTAATACATAAGGTTACCAAAATAATACAGTCCTAACACATGTCAATGTGTACCAAAATAAGTATACTTATAAGTCAAACTAGACATAAGGTTAGTCATAACACATCCTCCCGCAACATCTTCCTCATCCTACTCGTTTTGATCATGATCATCAGCAACATCATCTTCCTCATCCTCCTCATCCTCCTGCAACATTTAATTAGTAAAAATTAGGACCATTTATGTCTGCTATTGACAACTCAAAAAAACTCAATAAATTAAAAATGTTACATTAATTGCTTTGAAAGTGGTTCAGAACGTGAAAGGTGGATATACTTTAGTTAATTTCATTCACTATGCGTAATTAAAATAACCAACAACTACAAAAGGTAGTATATATACGTTTTCTCTTTCAGTCACTATGTTCAGTGTTTACTATTATCTGCAAGTGTGTTGAATACAGAATAATTTATCGTGCAGACTCAAAGGCTCACATATAATTTGTATAAGAAACTCAACGAAAGCATAAGATGTGATATGACAGAAGTAAATGCAGCAATATAGCTATGTATGCAGCAAACATGACTAGTGCATAATTTATTCAGATCAAGCTTATTAAAAAGAAGTCAAAGAAGTAGTAAAAGTACCGAGTAGTTATAATGAGCATGTTCACTCGAAGGAGCACTAGAAGAACCCGGCTGACGAGACTGAAACATTTCAAACATTTTCCTAAGATCTTCAAATTGCTTTGCCAATTCATCTGTCCGCGCATTAGCTTGTGCAGCTTCCGCTTCAGCTCTGGCAGCCTCTTCACGTGCAGCGGCAGCTTCAGCTCTGGCAGCCTCAATGGCTTCGCTATCTGCTTCTCTATTGGGGTTTGTAACAGACACTTGTGTCAAAAAGCTCACTCCATCTCTTACGTTGTGCGCCAATTGTGCAACTCCATAACACCAACCCCGTGTTTTACCTCCGGCAACGTCTTTCCACATTTGTATTCTTGTTGATCCATCCACATCAATACCAGTTTGTGTGGCTTGTGTAAGACTACTCACATATGTTTCCTATACAACATAAGATTAATGTGTCAAAGAATGAATACATCATAATCAGAAATGCAAAAAACAGAAATGTACACATTCAAATTTTCCTAATACATTTCATAAGGTTCTAAGACATGCTCAAATTTTCCTTTCCATTTTATGGCACATAAATTATCAACTGAATGTCACTAGTGCTGCTGCTATCTATAGCACTAAAGACTTAATAAACTGCTTCAAAATCCAGACATAACTCCACAACCTTGAAACCTTTATTATTAGCTAGCTAGAGTGCTTCAAAATTCCTCCCACAACTCAGCTATAAACACATGGCAAAGACAACTGCCAATACATTTAGAAAACCCCTCAAGCCAAATATGTTTATCTCTATTTCTCTCTTAACTTTCATCTTCAACAATTCAACACATTTTACAAGTACATACCAAAATCAAAACAGTCCCTATTTAACCTCAAAATTTTGATTTCAATATATCAATTTCTCAACAAATAACAACTATACTAAGAAAATTCTGTTTCCTAATTTGGAGTCATAAGGAAGGTAAATTCTCAGCACCGGAAACGCGAACGCCGGCGCGTTGAACGGAACTAAACAAAGGGAAACAATTCTGTTTCCTATTAAAAGATATACTACTTGGTTTGAACACTCTAGCAAGGAACAATTTTGAAGCCTTAATGAACTTACATGTGTTGTCGCTGCACGCTCGTCAACCCACTCCCCATTCTTCTTTTTATGGGTGGCAATGAAGAGCTCATCCGGATGTGCGGGTCGCTTGAGTTTTTTAGCCTATAATTAAAGACAATATATATAGTCATGTATATTGGATATAATTATACTAACGCATTTTAATTACAAATATAATACATACCAATTCAAGTGCAACATCATGGTGAGCTTTACGGCCAGACGTATGGACTGCCCCACCTCTACTTGATGATCGATTAGTCTTATTTTGTTTGGAGACATCTTTGAAATCTTTTGTCTGCCACTTCTCAAGAAGAAACTTCCATGTATCTACACCCATCCAAGGCGGCTTGCATGCTTTCTCTTTAGCCTTTTGCAATATATCGTGTAGTCGTGCAACACATCTTTTATGAAACAAGTATTCCATTTTAGCATCATCGCAACGGTCCCAGCTTACAAGCGACTGGCAAAATATACAAATAATAAATTAAACTCAAATATACATTATAATCAAACTAGTAAGGAAGAATTTACATGTCTTACTTTAAACATGTTGAACCATTCCTTTCTCTCTTTGTCTCTTTTCTCGCGTTTAAGCTCACTATAATTAAAAAAAGTACCCCGGTAAAGCTTTTCTATAACTTTTCTACACATTTCGGCAACAAGATCTCCTGGACTTAACCTACAAATTAAAATAACCAATCAAACATATCAGGAACAAAACATGATTAAAACTCATGATCAATATTCACTTGTATGATCCTAAAGCAGATTTAAAATAACCAATCAATCAACAGCTTGTCAGGCAATTTGAACTAGCTTTGATAGTACGTTAGTCCTCAAGGTCAGTGAAACATGTGCAAGCAGAAAAATATCAAACAATATAGTGATTATGAAAATAAAGTTGCAATCAGAATTGCAAATGACCCGTTGTCACATAATTCATGTTGTCTTCAACTAAATTCCTTGTCATGAAAAAAAGTTTAAAAAACTATAACCACTGTCAAGTATCCAAAAATTAATTGCAACAGAATTGATATATCAATTAATCCATGCCCAATAACATGTTTCTACAAGTAAATTATTAAAAAACAATTCAGCCAGCGATCATACAAGTAAATTAATCCATGCCCAATAACATGTTTCTACAAGTAAACTTTTGGGGCATGAAAATTTTCATTAACATGTTTTTTTTTCTATTTCTTGTCATAATTAAAATAAAGATTGATTTCTATTTGTTAGTCTTATTCTGTTATGTACAAGCGGTTTCGAGTTTAGTTAAGATTTGAGATTTGTGATAGATTGCATCTAATGTTTATAGTTTGTTTCTGACTGATTCAACAGATGGATTCTCCATAAAACAGTTCATAATTAGACCAACAAGTGATGGCATCTGCAGAAGCTAGAGCTGGTTATGCATGGATTTAAGTTTGATTTAAGTGTGAAAATAGTTTTCTTTCTTTCTTTCCTGAGTTTCATACAAACAAATACTTCTTACTTATCTAAGCAAATTTGTCACAATTTCTTCCTTGATTATATGCATAAAAAAGTGATTTAAAGACTTTAATATGTTAATAGGTAGGTGGTTTCCTATTCAACACCTCATAAGGACATTTTTCCATTTAACAATGACATCAGTGTTCTATTTAACAAATATCCATATGTTAAAATATATCCACCCTAAACAGAAATGAGAATGTTACCTTGAAACTAAATACCTGAGCTACGTTGAATAAGTGTCTATGTTTCCTTTTAAATCATGCATTTTGTTGAAGCACTTTGTGCATGATGTTTGTATTAAATAGTGTTATTTAGTTAGTTTAAGTCAGATTACAGTTTTCTGCTACTTGTGGATTCAAATTTGTACTACTACTATCTTCTGGTTAGGATGACTTCTGACCAACCAATCCCTTGATACAGGTTCCATTGTTGCCTCCTAACATACATGATTTGTTTGTAGCCACTAATTGGCTTAAAAGTCAACCTTAAGATGATTTTTGCTACTATGTGTCGACATTGAGCCGTGTTAGCAATATGAAGAGAACATGGCACATGTCTACAAATACTTGAGTGGCCATAAGTTAAGCACTAATTTGAACCTTCCTATCTCATTTGACATCCAAGTGAGTGATCTACAAAATGTGTGGTGTACATATGCACTCTTATTGAGCTTACTGTCCTTGATAGAGATATCAAAAGGAGATTTCATGTGATCTCTCATCTCATGGACCCCATCATTTAACAACCACTTCTCAACAAAATAGATTCCAAGAAACTCTTGAGACTATAAATACACTACCCTCCTTCACAACTATCAAAACTCATTCACATACTCAACCATCAAAAGCATTAACATCCCTTCTATCATGTGAAAAGTGAAATACAAACATATGTAGAATAGTCAGTAACTCATAATATGTCATGCTGCAAAGTTATAGAAACTTTGTACATTGTCATGATATATGAACAGTATCGGTGTTAAGTTTCCCCAAATTAATCACTCCTACCATAGGATGTTTGATTATTTTTTATGTGGTGATTAGACTGAAACTTAACAATTTCTAAATATTAGAAACAATTAATATAAACACAAACTACACACTTATGTAATGGTCAACAAAGGTAATTTATTTAAAGTGTGCTTACGCAGTATCTTCCATAATATAGATCTTCGGTCTTTGCCCATCAACTTGTTCTTCTTGTTCCTCATTAGAAAGTGCTTGGTCCCCCTCTTCTTGAATGCCCTCTTCTGTGGAGTGACGGGGAGGACTTTGTAAAACACGATGAGTATATCCCGGGGTAGGAATGAATCTGAATTCCTCAGAAGTCGGGATTGGTGGTTGAGGCTGATCAGTAGGTGGCGGTGTTGGGTTTGTCTGAATTGGTGGTGGTGTTGGGTTTGTCTGATTCGTTGAAGTAGGATGGGAAGGAGAGGGTGTTGGGGTTGTCTGAATTGGTGGTGGTGGTGGGTTTGTCTGAGTCTTTGAAGTAGGGTGGGAAGGAGATGGTGTTGGGGTTTTCAAGGTCTTTAATGGAGGCTGCCAAGGTGGTGGTGTTGGATTTGTCTGAATCGGTGGTGGTGTTTTAGTTGTCTGAATCGGTGGTGGATGTTTTCTCTGAGTAGGTGGTGGTGGTGGTGGTGGGTTCTTTGAACCAGGTTTCATATGGACCATGCGAGAATTCTTTATAGCAATACTTCCAGGTGGAATTTGTCGTTGACGGCATAACCTGTCAACAAAACTTTTGTACACAAGTAACATTATGAATAACATTAGCAAAAATGCACCAAAAAATATTAAATAGCAAAGAAACCAACTAGTGAAAAGATTAAGCCATCTTACTTAGTCATGCTCAATGGTGCTTTTCTCTTTCCGTTTTGTCCAGTCATTTGAATAGAAGCTAACTATAAAGCTGCCAACAATAAAATTTTATATATAACATTTTCACATATCACATCATAAGTATACACTTAGTATATCAGATCATTAGTATATCATAACATTTTCGCAATAGGAACCACAATTAAACAAGTCCTATAATTAAATTAAATGTAGTAAATAGAATTGCGACAGCAGGATCCACAATTAAAGAAGTCCTACAATTAAACAAAATTTAGTAAATGGAATTGCGGCATCAAGTCCTACAATTAAACAAAATTTAATACAAAGAAACCAATACATGAAAAGATTATGAACTACTTATCGCTCTTAAAATGTCCTTTCAAATATCTACTAACGATATGGAGACCTATTGAACGTATCACAATTTAATTTGTTGATGTTGACCCACTCAAATATGTAAAAGCTGCTAAGGAAAAGTTATGTATGAAGCCCGCGGAGGAAGAAATTCAAGCTATTTAAAGGAATTGAACTTGACATTTAGTCTCATTATCACCAAACAAGAAGCCAATTATGGTCAGAAGGTTTGGAAGGTAAAGTACCTACTGAATGGTTCCATTACAAAGCATAAGATAAGACTTTTTGAAAATGTATTCTTGCAAGAATTTGAATGTGACATTAGTAGTAGCTATGACTAACTTCAAGCTCAAAATGAAAGGAGCCACAAAGCCTAAATTATCATAGGCCAGGATTCCAAATATTCCAACCCAGGAGCTAGAAGAAAATTTAGATTTAACATTTTAGTCTTAAAAAATTCAAGAAAACAGTATCTAATAAAAAATCCTATCAACCATCTTGCTACTGAAATTGCTTAAGCAGAGTGTGACACAACTTGGCAAGTTCCAAACTCTGCTCTAAGTCAAATGAATTTCATTGATGAAATATTGATTTGTATGTATAGTATTACCATAGTCTAATACTAAATCAGCATTATCATTCAACTAAACAAGACTAACTACTACAAACATGTACTATGAAAAAAAATTCAAATCCATAGCTCTAATCTAGCAAAATAACAAGGTTAATGCTATTTAAAAAATAAATATTTGAGGCACACAAACCAGACAGATGCGCAAACAAGCTATGACTAACTTCAAGCGATGGGCTAAGACAAGGCTTCAAAACTTAATAAGACTCTCTAGCTATGGCCTAAAACAAGCTCTCCAAGAATGGAAAACAAAACAATTGATGAGTTCTTCTAGGACAGTGGCTATTTCAAATGCATAACAGAACATGGAATCTATGCCAAAGGCTTGATTAAAGGAAATATATCAGCATAGTGTGCATGTATATGGAAATATCAGCATAGTGTGCATGTACATGGAATCTAAATTATAAAGATATAACAAATAGATGTAGCACATAACATAAACTCACTTTTTTCTTTAGTAAAATAAGTCTATATTTCATAAAAAGTCAATTAAATGACAAAACACAAATAAAGTCAATTAGATTAATGAGAGACAGAAGGCGTAATCTCACTTATATCTGGTATAGAATACCAACTTATGAGTTAGGATAGGGATACCATTCAACTAAAAATAAGACACAAGTCATACGCATACCATTCAAGTCATTTTTTCATGCACAATTCAATTCCAACTTATTAGATAACAGCCAAGAATTGTATAGGAAAGATAAGACAGAAAAATCACGAAACTGGTATAGAATATACTTCACACTTTCAATTTGATTACCAAAAAAAATTATATATCATTTTGTCAACTAATTTCATTTCCATTATATGATAAATTATCCCTATTGATTGAGAAAAACTTCTGCCATGTAAAATACTTCAGATCCATTGAAAAATTGACGGAAAATAGTACAAGGTGCAACTTGATATGAAAACAATCCACATTAGGATAGTATGTCAAACTTTATGACACATGGTGAGGACTAAAGTGAATAAACCAACTCATTTTCAGCCACTTCATTACACTTGTCCAACCAACTCATTTTCAGCGTAATCCAAATGGGCAAGAAAGAAAAAAGTGTTCACAAAAAAAGAAAGAAAGAAAAAAGTGTTCACAAAATAAAAGGGATATAGAGATATATATGTAGTAAATTTATTTTCAAATTTCAACGATTAAGATATAATGAAGTATACAGTATCATATTAAATTAATAGTGTCAAGATCTTCATTTAACTCAGAGACATGTTGGCTGAAAAAGTGTTTCATGATTCATCTCTCCTCCAATCAAACTTGTTTTAGAAAAGTCTTGCAAAAAGATGCACTGGTTCTTTCAAAAGACACAAGTGGAGAGAGCCTCATTATATTTATTTTGTTTGTTACTTCTTATTGACTTTCATTTGACGGACAATGGAGCATCACATTCACATGCACCTTTTTCACAGTTAGAATAGTAAATGAAAAAGAAAGTCTGATTTTATTTAATAAAGGAATTAAAACAATAACACTTATAACCACCTTATTTTCCCTCAAAATCAAATACCCCTTCCCATAACATTGAAATACTGGTTAACTGAAAGGTCTCCATAATGCAACTGCCTATAACCAAAGACTTTGAATCACAACTACAGTAAAATACGGCACTAGAAAGACGGTTTAACACGGTTTTTGATATATGACAACAACCATAATAACATAACAGCAATAAAATCGGCACCAAATAGTTTCTTATCTCATGACAGCAACCAATAAAACCAGTCATTGTTGGGACAAATAATCCACTAAGTGGAAGAAAGGTGTGACATAATGACATTTCATATTATCATGTGTGATGAGAAAGAAACAACAAAATGTGACATTTCCTTAGGTCTGATTTCAGAGGCATAAAGGGTAGAAAAGTATGTCAAAGTTATTGAAGATAGTTAAATCCTTCAAACTAGAGGGTGTGTGAATCTTTCTTAACGAAAGCCTCAGGAGAAGTGAATGCAATTTATCTTAAATCAAAACACATGCCAGCCATATGATACTCATCGAGACATCGTATTAAAGTGATACACATCATCGAATTGCTTCAAAATGCAACCAAAAAAAGCTTCTCAAACTAACTATTTTCCTTCAAACATGTTAGTATTTTAACAATCTGGAGCAACCAATTACAGAACACGGCAAGGTGCTAGTGAAAGTAACGGTAAAACCCTAACATTACCAACATCTTGATCACTCTATTATACAATTACTCAACTCAAAATTTCATTTTGTTGGTGGTAATTGCACAATTTAACATTGAAAAAACATACACAAATCATATACTAATAGCATTGTTTTCTGGTGTCTGTCATATCAGTTTGCAAAAGTTGTTAACATTTTGTATACTAGTGTTGAGTTGCAGCAATAGAAGTGAACAAGATTTTACTTTGAAACTAAACAAAACAATAAATTGAAACCTTGAGAAGAATCAAATTGAGACAACTTATTGAAACAACAGATCAAAACCGAACTAATTGAAACAAAGAATTAAGGGAGAGAAGAAATGTAATTACCTGAGAAAAGAGAAAGGTAACGAAGGGTCTGGTGAGCTGATTGGAAGAAACTGAACTCCGGTCACGTCGTTACGGCTCCGGTCACATTCAACTGCAATACCATTCTGATTAAAACATCTGAAACAATGAGAAATCGATTTTGAGAAGCGATGAACTGAAACAATGAGAAAGCGATGAATATGAAGCGATGAACTGAAACCTGCGTTTGAGGATGAACTCTGCGTTGAATCTGAAGCGATTTTGAGGATGAACTCTGCGTTTAGGGTTTTTGTTTTTCTTAAGCTTTGAGGAAGAAACGAAGAAACTGAAGCGATGAAGCGATGAATCGTTTAGGTGAACTGGGTTTTACATTATTTAGTTTTAATTAAAAAAATATTATATAAATTATATTTTAATTCAACTTTAAATTAATGTTATTAATTTAGTTTTTAGTTATAAATTAACTTTTAATTCAAAATTATAAATTTACTTTTAGTTATAATCTATAGTTATACTTTATAAATTAATTTTATTTTATTAAGTTTTAATTATAATTTATAAATTAATTTTTAGTTATAATTTTTAATTTATAATTAAAAATTTTAGTAGTTTTAGTTTTATTTATAATTAATTTTAGTAATTTATAATTTATTAACTTTAGTAGTTTTAGTTTGTTAATTCTTAAATTTTATTTTATAAATTATATTTTAATTTTAATATATATAATTTTTAGTGGTTTTTTAATTTATAGTTAAAAATAATTAAATAGAAAATTATTTAACAAAACGAAACTGGTGGGGGGAACTGAAATTATTTCGCACCAATATTAGCGTCGGCCTGCACCGCCACTATCTAGAAAATTAAATAATTATTTAAAATAATAAATAAAAGGGAGGCAAACGAAACTGGTGGGGGGAACTGAAATTATTTCGCACCAATACTAGCGTCGGCCTGGACCGCCGCTAACTAGAAAATTAAATAATTATTTTTAAAATAATAAATAAAAGGGAGGCAAACGAAACTGGTGGGGGGAAATAAAATTATTTCGCACGACGTAGCGTCGGCCTGGACCGTCGCTAACTAGAAAATGAAATAATTATATAAAATAATAAATAAAAGGGAGGCAAATGAAAATTATGGGGGGAAATGAAATTTTTTCGCACCAAAGTAGTGTCGGCCAAGACCGACGCTACCATTGAGCTGATGGAAAAAAATATAAACAAGTTGTTTTTCTTAGTAGCGACGACTATGTGCAACGTTAGTGCAACGCAAGTAGCGTCGGAGTCGGGGCCGACGCTAAATAATTGCTGCTAAATTATGATTTTCTTGTAGTGTATGCACATAACCTGCTACAGAAGAGACAAGAACTATGGAGGGTCCTGAGAAGCACTGCCGTAACCATTCAAGATCCATGGATGGTTATTAGGGATTTTAACAATGTGCTCAATACTCAGGATAGGATTGGAGGCAACACGGTTAAAGACTCAGAGTACATGGATCTGGCTTCAATGATGGAAGATAGTGGATTGTTTGCCCATGATACAAGAGGACAACACTTTACTTGGTCTAATGGAGTGATTTATTCTAGAATAGACCATGCTCTATGCAACAAGCAATGGCTGCTCCTTTACCCAGACTGTGAAGTTGAAGTACTCAAGGCTCACATCTCTGATCACCATCCCTTAAAGGTGGAAATTAGTAATCAGCAGACCCATCCAAGATTTAGAAGGTCTTTTAGATTCCTGAATTGCTTGGTTGAGAACCCTTTATTCCTGCCTTGTGTGGCTGATAGCTGGAACTGTATCAGTGATGGTAATCCTATGTATAGAGTTTGGATGAAACTTAAAAAACTTCAACCTAAACTACAGAGGATCATGCACAATACTACTGCAGAGGTGGCTAATATCTAGATGCACAGAGATAATCTGAGACAGGCTGAAGATATGCTTGCTGAAGACTTGACTAATCCCACTTATGCTGCAACTGTGAAGTCCAAAAGGGGTCAATTGATGCAGGCTTTGGAAACTGAAGAAAAGATCCTTAGTCAGAGGGCTAAAGTGAACTGGCTACAGTTAGGAGATGGGAATAACTCCTACTTCCATGCTATCATAAGAGGCAAGAACAAAGCAACTGGCATTCACAAATTGGAGGACTTCCAGGGGAATATTCTTACAGATGCTAAGGATATTGAAAATGAAGTTCTGAGATTTTATAGAGAGCTGATAGGCACACAATCAAACTCCTTGCTACATATTGACATAGAGGTTTTGAGAAGTGGTGCACAACTTCAACAAGCCCAAGCAGAGTCTTTGATTGCCCCCATTTCAGATCAGGAAATTTGGAAGGCTCTGGACAGCATAGGGGAGAACAAGGAACTAGGTATTGATGGATTCACTTCTAAATTCTTTAAAACTGCATGGCCTATAGTTCAAACTGAACTTAGAAATGCCATTCATGACTTCTTTGATAGGAATAGGTTACTAAAAGCTGTGAACTGTGTTGTTGTTACTTTAATTCCTAAAACTCCCAATGCTAGGAACATGAAGGATCTTAGACCTATTGCCTGCTGTACTGCCATGTATAAAATCATATCCAAAATCCTTACCAATAGGCTGAGTAGAGTGATAAGTTCTGTTGTGGATTATAGCCAATCTGCTTTCATACCTGGCAAGGTGATCCAGGATAACATAATCATAGCTCAAGAGCTTATTAGAGGGTATACTAGAAAACATGTTTCTCCCAGGTGCACTATCCAATTGGATATTTAGAAAGCTTATGATACCCTTGAGTGGAGAGCCCTAGAGGATATCATGAGGGAGTTGCATTTTCCCCAAAAGTTTATTACTTGGGTGATGCTGTGTGTGCAGACTGTATCATATAGATACAAGGTGAATGGCCAGTTGAGTGATTTTCTTCCTGCCAAAAGGGGCCTTAGACAAGGGGACCCAATTTCCCCTATGCTATTTGTCTTAGTAATGGAATACTTACACAGATGCCTTAGGAAACTTCATGAGAATCCTAAATTCCACTTCCACCCAAAATGTGCTAGAGTAGGCATCACAAACATATGTTTTGCTGATGACCTTATGTTATTTTCCAGAGGGGATGATGATTCTGTAGCTCTTATGATGAATATTGTTAAGAAGTTTTCTGCAGCCACTGGCCTTAATACCAGTCCAACCAAGTGCAAGGTTTATTTTGGAGGTGTGCCTGACACTGTCCAGAGGAAAATTCTTGACATAACTGGCTTCAAGATTGGAGAGTTACCCTTTAAATATATGGGTGTTCCCCTTGCTAGCAGGACACTTACAGTGACTATGTGCAGACCTTTGATAGAGAAAATTGTAGCTAGGATTAATCATTGGACTGCAAAACTATTAAGTTATGCAGGAAAACACCAACTAATTAAAAGTGTGCTGTTTTCTATCACTAACTACTGGATGCAGGTATTCACTATCCCTAAATGTGTTACTCACCATGTGGAGGCTATCTGTAGGAGTTTTATGTGGAGTGGTACTGCAGAGGTAACAAAGAAAGCTCATGTAGCTTGGGATAGGGTATGTGACCCTAAGAATGCAGGAGGCTTAGGTGTAACTTGTAACACCCTCCTAATACCCCGCATAAATAATAAACAATAATCAGAGTAAACATGAAAAGGGCATTACAACTACCGTATAATTCAAACAACAATACTCATGTCATGCCATAAAGGAGAACGTCAACCAAATTTATTCAGATTCATCATGTTAACACAGCGGAATTATCTTTAACATCTGAATAACAAACAGCCAAGTCACAGACTTAGAGCGTCAACATACAAATCCATCCAAAATAAAAAGTTCAGCAAATAATTCTAAACGACGCCCCCAGTGTTACACGACCAGAGCATGACACGGACCCAACTGACTCTAACACTACTTGACGAGCTAATCCTCACCAAGTACGAGAGCTACTCCTCAATCTGAAAAATAACAACAGTAAGGGTGAGTCTCATTCACATTTAACTAATGTTATAAGATATAAATAATAAAATATCATTTCACATGCCATTCACCCAATTACAGTTATGATCAGATTCAAACCATAGAATCAGAAGGCAAACAACCAACTTAACACATATTATAACATTGGACAATCTTCCATTCATGTTATAATAGGAAAACAACCTAATGCAATGCACTACATGCATGTGGTACCAAAAATCTGGGATATAACCCAACTCACCGATCCACCATCATCAAGGATACGGTAACACCCACTCACTAATTCCTCACAATGGGAATTAGCTACCACTGATCCACCATCGTCAAGGACCAGCCACATAATGATTATGAATGCATGCATCAACCATAACATGCTCATCACCCACATACATCAATTAATGTCATAATCATCAATAAGACACATATTTATACCAACAATACATGTACAATAGACACCAGTTATAACCACAACATTATACAGGTAAACATTCATTAGTGTACCTACAAGCATATCCCACCACAAACAAATAAGCTCGGTGTTTTAAAAAAAAATAGTTTGAGCCACAACTCCAAAACACCATTGAGTATATAAATTATCTGATTAGCCTCACTGTACTCGAAACGGCACCAAAATCCGGTTTACGGTTTAAAAGTTACACCTCTTTAAAACTTTTCAAAATGGATAGTCGCAACAACTAACAGCACGCGGCGCCACACACGGTTCGCGGCGCGGAACGAATAGGAACTACGCCTTCGCGGCGCAAACAAAGGTTCGCGGCGCGGAACGAATAAAAACTACGCCCTCGCGGCGCGGTCATATGTTCGCGGCGCGTACTGAGCGCAACAAAGCTTCCTGGCCTTCTGCCAAGCTGTTCGCGGCGCCAACTCCTGGACGCGGGGCGAACTGGCGAATCCCAGCGCTCCGAATAGTAGAAAACAGCCTGCGATTTTACCCTTCCTTCACCAAATCATTACCAATTCAACCCATTCCAATCAGATTTCGCATACAGTACAACAAACACATATTATAGCACATTATAATACATTCAAACCATCCAAATAACACCATTACACGAATCAGCATATTTATTACGTGTAAATCCTCCCAAAACCTAACATTTCTACAACCTAAGCACAACCCAATTGGTACGGATAACACGATCAATTCTATCATATTATCTATAATCCCATAATAGAAGATAAACGGAAGAGTCCCCCCTTACCTGAAGGTTGATTCTTCGTTCTTCCTCGGTCGCACTTCTCCGTTCCTCTTCTCTTTTCACGTTCAGACTTCTTTTCCCAATACTGTAACCTTCTCTATTCTACCACTCCTTCTATTTTATTAAGAATAAAATAAAATTATTTTAATTAGTAATAGGGCCTACCAATGCACCCCCTCCCTTACTAACCACAACTCAAGCCCAATTGCTTAATTCCTCATAATTCAATTAATTTAATTAAATTAAATTATGAAAATAAATGGAGTGTTACAACTCTCCCCCAGGGTACAGGGTTCGATTCCCACGAAAGGCAAAAACTCTACTAGTGAGGGGGGTAGAGAAGATCGTGAGGTGACAGTGCCGGGAACGCCGAAGGCTCGGGCTGTTACATAACTGCACTACATGAATGGAATCTTGCTACTATGGGTAAGTTGCTATGGAATATTCAGTCAAAAGCTGATAAACTGTGGGTAAAATGGCTTAATGCATATTATTTGAAGGGACAAGACTTTCTGAGTTGGCAGCCTATGGCAGGATGTTCTGGTCTTATCAAGAAGCTGACTGATTGCAGGCATGAGATTACTAGCATATCCTACTGGTCTGAAACCTTACAGACTGGCACCTATAAAACTGCCAAAATGTACAACAGCCTATGAGTGGATAAAAGTCAGGTAGCCTGGTAGAAACTGTTCTTCAAAAATTTGTCTCGACCTAGAGCTCAATTTCATTTGTGGCTGGCCCTTATGGGGAGGATTAGTACCAAGACAAGACTCTTGAAATTTGGTGTGTCTACTGATTTAAAATGTGTATTTTGTCAGGAGAATGAAAGATTAGAACATTTATATTTTGAGTGTTCATGGACCCATACTATTTGGATTGATTTGCTGCAATGGCTGGGATACTATAGAAGACCGATGACTTGGGCTCAGGAAATCCAATGGGTTAATGCTGAATCTAGCAAAAAGGGACGGTGAAGACAATTCCTCAAAGCTACGGTGGCTGAACTGATGTATGGTATTTGGAAAAATAGGAATTCTATGGTGTTTGCAAATGATGTCAGGGATACTAATATTTGTATGGTTACTAAACAAATTGTAATTGCTAGGTGCTCTAGAAATAGTAAACTTAGCAAGCACATTAGGGATTTAAATCTTGTTGAGAGCATGTAATTGTCTGTTTGCTAGCCTGGATCTTTGGATCGGCCTATGTACCTCAATGTTTTTTTGGAAATAAAGTTGATTATTGATTCCAAAAAAAAAAAAGAAAATCCATTTTGAAGCTCTTTTGTTCACAACTTTGATAAGGCATATCTCCCTCAATTTTTAAGATATGGAGGAGTTCTAGGACTTTTTGGAAACCTCAAGATGTCCTCTACAAGCCACTTTGGAAACTTTTTTACATTTGAGGATTTTATCTTGATGATATTGGCTTTGACAAAAAACTGCTTTTGGTTGACTTTCAAAAAGGACCTGTAATCTTTTGCTCCATATCTCTCAAATGAAGCATTTTTAGACTTGGCATGTGAGAGAAAAAATTGTAGAGAATTCAATTTCCTTCAAAATGAGCTTTGTATGGAAAATTTATGATGTTCCCTGTAGGAGTTATGGATGGTCAAAGTTTAGTTGACTTTCTCCTACGAAAACCCTAATTTAGAAACTTTTGAATTTGTTGATTTCTGAACTTTCCTTGATGAATCATGATCAATCCTTGATCAAATGATGAATGATACTTCAAAATAAGTTTGTTTAGAAAAAATCAGGAGTTTTGACTATACTTTGACGATAATTGACTTTTTAGGTCAAACTAGTCGACTTTTGACTTTCTGAGTGATTGAGTGGTCAATCCTTGAAGTTGAAACCTGAATTTTGTCATGGAGGTAGTTTGAAACATCATAAGCCATATGAAATGCATTGGAGCCTTTGATTCATTGGTTTTCTTCAGAGAAATCAAAACCCTAATTCCTTGAGCCTTTGTTTAGGAGGGTGTGTCATTGAGCATTGCACTTTGATATGAGCTTGAATAAGAGAAATGGGATGGGCGAATTTTGGGGTATGACAGCATGACACCAACAACTGTTAGGAACTGAAACACAAGATCCATGATATTATTGATGTTGGGAAATTGAGTTCGACCCCCCAGAGACTCCTAATGTCATCACTACTCCTATGCTAAAACACGACAAGGCTATTAACGCTATCATGGACGTGGTCTATGTCCATGATGTGCGAGACCTATCAACTCCTCTCCCGGCCATCAAGAAAAAGCTGCTGCAAGCCGGTTTATTTCCGATTTGTGATGTAGGTTGTTATTATTGTGCATGCCAACTCAATGGTTGTGAGAATCTAAAGAGAGGTATCCAAGGCTGGATGGATCGTCGCACTATCATGTTTGAAAAGATACCTTCTGTAGAAAGTTTGTGCGACAGTTTCTCCCGTGGTCTGAAGATTGAAGATGTGTCAGTAATCTCAAAAGCTCCTGTAAGGATTACCACCAAGGGTCCCATAAAAATTACTGCTGAGCCCAAGGTAGCTCCCCTGATCATCACTAAGTCTGGTCCGATCCCGTACTCTTCCAACAAGGCTGTTCCTTGGAGTTACGGTAATGATGTCTATATTCATGGCGTGAAGCAGGAAGCCTTGAATGATAAGCCTGCTGAGACTACCAATCCCGATGTTGACAATATCATTGGGACAAGTAAGGTTACAAGAAGCAGAAGGATTTTCTCCCTGAAAATCTCCCTAGATGCTAGTACTTCGACCCATATTTTTGTTTCTGATATAACTATCGATATACAAGGTAAGGAACAAGTGCTGGAACTGGTTCAAACCCCAGTTGAAGCCACTGCTAAAGATACTTCTCAAAAGGAGATGGATGAGATGCTGAAAATCATTCGGAAGAGTGACTATGATGTTATTAAACAGTTGGGGCACACTTCTTCCAAGATATCCATGCTATCATTGTTAACTTGTTCTGAGGCTCATGCTAAGGCTCTGATGAAGTTTCTAAAAGCCGCGCATGTGCCACAAGAGATTTCTGTTAATCAATTCGAACACTGTGTTGCAAACTTGGCAACCAATAACTATCTTGGGTTTTCTGATGCTGATCTGACTCCTGCTGGAAAAAATCACAATAAGGCCTTGCACATCTCCATTGAGTGTAGGGGCACTACTCTATCTCATGTATTGGTGGATAATGGTTCCTCGTTGAGTGTGTTACCTAAGATGGTGCTAGATAGAATCAATTTTGAAGGGATGGTGCTAAAACCCAGTGATGTGGTGGTGAAGGCTTTCGATGGGTCGAAGAGTACGGTTTATGGAGAGGTTGAGCTCCCGATCAGAGTGGGTTCTCAGACTTTCAATTCCTTGTCTTACGTGATGGACATCCACCCCGCTTATTATTGTTTGCTTGGGCGCCCGTGGATACATGGGGCAAATGCTGTGACATCTACATTGCATCAGAAGCTGAAGTACCCCGCAAATGGCAAGATCGTCACTGTACATGGGGAGGAAGAATATGTGGTTGGCTATGTGAATGAGTGCAAGTATGTCGAAGTGAACGGAGAATTCATCGAGACTCCTTGCCAAACTTTTGAATTGGTTCCCCAGGTTGTCTCCGCTGCCAAGCACATCCCTACTGTTCCTGAAGTTACCAGGATCCCTCCGACAATGGCTTCTCTGAAGGATGCTAAAGTTGTGGTCGAAGAAGGTGGTTGTACTGTTTGGGGACAACTCATTGATGTCCCCTATATGTTTGACAAGCTTGGGTTAGTTGTACTACTGGAACTCAGAAGAGTAATCATCACACCCGTCCTGGAGGATTAATGTCTCACTTTATCAGTAAGGGAGTCAATGCTTTAGAATATGGTGAGAGCAACCGCAATCTAGACAAGTGGATCTTTCCTACACCTGACAATGGGTTGAACAACTGGATGACCGAAGATGTTATCTCTATCTCCTTCAACCACGAGTAATTGCAATTTTCCTGTTTTTATTGTTTTTCTTTTCCAAGTTCTGGTTATGTAATTCAAACAATAAACTTTAAAGCCTTGTGTCTTGCCCGGGGCACAGTGGTCCATTTGTTAGGGCTTGTCATTTCATAATCATATTTTCATTCAAATAAATCATTGTACGTTTCACATTCAAATTTGCGCTCTATGTTTTTGTCCTTTTATATTATTAAATAGCTATGTGTTCTTACACACACCCACATAATACACTGCAGATTCACATCCACCTTGGATCCCATTGATAACGACTCTACTACTGCCAATTATGACTTTGATAATCCAATCCACCAAGTTAAGGATGAAGGCGAGGAAGATTGTCAAGTGCCTAGAGAACTTGCCAGACTATTAGTGCAAGAAGAAAAGACTATACAGCCGCACGAAGAACCGATTGAAGTTGTGAATCTTGGTACTGACGAAGAAAAGAAAGAAGTCAAGAGAGGCGCTAGGTTGGAAGATAGTGTCAAACAGAGACTGATTCAGATGCTACGTGACTATGTTGAGATCTTCGCTTGGTTCTACGAAGATATGCCCGGTCTTGATACTGATATTGTGGTGCACCGCCTACCAATCAAGGAAGATAGTCCTCCAGTTAAGCAGAAACTATGAAGAAGTACACCTGATATGGCCAAGAAGATTAAAGACGAAGTCGAGAAACAGTTTAATGTTGGGTTTCTAAAGGTAGTAAGTTATCCACCATGGATCGCCAACATTGTGCCTGTGCCTAATAAAGACGAGAAAGTCAGAATGTGTGTTAACTATAGAGATCTAAATCGAGCAAGCCCAAAAGATGATTTTCCTCTGCCTCACATTGATACACTGGTTGATAATACTGCATAGTGCAAAGTGTTTTCCTTCATGGACGGTTTCTCCGGGTACAACCAGATCAAGATGGCACCAGAATTTTATGTGGATATGCCTTTTGGTTTGGAGAATGCAGGTGCAACATATCAGCGTGCAATGGTAGCCTTATTCCATGGATATGATTCACCAAGAAATAAAAGTTTATGTGGATGATATGATCGCAAAATCTGACACAGAAGAAGAACACCTCGTCCATTTGCAAAATCTCTTTGACAGGTTAAAGAAGTACAATTTGAGATTGAATCCGAGCAAGTGCACCTTTGGGGAAAGATCCGGTAAACTCCTAGGTTTCGTCATCAGTAGTAAAGGTATTGAAGTTGACCCCGCCAAGGTTAAAGCTACTCAAGAGATGCATGTACCACGTAGTGAGAAAGAAGTTAGAGGTTTCTTGGGACGTTTGAATTACATTGCAAGATTTATCTCCCACCTGACAACCACTTGTGTTCCAATCTTCAAATTGTTGAGGAAAGATCAAGTGGTAAGATGGAATGAAGAATGCCAGTCAGCCTTTGACAAAATCAAGGGGTACCTCCAAGAACCTCCAATTCTGATGCCGCCAGTTGATGAAAGACCTCTGATAATGTACCTAACAGTGTTAGAGAATTCAACGGGGTGTGTACTAGGACAACATGACGAGTCTGGTCAAAAAGAGCATGCATTATACCACCTTAGCAAAAAGTTTACCGACTGTGAAACAAGATACTCACTACTAGAGAAAACTTGTTGCGCTTTGGCATGGGCTGCTCGCCGACTAAGACAGTACATGTTGAACCATACCACTTTATTGATCTATAAAATGGATCCTATCAAATATGTATTTGAGAAGTCTGCTCTCTCTGGACGAATATCCAGATGGCAAATGATATTGACAGAGTACGACATCCAGTATACCACACAGAAAGCAATCAAGGGAAGTGTATTAGCTGATCATTTGGCCCATCAAGCGGTAGAGGACTATCAGTCCATAAATTTTGAATTCCCAGATGAGGATATTATGCTTATTACCGACTATGAAGAGCCTGGTCCGGATGAAGGACCTGAACTAGGATCCCGATGGACTATGGTTTTTGACGGAGCTTAAAACGCACTTGGTAATGGTATTGGTGCTATGATTATCTTTCCCGAAGGGGTTCATATACCATTCGCTGCGAGATTATGTTTTGACTGTACCGGCAATATGGTCGAATACGAAGCATGCATCATGGGTCTCAAAGCCGCAATCGACTTGAGAATCAAATTTCTAGAGGTATATGGGGACTCAGCCTTGGTAATCAGTCAGATTGAAGGAGAATGGGACACGAAGCATCCCAATCTCATCCCTTACAAGGAGCATGTGCTGACCTTGATCCCTTATTTTGAAGAGATTACCTTTGAGCATATTCCACGAGAAGAGAACCAATCGGCAGACGCACTGGCTACCATATCATCTATGTTCAAAGTCAGGTTGGACAATGAGGCGCCCATGATCACTATTGAAAGATTGGATGAGCCAGCACATTGTTGTGAGGTTGTTACGGAGGAAGTAGACGAGAAACCTTGGTTCCACGAGGTAAAAAGATACCTTGAAGCTCAGGAATATCCTGAAGGGGCATCCATAAACGACAGGAAATTTATAAGGAGGTTCTCCGCCAAATTCTTACTAAGTAATGGGATCTTATACAAGTGTAATCATGACTTGATTCTGCTTCGTTGTGTGAACAAGAAGGAAGCATAAGAGATCATGGAAGACATGCATGACGGTACTTTTGGGACTCATTCCAGTGGACATACCATGGCTAAAAAAATCTTAAGAGCAGGCTACTATTTGTCCACTATGGAGACTGACGGCCACCATCATTCTAGGACTTGCCACAAATGTCAGATGTATGCTGACAAAGTACACGTGGCTCCGATTCCGCTGAATGTCTTGATTGCTCCTTGTCCTTTTGCAATGTGGGGCATTGATATGATTGGGGAAATCAAACCTACTCCCTCTAATGGGCATCGCTTCATTCTTGTGGCTATTGATTACTTTAGAAAGTGGGCAGTGGCAACCTCATTTGCTTCAGTAACCAAGAATGTTATGGCTCGATTCATCAAACATAATCTCATCTGTCGGTATGGCATCCCCGAAAGGATTATCACAGATAGTGGTACTAATCTGAACAACAAGATGATCATTGAGCTCTGCACGCAGTTCAAGATCAAACACCACAATTCTTCCCCGTATCGACCAAAGATGAATGACGCATTGGAAGCCGCCAAAAAAAACATAAAGAAGATTGTACAGAAGATGACAGTGACGTACAAAGACTGGCACGAGATGTTACCATTTGCTCTTTGTCATACCCCAAAATTTACCTCCCACACTTCATTCACAATGAGTCAATGCTCAAGGGTTGCATTAAGGAGTTCTCTTATACAAGGTCCCTTTAAGACTAGAGTTGGGTACTCTCCCAAGGTAATGGGATAGGTGAAGTCCCAGTGGAGTCCCCATGATTCATTATGCTCTAGGATGCTTACATGACAAAGTTCAAGATTCAAATCCAAAGCTTTGCTCCCTCAATGGTGCAGGTAACACACAGTCAACTGGTTTGACCTAAAAGTCAACCATAATCAAAGCATAGTCAAAACCTCTCAATTTTGGGTCAACATCAAGTGAGTAAGAGTGTAACCATCATTTTATCAAGGATTGATCATGGTTCCATTAATAGAAACTCAGAGATGAACAAATACAAAAAGGTTCAAATTAGGGTTTCTTAGGAGAAAGTCAACCCAACTTTGACTGGGCATAACTTTCACATGGAACATCAAAAATTCCCCACTCAAAGCCTATTTTAAAGGAAATTGGATACCCTACAACTTTGTCTCTCACAAGCCAGGACTAGAAATGCTTCATTTGAGAGGTATGATGCAAAAGATTACAGGTCATTTTCAAGCATCCCTCAAAAGCAGTTTTTTTGTCAAAGGAGATATGATCAAGATAAAAGCTCCAAATGAAAAATATGTTCCAAAGTGGCTTATAGAGGACATCTTGAGGTTTCCAAAAAGTCCTAGAACTCTCTCATAGCTTAAAAATTGAGTGAGATATGTTTGATCAAAGTTGAGTAATTTTTGGAGGCAAAATGTGAAATAAAAAGGTTCAAATGGGAAATTTTTGCAAATGGGCCTATGGTATTATGATGCAAACTTGGTCCATAAGTCATTAGCATGCCGAAAACAAAATGCCACGAAATTTAAACATCTTATTTGATTTAATATGATTTTTTATTTCATTTTACTGATTTAATTAAGTGGAAAATCAAATATTTTAGTGGAAAATATATTTTGATTGTTTCCAATCAACATTAATGGCAAAATATATTACAATTTTCGTGCATAATCAAATGGGAAAAGATTGATACAACTTTGGCCAATATAGTAGCTTATTATTGAAGAATAAAATCAATTTTCACAAAAATGGCAAGAATGGATTTAAGGAGTTTTGGGCCCTTGTTGTAGACCTAATTGAACCTCTATAAGTAGTTGATGCAGAGCAATAGACTAGGGGACGAAATTCTGGGCAGAGCAAGTGCATCCAAGAACATAAAAAAACTCCACATAAACTTGAATTCGGTTTTGGGGAATTAGAGCATTGCAAAGAGTTTGGGAGAGTGCAAAAGATTCCTTGGAGGTTCCTGAATCGATTGGGATCGTTACACTGCAACAACAACCCCAGAACAATCTCTGATTGACCGAGGTAAGTAACTATGAAACTTGGCTCGAGTAGGATAATTCACGCATTCTCATGTAGTTTTGATCGCATATTAAGGTTTGTTTGGGTGTTGCGAACGTGTATGTGCTTTTAATTGGAATTCTGGGCAAGATTGGGGTGAATCACCATTGCTGAACGTGTTAGGGTTCTTAATTGAATTTTGGGGCTTTTTGATAGGGGTAAAATTAGGGGGATTTAAAGGTGCAGTCTGATTCGCATGGTGCATACAAAGGGTTGGGATAGGTTGCGCCATATTTATTTAAGTGCATGCCCTATTCGCTATTTTTTGTGTTTTTGGTTTGCTACGAGAAATTCGTAGCGAATTCGTAGCTATTCTTCTGAAACTTGCAGGTCTTCGTGAAGAAGATGAATGCGTGGCAACGTCCCATTGGCTTGTTCAAACTTGCGCGCGCGTTTGTTCATATGCGTTTTCGTTCTTTACTTATTATGTGCTGGAAGCGTATGATTAACGCATATACATGCGTGGTGTGTTGGTTGTGTGATGCGCTGGTGAGGGGGAGGTCATGGGTTCGAGGCTCCCCTTCGCCTATTTATTTTTCTGGATTTTTCTATAGAATCCTGTGTGCCTGTCCCCCTAGGGTGCATCATGCGCCTCACAAATCTAACCCTAGGATTCCCGCTCAGTCAGATCTAGTGCTCCAGATCCAGTCCCCATAACATGTGCCCTCAGTCCAGTCACACTTAATCATAACCCTAATAAAACTTAAATAATTTTAATTATTTATTTATTTAAATTGAAATATCTTTTTAATATATATTAATTATTAGATAATTATTTTTTTTTAACAAAACAAATATATAATAAGTTATATTAAAAATTTTAATTTGTTGTTCGTTCCGATTAAATCGATTAATCGCTATGGTCAACAATAATTTTAATTAAAATGCTATTTAATTAAAATGCAATTAAATCATATTTGGTTAAATGGTTGCAACTATTTTATTAGTTGTGATGATTAACCTTTCCTTTTTCTAACTTTAATTCGTTATTCTTCTTAATCGAATCAATCGATTACGAGGGGTAACGATACAAATTAATTATAAAAAAAAATTATTAAAAAATATCCTAATTCATTATTAGTAATAATCAAATTAATTTATTAAAATTGGTAATGGTGCGACTTCAAATCTTTTGACTATGGCGATCGAATCTATTGATCGTTGCGGTTAATAGTGCAAAATTAAATCAGGGTTGTACACCCAAACCTCAAAACACTTTTCAAAACTACAATATCAAACTACGGATTATCATAACTACGATAGGCCACTCAAAAAGCCTCCAAAACCATATCAAATCAATTTTCAAACCTTAAGGGCGTACAACCCTTCCCCGAACTACGTTGACTCTGATTCTCCCTAAGGAGATACGTAGGCACTTGGCAACAAGGCGAGTCCCCCTCCTCCAAATCTTAAATCATGTCAATAATTGAGCCTTTAACCCTATTAACTATCTGTTACCTTTCTTTAAGTTCTTGCCATAACCCTTATCTTTGCAATGTTAACCTTTAGGAAAGGGTTTTGGGTGCCTAACACCTTCCCTTGACCCGAATATAGTATCTTACCCTAAATCTCTTAATCATTAAAGGTTTCCTATTCGCCTTGGTAGAATAGGTGGCGACTCTCTAAGCTATAAATTTTTAGGGCAGCTTGCTACAGCTGGCGACTCTGCTGGGGACAACTTAATAGTGAATACTATGCTCCTATAGGTTTTGGCAGGGTTTAGGTTTGGCGCATTTTAGGGTTTGGCAAACTTGCCATTTTTAGGGTTTGGGGGAGGTTCATCTTTATAATAAATATTTTCTTTATTTATTTGTTTTGTTTTTTGTCATTGGTTTTTTTATTGAATGTTTTATTTAAAATGTTGGATTATATATTATATGCATTGCTGGTTTTTTTTTATGTTGTGTTAAACCCTAAGTGTGGGAGTTAACTTTGAGATCAGGGGGGAATCGAATCGCCTACGAGTCTCATTGATAACTCCACTCGGAGTGGGTTGAGTATTCGGAAATGTCCAAAACGAGGCTTGACTTTGTTGAGGACAGGACTGGATACTTGGCTGATCTCTCCGAGAACCTACCCCAAAAATTCGAACCTCATGGATAAAATGAGTTGTTCTAAAATCCGAAGAGACAAAAAGTCTTGGAGGCTACGAACGACCCCATGAGACCTTCTAGAACCCCCCTATAAAAAAAGGTTGGCTCCCAAGAGCCGCTACGTCGAACCTATGAACTTAGAATTCTTGAAATGTTATGATTTGGTTTGCATTTTTTTTCCTATCTTATATGCTTGTGTTTGCTTCTTTGTTTGTTTCCCATTATTATTATTATTATTATTATTATTATTATTATTATTATTATTATTATTTTGTGTTTACATGCATCATCTCTCATTTGCATCTTCATCATGTCTTGTCCACAAAAAAAATATACATAAAAAATATATATATACATATTGTAAAAAATATATTTCATTGGTGAATATGTAGGAAGGATGAGTACTAAGAAGACCATTGTTCACTTTACCGTCTCTACTCCAGATATCAAGAAGCTGAAAATAATCAAAGAAAAATTGCCATCAGGTGCTTCGGATAGGTTTGTAATTCGCTATGGGAATATTCTGGACTTGCTAAGGGTGAAAGTACAAGAGGAAGCTATTACCGCATTGGTTCAATTCTATGATCCGCCGCTTAGATGTTTCACTTTTCAGGATTTTCAGTTGGCTCCGACTTTGGAAGAGATGGATGTTGTGTTGGGTTTCTCAAAAATTAAAAAGGAATTTTATACTGGTGTAGGTAAAGAAGTTGATTTTTCAGATTTGGCAAAGGCTTTGGGAATATCCGATACGGAATTGAAGTCTAATTACAAAATTGATGGAGATGTGCATGGGATCAAGAGATCTTATTTAGAAAATCAAGCTTTAATGTATGCTCAAAAGAAACAATGGGACATTTGTGGACATATGTTAGCTCTCTTGGTTTTTGGTGTTGTTTTGTTGCCAAAAAATATTGATTATATTGATCCTGCCGCCATTCATGCTTTCACCTCTTTTAGGATTTATGGAAAAGATCCGACTTCGACTATCCTCGCTAATATTTATTATGCTATCCATATGAAGTAAGAAAAGAAGAGAGGAATGCTATTTTGTTGTGTCCATTTGCTATATTCTTGGTTGACTTCTCATCTATACAAAGCTAGTTGTTTTATCAAAGAATTGACTAGAAATGATTGGGCTCAAAAACTAAGGGCTCTTAAAGCGGATTCTATTCTATGGTATGCAAAGAAATTAAATTCTGATAGGATTATTTACAAATGCGGAGAATTCGACAATGTGCCATTAATGGTGACTCTTGGTTGTATTAATTATAACCCCGTTTTAGCATTGCGTCAATTAGGTCATTCTATGGATAGTGAACCTTCCTAACAACAAATAGAAGAATTAATCTTGCATGATAATGGGAAAGGTGAACCAAGAACATTGAAGAAAGTAATTCAAGCTTGGAGTCATGTTCAAAGAAAATACTTTGGGCCAAAGAATGTAATTGCTAAAGCACCTTACACCGCATGGGTTCAAGAGAGAGTTGGAAAGATCTTGCTTACTTTTGTTGTAGATCCCGCATACAAGCCTGATTCTCCTAATCCTGTTCCTCTATCCATCGAAGAGATAGAAGGGATCAGGGCTGCCCTAGAGGCGTCTCGAAAGGAAAAAGGAAAATTAGAACTTGATTTGCATCAACTTACCAACGAAAGGAGCCAACTACGCTTTGACCTTAAGGAAAAGAATCAAGAACTTCAAGCAATGAAGGAAGAGAATGATAGGCAAAGGAGCAAACGGAAATGTGCAACCGAAGGAGTTCTAAGTGCTAATTTTAATCTAGAAGCACATAATGAAAGGTTGGAACAAGCGGATATAGAAATTGCAAGGTGGAGAAGGCGTTATGAAAAGGCTTCCCATGACAAAGCGGAATCCGAGAAAAATCTAGAAACTGTGGTTTTTGAATTAACGGATAGGACTAAAGATCAAGAGGTAGAAATAAGAAACCTCAAATTTGACCTTCAAGAAGCCCGCAATTCTGGACAAGAGGAACGCACAAGGAGATTGGCTGCGGAGGAAGCACTCTTACAACGCACCGATGAGCGCCTTAGAGCACTTCAGGCTATGGCCTTGCTTAGGCAATTACTTATAAGGCAAAGGGAGATGTGTGGGGCTGCAAGGGATGAAGGGGATTATTGGAAGAGACAATACACAATTGTTTCTACAGCTTATGAGCATGTGAGCATGGTTCCAAAGATGCTTGAAGACTACGAAAAATGCCGTGATAATTATGACAAGCTGGTTTATTTGTGCAATGACTTAATCCTAGACATTCCAAAGAGTTTGGCAAAGGCGGAATCATCTCTTGTTATCCTTCCTAAAGAAGTCAAGGAGTTCATGGAGCTTTGTAGAGACATGGTGGATAAGTTCAAAGAAGACATCCAAAGGCGTTCTTAGTTTTATTCTATTTTCATTGTTGCTTTTTATTTTGTTTCAAGTATTTTAATTTTCAATTCCAATTTCTATTTGTGAACCAACAATGGAGTAGTATTTTCTTTTTTTAATAAAGTGTGTTTCTTTTCCGTTACTCACTGTTCCTATAACATTCACCAAAAGATTATTTCTCTAAAAAAAACACACACATATATATATATATATATATATATATATATATATATATATATATATATATATATATATATATATATATATATATATATATATATATATATATATATATATATATATATATATATATATATATATATATATATATATATATATATATATATGTATGAAAAAAAAAGGAAAAAATAGTACATATGTAAAAAAAAAAAGAAAAAAAGAAAAAAATATTACATATGTTTAAAAAAAAGAAAAATGTACATATATAAAAAAAAAAGAGGAAGAGAAAAGGAGAATAAAAATAGTATATAAATATATATATATATATATATATATATATATATATATATATATATATATATATATATATATATATATATATATATATATATATATATATATATATATGTATATTATAATAATGTGGATAAGACGTGAACATTGCATAAATCATAACATTCATAGCATGCATATCATATTTATTTTTCAAAAACATAAAGAAAAAAAACTATCTTCATCTCCAGTCACGCCATTGCAACTCGACCGCTAATCCAGACAAGATCCTAAAAGAAAAAGGCAATGGAACAATTGGAACAGAATCAAGCCGCCCTTCGCGAGGAAATGACCCAGCTGAAAGGCACTGTTGAGGACCTCAAGGGAGGAATGACCCAAATGCTGAGCTTCATGAAAGACCTCAAGGATAAGCAAGACAAGGCTAAGGAGGCTCAGGATCAGTATGAGGAGATACCTAACGATGGCAACCCACTGTTAGGATATGTTAGAGGATGTGACCCTCATAAGACAAACGCTCGCTCCTTTAAAAAGGTTACCAATACTCAGGAAGAGGGAGAAGCCTCTCAAGAAGGATTTTGTTCCTGTTGCTCCGAAGGAAGGGGCGTCCCGCACAGTTCGCATTCCTGTCAACAATCCTCTTAGGGATGAAGACTACTTGGATCTACAATATAGGGACAATGATGACACTAATCAAGTCCCTCAACCCAAGCTGACTCCTCCTAACTCTGGGGATGATTCTAAAGATAGCGGGCAAATCAAGGCGCTGGAAGAAAGGTTAAAGGCTGTGGAGGGATATGATGCCTTCGATGTGGATACCTTCGAGATGAGTTTAGTCCCAGATTTGACTATTCCACACAAGTTCAAAGTTCCTAACTTTGAAAAATACAAGGGGCTCACATGTCCGAGGAATCACTTGCGCATGTATGTGCGGAAAATGGCTGCTTATGCTCATGATCAGAAGCTGATGATACACTTCTTCCAAGACAGCCTAAGCGGAGCATCCGTCGACTGGTACATGCAATTAGAGAAATCTCACATCCGAAGCTGGAATGACCTTGCTAATACATTCCTGAAGCAATACAAGTACAATTTGGACATGGCACCCAATCAGATGCAACTCCAAAATTTGTCACAGAAGAAAGAGGAATCGTTCAAGGAGTATGCCCAGAGGTGGAGGGAAATGGCTTCCCGAGTCCAACCTCCCTTGTTGGAGAAGGAGCTGGTAGACATATTTATGGCTATGTTGCAAGGACCATACTACGATAAAATGGTCAGAAGCGTATCTTCAGGGTTTTCAGACTTAGTAGTTATTGGGGAAAGGACCGAGAACGGAATTAAAAATCGGAAAATACAAGGGGCATCGTCTGGATCTTATCATTCGAAGAGGCCTACTCCCAACTTCCCAAAGAAAAAGGAAGGAGAAACTAACGCAGTGGTGCATCAGGAAGCTAGACCTCCTATGTCATTCCCACCGCAACAAAATAGGTTTCAAGGACCCCAAAGGAGATTCGATCCTCTACCTACTTCCAAAAAGGAGATACTGAGATACTTGATAAGCGAGTCCTTAATAGAAGTCAAACCATTGGCGCCTCCTCCTCCAGGCAAAATCACACCTAATTACAAACCGAATGAGAGGTGTGAATATCATGCCAATTCTCCCGGGCATACCTTGGAGAAATGTTGGGCTTTCAAGCGCATAGTTCAAGATCTGATTGAGTTAGGGGCAATCGCCTTTGACAAACCCAATGTGAAAACAAACCCGATGCCACACCATGATGGCGCAGTCAATGAAATAGAAGTCGTTAATGAGCAAGAGTTGGTTCAACAAAGGAACTCCCCCATAGATGCACTTAAGAGGTATCTTCTTATAAAGGGGTTTATCCTAGAACATAACGAGGCTTTCAAAGACACTTTGCAGAGGCTCATGGATCAAGGGTTGATCCAGCTGAAAGAACACCCTGAAGAAGAGTATGTATCTATGGTGGAAAGAAACGAGCCTTTAATGATACCCACACAAGGGGCAAGAAAGCCATTAATCATCCCATGCTCTAGACCACCATTGATGATACCTACGCAAGAGCGCACTAAGATCATCCCAATCAGAGGACCATATCCTTTGGACAAGATGAAAGCAGTACCATGGGAGTACGAGGCAGATACCAATACTGCGGTGTCGAGCATTGTTGGACCTGGGGGCATGACCCGTAGTGGGCGCATATTCAAAACTGCGCAAGTACAACAGACGTCTAATGAAAACTTGACACATTCTGGTGAACAAGCTGTTATGAGACCGAGTAATGAGGCTGAGCCTAAGGATAAAGAAACTGTTAACAAGGATGCTGAGGAGTTTCTTGCTTTGATTAAGAAGAGTGACTATAGGGTGGTAGATCATTTGCAATAGACACCATCTAAAATATCACTCTTATCGCTACTGATACACTCCGAGAGTCATCGAGATGCCTTGATGAAGATTCTCAATGCCGCCCATGTAACTAAGGACATCACGGTCAATCAATTCGATGGGATGGTGGCTAATCTGACTGCTGGGGCATGCCTAGGTTTCAGTGATAGTGAGCTGCCTCCACAAGGAAAGACACACAACAAAGCCTTACATATCTCCATACAATGTGGAAAGGCTCATCTGGATAGAGTTTTGATTGACACAGATTCATCGTTAAATGTGATGCCAAAGGCTACACTTGACAAAATAGCCTTGGAAGGACTTGTGGTTCGGCCAAGTCGTCTGGTGGTTAAGGCTTTCGATGGATCGTAGAGTCCGGTGTTTGGAGAAGTGGACCTTCCTGTTATAATTGGTCCCCACACCTTCTGCATCAATTTCCAAGTGATGGAAATTGAACCAGCTTACACCTACCTACTAGGGCGCCCTTGGATTCACGCAGCTGGGGCAGTCACCTCCACCCTCCATCAGAAATTGAAATTTGTGAATGGAAACTCCATAGTGACCGTCAATGGAGAAGAGGATATATTTGTCAGCAACCTGAATTCATACAGATATATTGAGGCTGGAGAAGGAGCATTGGGTACTGCATTCCAAGCACTAGAGATTGCAACCGCTGTTACACTACCTGTGGAGAAGGTGAGAAGGGCGGTAACATCATGGAAAGATCTACAAGACGCGAATATAAAGGGCTGGGGCAAGCTACCAGAGGTTATGGAGAAGAAAGATCGCCTAGGGTTAGGATACCAACCAGCAAGGATCACAAGCACTAAGAAGGAACAATAATTCCCCCCAATAATGCAGACTTTTGTGACCGGCGGGTATGAACATGTGGCTATGGTGTCCAACAAGGATTCTCAGGAAGGAACGTCCAACTTCATCCGAGAGATCAGACCAGGAGAACAGCTTCAGAATTGGACAAGCCTGGAGATACCGGAGATAGTTTTTATTTCAAAGTAATTTGCTTTTGTGTGTTTTATTTCCCTTTCAAAATAAAGAAAAACAATAACGCTCATGCCTCGCCCGAAGCATAGAGTTGGTTTGTAAGGGCCCCATTTACTTTCAAGTTTAAAAGTTTATTAATAAAATTGTCTTTGCATTTCGGTATTGAAAATATTGTCTCTTCCCGCATTTATCTCTTTTCCTTTCAAAATGACAAATAAATTTCTCGCACAAAAAGCACATTCATATCTGCATACTAAAAACAAAACATAAAACGTGTGCAGATCACCCTCTAACACTACCGATAATAATACTGCTGAAACTCTGTACAAACTCGAGGCTCTCGCTAATCATTCCGAAGAAGGGGATGAGGAAGACGATGAACTTCCGGAGTAGTTGTCGAGGTTAATGGATAAGGAATCCAAAAGCATGCTCCCTCCACAAGAGGCCATTGAAACCATAAATTTGGGTACAGATGAAGAACCCAAGAACATTAAGATTGGGGCAACACTGAACAAGGACGTGAAAGCAACGCTAATCAAGCTCCTCCACGAGTATGCAGAGATATTTGCTTGGTCATATCGTGACATGCCGGGGTTGGATACGGATATCGTGGTACACAGGTTACCTCTCAAAGAGGGATGTGCACCTGTCAGGCAAAAGCGCAGAAGAGTTCGGCCGAATATGGATAGTAAAATCAGGGAAGAAGTACTCAAACAGTTCGACTCCGGGTTTCTTGCTGTTGTCGACTATCCACCATGGATTGCCAACATAGTGCCAGTTCCTAAGAAAGACGGGAAGGTACGCATGCGTGTGGATTACAGGGATCTAAACAAAGCAAGTCCAAAAGACGATTTTCCACTACCACACATAGATATCTTGGTGGATAATACAGCGCAAGCTTCGGTGTTTTCCTTCATGGATGGGTTCTCCGGGTATAACCAGATCAAGATGGCTCCCGAGGATATGGAGAAGACAACCTTCATGACATCCTGGGGCACCTTCTGCTACAAAGTAATGCCTTTTGGGTTGCGAAACGCAGGGGCAACATATCAAAGAGCCATGGTCACACTATTCCATGATATGATCCACAAGGAGGTCGAAGTATATGTAGACGATATGATTGCCAAGTCTTGCACAGAAGAAGAGCATATCACACACCTACACAAGTTGTTCGAGCGCTTAAAGAAGTACAAGTAGAGGTTAAACCCGAATAAGTGTACATTTAGTGTAAGGTCAGGAAAGCTATTGGGATTCATTGTGAGCCAAAGAGGCATAGAGGTTGATCCCGATAAAGTAAAGGCTATACAAGCAATGCCTGTTCCAAAGACAGAAAAGGAGGTGCGGGGTTTCTTGGGTCGGTTGAATTACATCTCAAGGTTTATTTCACATCTGACGGCTACATGTGAGCCCATATTCAAGCTGCTCAGGAAAGATCAACCTATCAAGTGGAATGACGATTGTCAAGTAGCCTTCAAAACTATAAAGAACTACTTACAAGAACCACCGATACTCTTACCTCCCGTGCCAGGAATACCGCTGATCATGTACCTCACAGTTCTCGAAAGATCTATGGGGTGTGTACTGGGGCAACAAGATGAAACAGGCAGAAAAGAACACGCTATTTACTACCTTAGCAAGAAATTCACAGATTGCGAATCTCGGTATTCACCATTGGAAAAGACATGTTGTGCCCTAGCATGGGCCTCCAAACGTCTAAGGCAGTATATCGAGAATGGATCCTTTGAAATACATGTTCGAAAAACAGGCTCTCACGGGTAGAATTGCAAGATGGCAAATGTTACTGTCAGAATACGACATACAATACTTAACTCAAAAGGCGATAAAAGGGAGTGTACTGGCAGAACATCTTGCTCACCAACCCCTCGAAGAGTACCAATCTATGAAGTTCGATTTCCCCGATGAAGACATTATGCTAGTAAGAGACTACGAAATACCAGGACCCGACGAGGGACCCGAACCGGGTTTGGTATGGAAACTCATGTTCGACGGTGCCTCAAACGCACTAGGACATGGCATAGGGGTAGTATTGACATCTCCCGATGACCGGCACTTACCCTTCACTGCGAGACTATGCTTTGACTGCACCAACAACATAGCAGAATACGAAGCATGCATATTGGGGTTAGAAGCTGCAATCGATCTAAGGATTAAACTACTTGAGGTGTATGGGGATTCAGCGCTGGTAATCTACTAAGTCAATAAAGAATGGGATACTCGAGATGTAAAGCTAATTCCATATCGAGACCTTATACTGGAGTTAATGGCTGAGTTTGATACAATTATTTTTACTCATATCCCGAGGGAAGAAAATCAAATAGCCGACGCGTTAGCGACACTTTCCTCCATGTTCAAAGTGACTTGGCCAAACCACGAACCACGAATAACGGTCAGGCACTTCGATGAGCCTGCCTATTGTCTCACGATTGAGGAGCAATCTGACTACAAACCATGGTACCACGATATCAAAAGGTACTTGGAGAAGCAAGAATACCCAGAGAACGCCTCTACAATTGATAAGAAAACATTGAGGAGATTAGCATTTAAGTTCTTCCTGAGTGGAAGCATCCTATACAAAAGGAACTATGACTCGGTGTTATTAAGGTGTGTGGATAAAAACGAAGCTAAAGAGATTATCAGAGAAGTGCACGAAGGAACCTTCGGAACTCATGCGAATGGACACTCAATGGCAAGAAAAATACTACGAGCAGGTATTACTGGTTAACAATGGAAGCTGACTGTTTCCAATATGCAAGAACATGTCACAAGTGCCAGATTTACGCTGACAAAGTACACGTACCGCCAAATCCATTGACGTTCTAAGTTCGCCGTGGCCGTTTGCAATGTGGGGAATTGACATGATAGGGATGATCGAACCTAAAGCGTCCAACGGGCACCGATTCATATTGGTTGCCATAGATTACTTTACCAAATGGGTTGAAGCTGCCTCTTACACCAACGTGACGAGACAGGTAGTCACTCAGTTTATCAAGCATAACATCATATGTCGGTATGGGGTTCCAAACAGGATTATCACCGATAATGGGTCGAATCTGAACAACAACATGATGAGGGAGCTGTGCGAGGAGTTCAAGATTGAACACCACAATTCTTCACCATACAGGCCTAAAATGAACGGCGCTGTTGAAGCTGCAAATAAAAATATTAAAAAGATAATACAAAAGATGGTGAAAACATACAAGGATTGGCACGAAATGCTTCCCTTCGCCCTACACGGTTACAGAACCTCGGTGCGCACATCCCCAGGGGCAACCCCATTCTCCCTGGTTTATGGTATGGAAGCAGTCCTCCCCATTGAAGTGGAGATCCCTTCATTAAGAGTCATAGTTGACACAAAGTTAGAAGAATCGGAATGGGTAAAAACTCGTTTTGATCAGCTTAATCTCGTTGAAGAAAAGCGACTGACGGCTTTGTGTCACGGACAACTCTATCAGAAAAGGATGAAAAAGGCGTTCGATAAAAAGGTCCGTCCTCGAACATACAAAGAAGGTGATATTGTCCTCAAGAAAATACTATTACCTCGACTTGACGCCCGTGGAAAATGGACACCCAACTATGAAGGTCCATATATTGTAAAAACGGTGTTCTCAGGAGGGGCATTAGTTCTCACTACAATGGATGGGGATGAGCTACCGCACCCAATCAACTCTGATGCGGTCAAGAAGTATTATGCCTAGCAAAGGCAGGATTACTGGACATAAGCCGAAGGCAAACTACGAAGGATAGGGGTTCGTGCAATCATCTACTTCTAAGGTCGAAGGATTACTGGGACCCTCGATAACAAAAAGAGCAACGGCAATATTAATATCATTTCTATTTGTCATTTTCTTTTCTCGCATTTCTGTACACTCGCCAATTCAAGGCAATATCAATAAAAGTTCCCCTTTTTGCATACTACGCTTTCTTTCTCATTTCAATACCATTTGCAAAAGATAAATTATTTTCATAAGCTTTAACTTGGATTTAATATGAGAAACTTGCAAACTTTCAATACAAAAGCAATAGGATAAAACTACGAAATCTCCGGAAGGCTACATACGTCCTACGCTGCGATCACTCTGATTTGATATAGCTCTTTCACAAAAGATAATGTCAGTAGGTCATTCAAATACAATCCGAGCTAGGATTCACCAACACTTCAAAAGGGGCTAAACAAAGACAGTGGGTGATAAGGAGATAAGGCGTTGGAATTATCATACATGTTCATTTGCATGCATGCAACATTTACGTGTGTAAACATTCATACATATACATTATACAAACAACAGGGGCATGCGCACAATGCATAAGCATGATGCATACGCATTTTAAAAACAAACTTCTACGCATGTAAACTTGCCCGAATCAGGGTAAGCAACCTAATGGTGCAGGTGAATTTGTCCGAACAAGGACAAAGGATCCTAATGGTGCAGGTGAATTTATACGAACAAGGATAAATTGCCCTAATGGTGCAGGTGAATTTGTCCGAACAAGGACAAAAGATCCTAAAGGCGTAGGTAAATTTGCGATAACCCTCGCAAAAGACCCTATTGATACAGGTAAATTTGCTATGAGCATAGCAAATGATCCCTTGGTGCAGGAGAATTTGTCCGAACAAGAACAAAGGATCCTAATGGTGCAGGTGAAACTTGTCCGAACCAGGGCAGATGATCCGAATGGGGCAGGCGAGCTTGTCAGAGCTATGACAAATAATCATTTTGATACAGGTGAACTTGCTAGAACTATGGCAAGCGATCCTTTGGGGTTCATGAGCTACAGAAACTTACTAGAACTATAGTAAGTGGGGTCCACAAACTACGAAAGTTTGCTATCAATGGTAGCAAGCTGATCATACAACCAACTGCAAGTCCTCGCAATGTAAGACTCGGGCGTTAGCAGGACAGTTCTTTCTCACACTCAAGCACGGGATAAATTTAGGGGTCTTCCATTATTTAATGACTCTTCGATCCGAACAATGTGAGATCTACTTATTCTCACGCCATTCGATCCAAGGTAATTAAATAGGGGCAGCTGTCATACCCCAAAATTTACCTCCCACACTTCATTCACAATGAGTCAATGCTCAAGGGTTGCATTAAGGAGTTCTCTTATACAAGGTCCCTCTAAGACTAGAGTTGGGTACTCTCCCAATGTAATGGGATAGGTGAAGTCCCAGTGGAGTCCCCATGATTCATTATGCTCTAGGATGCTTACATGACAAAGTTCAAGATTCAAATCCAAAGCTTTGCTCCCTCAATGGTCCAGGTAACACACAGTCAACTGGTTTGACCTAAAAGTCAACCATAATCAAAGCACAATCAAAACCTCTCAATTTTGGGTCAAAATCAAGTGAGTAAGAGTGTAACCATCATTTGATCAAGGATTGATCATTGTTCCATTAATAGAAACTCAGAGATGAACAAATACAAAAAGGTTCAAATTAGGGTTTCTTAGGAGAAAGTCAACCCAACTCTGACTGGGCATAACTTTCACATGGAACATCAAAAATTCTCCACTCGAAGCCTATTTTGAAGGAAACTGGATTCCCTACAACTTTTTCTCTCATAAGCCAGGACTAGAAATGCTTCATTTAAGAGGTATGATGCAAAAGATTACAAGTCATTTTCAAGCATCCCTCAAAAGCAGTTTTTTGTCAAAGGAGATATGATCAAGATAAAAGCTCCAAATGAAAAATATGTTCCGAAGTGGCTTATAGAGGACATCTTGAGGTTTCCAAATAGTCCTAGAACTCTCTCATAGCTTAAAAATTGAGTGAGATATGTTTGATCAAAGTTGAGTAATTTTTGGAGGCAAAATGTGAAATAAAAAGGTTCAAATGGGAAATTTTTGCAAATGGGCCTATGGTATTATGATGCAAACTTGGTCCACAAGTCATTAGCATGCCCAAAACAAAATGCCACGAAATTTAAAAATCTTATTTGATTTAATATGATTTTTTATTTCATTTTAATGATTTAATTAAGTGGAAAATCAAATATTTTAGGGGAAAATATATTTTGATTGTTTCCAATCAACATTAATGGCAAAATATATTACAATTTTCGTGCATAATCAAATGGGAAAAGATTGATACAACTTTGGCCAATATATTAGCTTATTATTCAAGAATAAAATCAATTTTCACAAAAATGGCAAGAATGGATTTAAGGAGTTTTGGGCCCTTGTTATAGACCTAATTGAACCTCTATAAGTAGTTGATGCAGAGCAATAGACTAGGGGACGAAATTCTGGGCAGAGCAAGTGCATCTAAGAACACAAAAAAACTCCACATAAACTTGAATTCGGTTTTGGGGAATTAGAGCATTGCAAAGAGTTTGGGAGAGTGCAAAAGATTCCTTGGAGGTTCCTGAATCGATTGGGATCGTTACACTGCAACAACAACCCCAGAACAATCTCTGATTGACCGAGGTAAGTAACTCTGAAACTTGGCTCGAGTAGGATAATTCACGCATTCTCATGTAGTTTTGATCGCATATTATGGTTTGTTTGGGTGTTGCGAACGTGTATGTGCTTTTAATTGGAATTCTGGGCAAGATTGGGGTGAATCACCATTGCTGAACGTGTTAGGGTTCTTAATTGAATTTTGGGGCTTTTTGATAGGGGTAAAATTAGGGGGATTTAAAGGTGCAGTCTGATTCGCATGGTGCATACAAAGGGCTGGGATAGGTCGCGCCATATTTATTTAAGTGCATGCCCTATTCGCTATTTTTTGTGTTTTTGGTTTGCTACGAGAAATTCGTAGCGAATTCGTAGCTATTCTTCTGAAACTTGCAGGTCTTCGTGAAGAAGATGAATGCGTGGCAACGTCCCATTGGCTTGTTCAAACTTGCGCGTGCGTTTGTTCATATGCGTTTTTGTTCTTTATTTATTATGTGCTGGAAGCGTATGATTAACGCATATGCATGCGTGGTGTGTTGGTTGTGTGATGCGCTGGTGAGGGGGAGGTCATGGGTTCGAGCCTCCCCTTCGCCTATTTATTTTTCTGGATTTTTCTATAGGATCCTGTGTGCCTGTCCCCCTAGGGTGCATCATGCGCCTCACAAATCTAACCCTAGGATTCCCACTCAGTCAGATCTAGTGCTCCAGATCCAGTCCCCATAACATGTGCCCTCAGTCCAGCGACACTTAATCATAACCCTAATAAAACTTAAATAATTTTAATTATTTATTTATTTAAATTGAAATATCTTTTTAATATATATTAATTATTAGATAATTATTTTTTTTAACAAAACAAATATATAATAAGTTATATTAAAAATTTTAATTTGTTGTTCGTTCCGATTAAATCGATTAATCGCTATGGTCAACAATAATTTTAATTAAAATGCTATTTAATTAAAATGCAACTAAATCATATTTGGTTAAATGGTTGCAACTATTTTATTAGTTGTGATGATTAACCTTTCCTTTTTCTAACTTTAATTCGTTATTCTTCTTAATCGAATCAATCGATTACGAGGGGTAACGATACAAATTAATTATAAAAAAAATTATTAAAAAATATCCTAATTCATTATTAGTAATAATCAAATTAATTGATTAAAATTGGTAATGGTGCGACTTCAAATCTTTTGACTATGGCGATCGAATCTATTGATCGTTGCGGTTAATAGTGCAAAATTGAATCAGGGTTGTACGCCCAAACCTCAAAACACTTTTCAAAACTACAATATCAAACTACGGATCATCATAACTACGATAGGCCACTCAAAAAGCCTCTAAAACCATATCAAATCAAATTTCAAACCTTAAGGGCGTACAACCCTTCCCCGAACTACGTTGACTCTGATTCTCCCTAAGGAGATACGTAGGCACTTGGCAACAAGGTGAGTCCCCCTCCTCCAAATCTTAAATCATGTCAATAATTGAGCCTTTAACCCTATTAACTATCTGTTACCTTTCTTTAAGTTCTTGCCATAACCCTTATCTTTGCAATGTTAACCTTTAGGAAAGGGTTTGGGGTGCCTAACACCTTCCCTTGACCCGAATATAGTATCTTACCCTAAATCTCTTAATCATTAAAGGTTTCCTATTCGCCTTGGTAGAATAGGTGGCGACTCTCTAAGCTATAAATTTTTTGGGCAGGTTGCTACACTCTTCATGGTTATCTCACTTCTGCATGTACCTCAACTGGGGCAACCCCTTTCTCACTGGTTTATGGTATGGAGGCAGTCTTACCTATCGAAGTTCAGATTCCTTCCCTGAGAATTATGAAAGACGCAGACTTGGGCGAAGAAGAGTGGATTCAGACTCGACTGGATCAGATAAACTTGATTGACGAGAATAGGCTTGTGGCTTTTTGTCATGGGTAGTTATATCAGAAACGTATGATCAAAGCATTTAACAAGAAAGTCAAGCACCAGGCGTACCAAACTGGTGACTTAGTAATAAAGCGCATTATCCTTCCACAAGGTGATCCCAGGGGCAAATGGACTCCTACGTACGAACGACCATTTGTAATCAAGAAGATATTCTCTGGCGGAGCCATGATGCTTACCATAATGGATGGTGAAGATTTCTTACACCCTGTGAATGCAGACATAGTCAAAAAATACTACACATAAAAGAGACCCGCTAGGTTGACATACCTAGGAAAAAATAAGGGCATCCCGACGAACCAAAAGGGTTCGGGAAAAAATTAGGGATATATATATATAAGAAATGTACACCCGGCAAGTCAAAAACCTGAAAAGGCGGCTTGGGCAAAAAAGGGTATCCCAGTAGGCTGAAAACCTGAAAAGGCGGTCTAGGCAAAAGTTATGGATTAAAGCGTACGACTATGTCCCAGTGGATCACTCATCAATCCCCAGTTAGATTTGTTACCAATACCAAGTTTAAAAGGCACTAATCGATGCAATCGCTTTCTTCCAACAAGCAAGGGATGAGATACTCAAGGACATAATGGCAATAGCTGAATTGAAACTCGATGGGATCGTTTCCACATAGCTGTTTTCTTTATTTTTCACTTTGTATTCCTTTTCAAATATTTATACGACAATCTCCTCTTACTAGGATTTCTGTCTCCATGTATTAGTTCGCCTATTTACGGCCTTTTCTCAAATCAATACAAGTTTGGTGTCAAGCTCACAATTTTACTTTCTCTGTTTTGAATGCGTAAACGTCCAGTGATAAATTCGAATGAACATATGCATTTTGAATATGATTGATGTTTACCAAAAGGATTCATATATATATCCATATATAGAAACAGGAATAGAAATCGGATAACATCCAAGTTATCCAGGCGTCCTCCCAAGGCCAGTAGTAGGGAGGTACCCCACAGAGCAATCCTCAAGAAAGTTTCCAAACAAACTATCCCCCAACAAGGAGGAACTCCCCAGCAAGGTTGTTCAAAATCACTGTCCCTAGTAGACGAAATCCCGTATCTCAAGCTTGGCCAGATAGTGCATCAGAAGATCATCCATCTCTTTTATCCCTAGTCAGGGTATACTTAGATTAGGCTCTCCTGCAAGTTACACTGTATCTCCGAGCAGAAATCAGAAATCCCCACCTAAGTATCTTCGAACAAGATAGCAATATCAGGTGACAGGGTCACAATGTCTCTAAGCCACACACTGAGATTTATTTTCTCAATCGAAAAAAATCACCAGTACACTCCAACTACATGAGTCACGCATCATATATATGTCCATACATCACATATAATGTTTATGACAAACTTATACATAGCATGCGAGTTCCTCATTTATTTTGAGAACTTCACCATACAATACATGCATCATGGCATCGCATAAAACTAACTTTATCTTTCAGGTCGACCAACTGGTCAGACAAATATCATCAACAAATCAATCCCATCAAATGAACAATCTGGAAGCTCGAACCCTAGATTCTTGAAAATCCGCTCCGGAAGCCTGAACCCCGTATGATCTAAATTCTACGACAGGTATGTTTCGGAAGCCTGTACCCCGAATTATATGAAATCTACGCCAAATATGTTTCGGAAGCCTGAACCCCGAATGATCTGAAATCTACGACAGATATGTTTTGGAAGCCTGAACCCCGAATGATCTGAAATTCTACGACATATATGTTTCAGAAGCTTGAACCCCATATGATCTGAAATCTACGACAGATATATTTCGGAAGCCTGAACCCCGAATGATCTGAAATTCTACGACGGATATGTTTCGGAAGCTTGAACCCCGAATGATCTGAAATCTATGCTAGATATGTTTCGGAAGCCTGAACGCCGAATGATATGAAATCTACGCCAGATATGTTTCGGAAGCCTGGACGCCGAATGATTTGAAATCGACGCTAGAAACATTCCGGAGGCCTGAACTCAGATGTTTTAAACCTCTACGCCAGTTGTATTTCGAAAGCTCGAACCCCGAATATTCTAAATCTCTATACTAGATATACGTTTGGAAGCTTGAACCCTAAACATTCTGAAGCTCTATCATATACGCACCCTGGGAAGCATGACCCCCCCAGGCTGCTAACGAGCACCTCTGTTAGATGGCATCTTTAAGCCCATCTCTGATAAGTATCCATCAACACTTGAATGGCATCTCTAAGCCCATTCAAACTATCAATAGCACTACTCTCTTCACCAGCAAGTGCAAATTTGTGGGTATTCTAGTATTCAATCCTCTTCCACCTTCAGATCCCGAGTGGCGAACGCACCAACCCACATCTTCAGGAGTAAGAAGATTGAACAGGGGCAGCAGTCATACCCCAAAATTTTCCCACAATTTTCAAAGGTTTCTTGGCCCAAGAAGTTCCCTCATACATCATCAGATACTCCAGGCTATGCAAAAATTAGGCACGCTTACCTATCTCCTAAACAATCAACCCACAACTAGGGTTTTGATTGTCTCAAGGACAAATCAAGTCCTAAGGCCTCAAGTTGATTTCATAGCTTCTGATATGTTTCAAGGAACCCCCATACTAATTTTCAAGCCTTGATTCCCAAGATTGATCAGTCAATGGTTCAAAAGATCAACAGTCGACTATGCTAGGTCAAAAGTCAACTACAGTCAACCTGCAGTCAAAACTCCTAATTTTCGGTCAACATCAATATTTTGAAGTTGCTCATCATTTGATCAAGGGTTGATCATGATTCACCAGGAAAAGCTCAAAAATCATCAAAGGAAAAAGTTTCTAAATTAGGGTTTTAAGGAGAAAAGTCAACCAAACTTTGACCAGCCATAACTTTCACATGGAACATCATAAATTCCCCAACCAAAGCCTATTTTGAAGGAAATTGAATCCTCTATAACTTTTCTTCTCTAAAGATAAGGCCAAAAATGCTTCATTTGGGATATATGAGCCAAAACATTACAAGTCCTTTTAAAGGTTCACAAAAAAGCTGTTTTTTTGTCAAAGCAAATATCATCAAGATAAAATCTACAAATGTAAAACATCATCCAAAGTGGCTTGTAGAGGACATCTTGAGCTTTCCAAAAAGTGCTAGAACACCTTCATATGATGAAAATTGAGAGAATTATGACTGTCAGAAGTTGAAAAAATTTGAGGAAGTGCATGAAACCCTAAATGTGCAATTTCAAACCTTTGAGTAATGGGCCCATATTTTTGAGCTATCCACGTGACAATAATCTTATAAGAGGCCCATAGATCATTTTTTATTTATTTAATGGTTTTAGTTCTTTTATTTTTGAATTTATCAATTTAAATTCAAAATTAAATCAAACAAAATCATAACTAAATAAAAGAAGATTTTGTGATTCATCCATCAATTATTTAATCATCTCAAAATTGTCATCCAATGGCCAATATCACGTGAAAATATACACAAAATAGATTTGGACTTGAAATAGAAAGTTTTGAATCAAAAACCAAATCAAATATTTTCCCATCAAACCTTTGATTCCTTTTCAAAGATTCAACTCTAATCCCACCACTCTATATAAAGGCAACATCTGCAGACCACAAGGACACGCAGTAGCAGCCTCAAGGAGCAACCCTAAAACTCCAAAATTTCACAAAAACTAGGGCATCCACAAATTTCTTCCACAACAAGATTCGTGTGGTTCTTGGCATCAGGTTATGTCCCTGCCCATCCTAGGAGTTTTCTCTGATTATTATAGAAGCCTACAATGTCCCAAAACGTCACAGCCATCAACACCGGTGTTGATAAAAATTTCAAACTCAAACTCTTTAATTCACATAATATGAATTGATTTTACGCATTGATATATGTTCATGATGTCATTTAGAATAACTTTGATGCAGTGGTTTTGAAGTTTGACGTAGGGATAAGGTTTTGCCGTTGTTAGGGCATAATTTCGGTCGAGCTTTGTATCCATAGTTATAGGCTCTTTCAGGTCAAAAGGACTGCACCATTGGATTCTCCATGGTCGAATTAGGTGGTTAGGGCCTCTCTTTTGTTTCGATTGTAATGTTTTTGCAGGTTTTATTTTCGGGCCGTCGGAGAAGACGACTGGAGTTTGACTCCGGCGTCTCTGAATTTTGTTCACTCCAGCGAGGGTTTGCGTGGCAACACCTCTCTCTGATAGGTACGTTTAAAAAACAGGGACCATTGACTGCACGCGCACGAATGGGATTGGTCAGTCAATTCTTCTGGGCCCCACGCTGACCAAACTTAAATGGATAATAACCGATGCTTTCCTTTGGATCACGCGCATGATGCACTCTAGTTCCCTGGCCGTCAGATCGTTTTGGTGATTAATCTAACGCCCCTGAAGCTGCGTTCCACCATGGAGCTGCAGGGACCGTCCGTACCAGATCCAACGTTTATTTCTTTAATTTTTTTATTTTTTTTGTATTGTTTGTTTGTTATTTCTTTCATACTAACCCCTAGTTTTTTTTATCAAACACTAATAACTAAATTAACTAACTAAAACCTAGGATTAGTTTTTATCAATAGTTGATTTAATAATTATTTTAGTTAATTGACCTTTTTTAATCATAAAACACTAAAAAAATTTTTTTTTATTATTAGGGTAGAAAATAGTTTTTAGGTTAAATAAAATTAAAATTGAATTTTAGGATAAAACAATTAGACATAGGTTCTTGATTAAACTTTTTAACATATTTAATTTAATTGAATAATTAGGTAATTAGGATTAAAACTAAGTAATTAATTATAGATTTAGGTTTTTATTCTCATTCAACTTCTCGTAATTTTCTCGCGATTTTTCTCTTCTCATCTTAAACTCCAATGAATGTCGCATGACTGTTTTGCTTTTATATTTATTTAGATTGTTCATTTAAATATTAGTAATCGTTGTATAGGTCACAAGTTTTTTTTGTAACATCTAGGACCTTTTATTTTCCTGCAATACTTATCTCCGTGTGATAGTAAATTAGGGTGTGAAAAGACATAAATCTCAATCGTAGATCACTAAAAGATAAAATATTCTGAAACAACACATGTGATTGCTACACACAGTCATTCTTAGGGCACGCCCCTCTTGGTTGCCTTCGAATATAAGGCCGTGTCCCTCGAATATAGAGGTGCCCATTAGCAAAACTCCCGACGATTAAAAATCATCGCAAAGATCATAAGTCCCTCGATGACCCTCGATGTTGCCTACGAATATATGATCTAGTCCCTCGAATGGTTGCCTACAAAATGATGATTGTCCCTTCGAATTTGCTAAAGGTACCTCTACTTGTTGCCTTCAACGACCTCCAATTACCCTTCATTGTCCCGCATATCCAATCAATAGGACTACCTACCCCAAATGGTAAGGATAACTCTATCTCTCTTAGAAGAGTAAAAAGCATAGAAAAAGACTAACTTAGGGTAGTGTTCTTAATATGCTTAGCTCAATTGAAAAGCTTTTCACACCTCTCTTTTCAAAGACTAAGGCTACGCTTTTAAGCTAAAGTCCTTACACTTCTTTTCAAAACAAACAAACAAACATGAGCTAAGCAAATTAAGTGCCCGTAGATAACTACGGATGAAAAGGATGCTAACACCTTCCCTTTTCATAATCTACCCCGAGCCCGTTTTTCTTAAAAGGTCTTTTTTTGTTCTTTTTACTCTTCCGAGTTATTGGATAAAATAAAAGTCGGTGGCGACTCTTGCTCACCGCAATATTGTTTGCAAAATAAAAAGTCAGTTCTCCCACTAAGTTACACTAGGAAATGCGTGGAAAAGAACACATGGTGACCGTTCAAGATGGTCACCAGATCTCATGAGATGTTCGCTTCAAGTATAATGGCCCTCAAAATAGATATCTTAGGGCGTAGATTCAAAGTCTAATGAACGGACGACTTGGATTTCCTATTGGCGTAAAAAAATCCCATGGACGGCTTGCTTCAAATCTAATGGCCCTCAGAATAAATATCTGAGGACGTGGATTCAAAGTCTAACGAACGAATGATTAGGTTTGAATATTGATTGAGGATACGCGGTATGTGAGCGCTCGAGGATCCATCAAGAGTCTTCTCATCACGTGGCCGTCATGAGGCCACATGTTGCGCATTCGGGGACAAAGGGACGCCCGCTTAAACCAAAATCTGAGAGGTCTTATAGACAATGTCATATTAAAAGGGCATCCCTACAGGCTAGGGATCCAGGAACTAAGTATAACCTTAAGATTATAAGGGATGATAATCATAGGAGGTAACCCTACGTTGACTTAGGTTTTCAAGGTAATGTCCCTCTCAGGAAGGCTTCCCATGATAAAAGTTTCCTTAGTACGTAGGTTCATAAGTTCATCCTACAGATTTTCTAACCTTCCCAAAGGTGGTTTAATTCTAAGGGTCTCATGGGGCTCTTTCGTATCCTCCGAAACTTTTGTTTCTTTGGACTTTTAGAAAGGATCTTTTGTCCATGAGGTTTGAATTTTAGGGTAGGTTCTTAGAGAGATCAGTTGGATTCAAGGTCCTACCCTCGACAAAGTCTAGCCTTGCCTAAGATATTTCCCAAAATTCAACCCACTCTGAGTGGAATTGTCACAAAAACTCGTAGGCGATTCAAGTCTCCTTTGGTCGAGCGACAATTCCAATTTTGTATTTTTTGGCGTTGTAACAGCTATAACAAGTTAAGAGTTTGTGTTAATCGGTTATAGGCCCGAGTTTTAGGTTTTTCTGTTATTTGGATGATTTGTTTTAGATCTCAATCATTTTCTAACACTTGTATAAATGTCTTATAGACATTCTCATCTCAGGTTAATGCAATTAATGATTCTCACCCTCAATTATCTCTCTTTCTCTCTTTAATTCTCTATTCTCCATCACTATCTTCTTCTCCACACCCTAACTCCCATTATTCATCAATTATATGATTGTATGTTCCAACAATACTTAGTCCATATTTCCAATCATTTTTGTCTATATCTTTTGTGAGATGGAAATGAGTCCACATACCCTAACTCCCATTATGCTTTTTTTTAATTACAGAAAAGTATCATACACACTTCAATCACCAAAAATGTTATACATATATTTTATTGTTGGAACATTATGCATATATTCCAATATAGGGAGATGAATTGAAAAAGTTCATTAAGTCAAGTCCCACATTGTGTGTTAGTTGAAAAAACTCCTTAGTCCCACATTGCTTAGATTAGAAATCTTGGCTAGTTTGCTTCATTATATAAGGAAGTCATTTGTTTCAATCCAAAACACACCAAAAACTTATTTTGAGTTTTTCCTTCCTCTCTCATAACTCTGCATCTTTCGAATTGTCGAAGCGCCAACTTCTCCCCCTTTCTTTCTACTCGTTGAATTTTCCGAGTACTTTCTTGAATTCTCCTTAGAGAATAATGTTAATTTCTCCTCGTTTGAGTTGAGAAATTATCAAGTATAATTTTTTCTTGGATTCTCTTTAGAGAATTATTGAAATTTCTCTTGGTTTGAGAAATTACTACGACTGATCGTTATACCAGATACTAAGATGGTATTTATACCATATTTGAATTGTTATAGTACCATCTGAGGGTGTATTTCTAGACCGATTATCTATCGTGCAAGTAGTAATCGTATAGTATAGAACTGGGCTGTTTCGCGAAACGTCTTAAAGAAAGCGTACTGATCCGCGACTCGACCCGGTAATTTCTTCGGTGGCAAACTTGTTAAAATCGTGATCCAACAATTTTAAGACGTTTCGAATTGCCATGGCTATTGAAGAAATTATTGGTAATTCTGCAGATACTTTCTTTGACAAATCGTTAATGTTTGAGAGATGTCACTTCAAATGTTAGCAACAAATGATGATTTTCTTCTTAATGTTGAAAAAGATAGCTAACATTTTGATCGAGGACATTTTGTTGCTCCTTTTGGATCAACTGAACAAACTAACGGTAAGAAATTTGAGGATCAAAAGGAACACGTAATAGTTTTGAAGCTAAATCAACTGCACAGATTAAAGCGAACAACTTACAACTTAGGAAAGAAATCACCTTATAGAAAGAATGATTATAACATTCTGAATGGAATCACAAATGATCTGTATGACTATTACAATAATTGTGATACTTCAAAATATTTTTAAGAGGCTCTGAAAAACAAGTATGACATTGAAGAAACTGGAGAACAGAAGAATGATTTTAGCAGCTACATGAAGTATCAGATGGTAGTTGAAAGGTCCATAGAAACTCAAAGTCGCGAACTTCAAAAGATTTCTCATAAGATCATCACTGAAGGTATGTATTTATAAGAACAATTCAATTTTTTTATTATTGACAAACTGCCCCTAGTTTGAAAGTTCTTAAGAATTATGTTTTGTTACAAAATAAAATAATTTTTAATTGAGAGACTGATTATTCTCATTAAATAAGAATATCATATACATGATTAAATAGAAAAGTCTTGGTTGTTTTAAACAACAAAAAGAAATTCGGTGTGGTTCTGAAGTCATATGGGAAATCATTAAAGAATTAGAACCGCAATATTATGAACTGAATTAAGAATGGGAACCCTTCTATGGCCCCAATTGCTCCAACTATACAATAACCACCACCTCAAAGAAATGACGTTGTTTTCCTTTTGTTTCAACTATGGAAAACTAAGTCATATGGCTAAGAGATGTAACTTGTAATGCTTGAACTTGGTGTAGTCCGTAATGCACGAGTTAACCTGGCTAATGGAAAATTTATTCCTATGATCATTAAAATCAACATGGTTGATAGATCTGATGGTTGGTGGATAAACACTGGTGTCTCTCGCCATGTTTGTTATGATCGTGTTATGTTTAAAACACACACGAATACTAAAGATAAGAAAGTGTTGGAGTAATTTAGTCAGTTTATTGGAGTAATTCTATACATCATCATCACAAAGAATGATATTTTTGTGAATGAAATTGATAAGTTTAAGAGCTTTGTAAGAATTTGTAGTGATAGGTAAACTGCATGATTCTAGTTTATTTCATTGTTTTTATAAAAAACATGGAATTGTACATGAAACGACTGCTCCATATTCTCCTGAAATGAATGATAAAGTAGAAAGAAAGAATAGAACTCTTACTGAACTTGTTGTTGCAATGATGATGAATTTTGGTGCCGCACCTCACTAGTGGGAAATTTTATTGACTGTTTGTTATGTCCTGAATAGAGTTCCCAAGTCAAAGAGTAATATATCTCCTTATGATATATTAAAGAAAATACAACAAATCTTGTCTTATTTGAGAACTTGGGGATGTCTGGCTAATGTCATAAATCCGGATCCGAAACGAGTTAAACTCGCTAGTAAAGCATATGAATGTGTATTCATTAGATATGCAACAAACAGTAAGGCATATAGGTTTTATAACCTAAATGCAAAAGTGATCATAGAATCAAATGAAGTTAATATCTATGAAGACAAATTTCCCTTTAAATTGAGAAATAGTGGGGGCACTCAATCGAGTCACATTCTAGTGATTAGAAGCACAAAAAGCAACAACAATGTAGAAACAGAACTTCGACGAAGTAAAAGAGTAAGAGTCTCTAAATACTATGGGTCTGACTATGCGGCTTATAATGTAGAAGAAAATTCAATAAATATTCAAGAAGCTTTATCATCTCTGGATGCAGACTTATGGCAAGAAGCTATTAATGATGAGATAGATTCTCTGGAGTCTAACAAGACCTGGCACTTAGTAGACCTGCCTCCTGGATGCAAACCAATTGGTTGTAAATGGGTTTTGAAAAAGAAACTAAAACCTGATGGAAATATTGATAAATACAAGGCTTGCCTTGTAGCCAAGGGTCTTAGACAAAGAGAAAATATAGATTTCTTCGACACCTTCTCTCTAGTCACCAAAATTACATTCATTAGGATACTTATTTCAATTTCTATTTATAACTTAATAGTACACCAAATGGATGTTAAAATAGCCTTTTTTTTAAATGGTGACTTAAATGAAGAAATATATATGGAACAATCGGAAGGGTTTATGATACACGGACAAGAAAACAAGGTCTGTAAGTTAGACAAGTCTCTGTATGGATTAAAACAAGCTCTTAAACAATGGCATGAAAATTTTGATAACTTAATGACATCAAATGGGTATAAAGTGAATGAAAGTGACAAATGCGTTTACTACAAATTTGAGAATCGCATCTGCACTATCATATGTTTATTTGTAGACGATCTACTCATATTTGAATCAAACATTCAGGTCGTTAATACTATGAAATCATTGTTGTGCAACAACTTTGATATGAAAGACCTCGGAGAAGCGAGTGTGATTCTTGGTATCAATATCACAAAATCCGAGCTAGGAATTTCTTTGGATCAATCACACTATGTGGAGAAGATCTTAAAGAAATATAAATACTTTGATTGTAAACCTGTGTGCACACCATATGATCCAAGTGTGAAATTGTTTAAGAACACTTGTTAAAGTGTAAGACAAAGAGTATACGAGCATCATTGGCAGTCTTAAGTATGCCACTGATTGTACTAGACCCGACATTGCATATATCGTAGAATTGATATGCAGATATACGAGTAGACCGAGTAACGAGCAATATCAAGCTATTAAGTGAGTCATGAGGTACCTCAAAAGGACCATACATATCAGTCTACATTATCAGAGATTTCCTGCTGTACTTGAAGGATACAATGATGTAGATAAGAATACCTTGTCAGGTGATTCCAAAGCTACTAGTGGCTATGTATTCAACATAGTTGGAGGAGCTATATCTTGGAAATTAAAGAAACAGACTATCCTGGCTCAGTCCATGATGGAGTCTGAAATGATAGCATCAACAAATGCTAGTGAAGAAGTAAGTTGGTTAAGATGCTTGCTAGCTGAGATTCCCTTATGAAAAAAAACCTATGTCAGTTGTGTTGATCCACTGTGATAGTACCGCGGCTATTGCAAAAATTGAGAACCATTATTATAATGGTAAAAGACGTAAAATAAGAAGAAATCACAACGCCTTTAGAGATTGTATCTCTAAAGGAGCTGTAAGAGTGGATCATGTACGCACTGATGAAAACTTAGCAGATCCTTTGACGAAAGGATTAGCTAGAGAGAAAGTCCATAATACATCCAAAAAGATGGGACTAAGCCTATATAGAAATGAGTTGCTCATGATGGTAACCCGACCTAAATGACTGGAGATCCCAAGAAATAGGTTCAATGGGTAATAACAAGTTGTGAGTTATATGAGGCGATCATGCTAGAGTAAATAAACGAAGCATGAATCCTGAAGTAATAAAAGGATGAGATGATAGAAACTCTTAATGAGATATATACTCTGTATGAGGGAGTACCTAGGCTACAGGAGCACTCTTGATAGACTCACCTATGTGATTGTGGAACTGGGGCCGGTTCCTATGGAATTTCGAGGCAGAATTCCTAGAGCCTTCACTAAACCGGGATACACGTGTAGGACCATTAAAGCTCGGGCTATTAGAATACACCTTAAGAAAAGGTTGTGTGTGATTTTGATGTCTGAGATAGAGTTCAAGACAATTGTGTCACTCTTGTTGAATCGGAATCCTACTTGCTACGCAAAGGTTCAAGTCGTAGACACCTCTGCTTATGCACAATCTTAAAAACGTCTGACGTTATTTCCGAAACACTGTTTTAAATTCAAGTGGGGGATTGTTGGAACAGTATGCATATATTCCAATATAGGGAGATGAATTGAAAAAGTTCATTAAGTCAAGTCCCACATTGTGTGTTAGTTGAAAAAACTCCTTAGTCCCACATTGCTTAGATTAGAAATCTTGGCTAGTTTGCTTTGTAACATCCCGATTTTATTAATATTTTTATTAATTATATTAGTAATTATGCTATTTGGTATTTTTAATAATTATTTATTTATTTAGTTATTATGTGATATAATAATTATTTAAAATATTTAATTGTATGTGTGCTTGTGTTATCTGGGTTAATTAGGTTGTATGAGAGATATAGTTAATTGGGCCTTAATAGTAGAAACGTAATAGATGGATTACGGGTTAAGCCCATTAAGAGAAAAGAGATAGTAAGAGGAGAAAATTAGGGTTTTAGAGTTGGAGTCTCATAACTTATTTTTGGTGAGAAAGGCAAAATAGAAAAGAGAAGAGAAAGAAGGGAGGAGCACTTGAGAGAAGAAGAAAATTATGGAGGATGTAACATCCTTCTAAACCCCGCGGAAATTAATAAATAATTCAGAGTAAAACATGAAAACAAGGGTGCCACAATTCAATTTAAAACAAATTATCATAAATCAATTGTCATGCTTCACTTAGGGGCAAATCATCCATTTAACAAAATCATGTTTCTACACAGCGGAACATTAATCAACGGATAAGCATAACATCATCTATGCAATATCCCACAAAATTACTCCAATAATAACAAAATAGAGTATCATCATCAACTCTAAACTAGCGTTCCCCCAGTGTTACAATATCAGAGCATGACACCGACGCTATACTAAACAAACTGACTCATGAGCTAATCCTCACCGAGCCAAAAGCCGCTATCCTCAATCTGAAAATATCAACAGTAAGGGTGAGTCTCATTCACAATTAACAAATGTTATCGAATCATAAACAATAACACATCATAGTCACATTATTCACCTAATTTCATTATATTCAGATTGTCAGGAAGTACTCATCAACACACAACAACAAATAGAATACATTACCAAGAGACAACACCATAATTCATCCAAACAAATCATAACCATTACACAATCATCACATATTATAACATTGGACAATCTTCCATTCATGTTATAATAACACAAGTAGCCTAATGCAAATGCAACTATATGCATGTGGTACCAAAATCTGGGATAACCCATCTCACCGATCCACCATCGTCAAGGATACGGCAACACCCACTCACTAATTCCACACAATGGGAATTAGCTACCACTGATCCAATATCGTCAAGGATCAACCACATGATGATTATGAAATGCATGTATCAACCATAACATGCTCATCATCAATATCAAACAACCAAATGTCATAATCATCAACCACCACGAAATAAATAGCCGCACACAGTTAATGCTATCTCTCAACCATAATAAAATACATATTTTACACCAACAGTATATGTATAACAAACACCAATTACAACCACAACATCATAATTGGTAAATCATTCATTAATGTGCCTGTACGCATAAACCACCACACAGTGCAACAACAATAGCACCTCTCACACTCGTGTACCAAGTACAACAAATTAACCCAGCAACAACAGAGCATTTACATCAACTTTCATCAAAACACATAATAACCATATTTAACAAGAACAACATCCATTTGCATAACAAGTAGAAGCAACCACGTTATCACAGCACACATCATTGCACATATTCAATTATGCAAACAACAATCATTGCACCTCATCAACTATGCACAACCAGAATAAACCACATTTGGAGAAAACGATAATTTTTCAAAATAAAATCAAGTTATTGTTGTTTTATTTATTTCATATGGTAGAGCATTCAATTTAAGGAACAACGTCCAAAACTGTGTCTAAAACGGACTTGCGTTTTGAAAGTTACACATCTTTACATTTTTCAAGAAAACAACTACCGCTACAGCACGCAACACCACACCCAGTCCGCAGCGCGTAACGAATAGAAAACACGCCTTCGCGGCGCAAACAAAGGTTCGCGGCACGAAACAAGAAAAGAACTACGCCTTTGCGGCACGCACCTACCTTTGCGGCGCGAACTGGCAAAAGTCAGAGCTCTCATCGCAACTGACAGCATTACGGGATTTATCCCAAAATCCCCAAAATCCAAACCAAGTTATGTCATGAACCTCAAATACAACCATATCAGCCACATACATGTTATAACACAAATATAACACACTAAGAGGATCATTTAATCATCATAACGATCATATAATCGTACAATTCCCTTCAAAATCATCCCAAAACCCCAATCTAGCATATAACCAATTGACACAAACAATGCATCTAAATCAGTCCTATTATCTATAATATGATAAAATATTTTAACCGGAAGAGTCCCCCCTTACCTTAGCCAAGAATCTGGACTTTTCCCCTTCTTCTCCATCAAACCCGTAAGCCTTTTTTCTTCATTTTCAGCAAGAATTTCCAATCTTCAAACTCGCTTATCTCCCTCGTCGAGAACCTCCCTGACACGAATTAATATATCAAATCGAAGGAAATTTCGTGTAGAATCCGAATCTTTGAGAATTACCTGATTTGGAGTTACGAGCAGGGAGTTATGACCCATTTTGTGAGGGCTGCCAAAGGGTTGCGAAAATAGCTTTTGCCCATGAGTTCTTCTTCTCTCCCTCGTAGGTTTACCTCCTCTATTTCTCAATTTCCTCTTATTTTCTTGTTTTATGAAAACGTAACATAATTTAGTAATTGACTCCTTCACACTAACACCCCACATTACTAACTCCGCCAATGACCCAACACTATATTTTATTATTTCTTCCAACATAATTCCAATAAAAATGCTAATTCAAATTAATTAATTTAAAACTTAATTAAATAATAAATTTTAGGATATTACAACTCTCCCCCACTAAAAGAGTTTTCGTCCTCGAAAACATACCTCAAGTGAAAAGTTCCGGATAGGAGTCCTTCATCTGACTCTCCAGTTCCCAGGTAACATTTCCCTAGTCGATCCTCAAAATTCATCTGACATAACCAACAAAAATATGTCTCATGCATTCAATTTCAGCTCTTACATCGCATTTGACCACCTAAAGGTGTACCATTCACTATTTCTCCAAAAGGTTAATGACAATGAAACGTCGAGGTGCGACCCATACAATACGCCCAATAACTGATTAATATAATTACACAATCCATGGTATGATCATAATTGATCAACAATGCAGTAATGAATTCCATCTACCAAACATACCAACCTTAGACACGCTTTTCCATCTGAGCGATAAGGTAATACTTACACTTTTCACCAAGTGCTTCCTTCAAGAAAACTCAATAATCGTATTCTTCATGCCATTGAATTCCAATTATCCGACTCCTCTTAAGTCACACCATCAATTATCCAACACTTTAAATTCTGCTTCCGCTACACTACTCTGATTACTCATTACAATCATCTACATCAATTAGATTTCTGAGTTTTTTCCCAATTATGGCTCTCTTTACTCATTCGTTCAAGAATCATTCTTTATCATACATAGTACTAATCTACCACTTAGCAATACTTACTCACACTCAAAAATAAATTCCTGAGTTACTACATCTATTAAAACATTTCAACCATCGGAACGAGTACACCTAAGTAATTATAATCACACTCATTATCCTCAATATATCATTGCTTACAAAATAGCTCAAACTGAGTCCCACTCTCTACTAAGAATCAAATCAACTTCGTCCTTCATAGAGTATAATTCCTCATTATATCTGGAAATCTACAATAACACCTTACAACAGCACAAAATTATTATAGCATTATATATTTTCAACTTATCGTCCTAACTTTGCCGAATACATACTCGTTAACTACATACAACCACAATAACATATTCATCAACTCGACAATTATTCAAAAGGGTTCTAATTCTCCGGTACAACATTCTTACATCTACTAGATCCTAAATCCAACATATAGATCAATACATGTTCTCTACGTAGGCTCCCGACATATTAATTCCTCATGGCCTATGAGTAGTACTCATAACACCACTCCACATCACACTTTCGCTGTGCAACTCCGATTACCTGTCTTAAGTCACCGTTCAATATGTTGCACTTTTTCGTATTCACTTTTCCATAAGTTCACACAACATGGTGAGTGATTATTCTCACGGCTTAGTATTCATCACATCTTATACCATTAAGGCAACAAACAAGCTCATCCCATCTATATGATTCCGTCTACTATCAACAAGAGATTAAGGGTGATCAAGTCCTCAATTTGTCAATAGATAGCCAACAACCATATGTAAGCATAAACCTTCGTTACTACATAATAGTGTCCTTTCCGAGTTTGCACTCAAACTCATTAACATCGGCATGGTTCAATAATCCACTTTGAGTCTTTACAACTCGCACACTTACCTCTTATTGGATCTTGTCGATGAGACACCAACGTCCAAACATTTCACACAATCCGCTTCATAATCACTAATATACTCGTACATTACTATTCATTCCGTTCCAAATCAAAATCCTCGTCTTAGCAAAAGACCGCGACAACATTCATAACTTGTGGCTTTACTTCCAATCCTGTGACGTCTTTCACATACCAATATCATTCCACTCGGAATCTCAACAAGTCTTCCTCACATCAATAGGTGTTAGAAATTCTGTACAATCCTTCTTTTATACCTGTCGTTACTTTGGCATCACAATTACGACTTCAACTGTTCCCAAAGTTTATTTCAACCTTCCTACTAATTCACTCTTCGCTAAAATCCATCGGCATTCAAATCATCTTTATTATCGAACATCTCATCAACCTATTCATCAACAACATGTTCCACTCAATTTTGTTTCAAACAATCGCGGTAGTAGGTATTCCTATTCAACAAGTTCCACGCTTCCTTAACCGAATTCAGAATATCTCCTCATAGGATCACCTCTACTATATTTATAACTCTCCCATAAGGTAGAACATAATTTCACCTCTTCGTAGGCTCAAACAGCACATTAATCCGACACTCGGAACTCAAGATATGAATTTTCCAATCGTTATCTGAAAATGCAACATCGAATCCAAACAGCTCCTTATCATATCTCTTCACTTCCAAACATTCATATAACTTGAGCAACACATCCCATCGCCGAAGTGCGATTTCTGAAACATTACGACCGCAATCCTCTTTGCAACTTGCAGCTGAACTTCTTCTGAGACGCAAGGCTACTCCACTGACAACTCCGCAACCCCTCGGCAGAGCTGATACATTGCAACTTCCTAATTTTCCTCTCCTACAAATAATCATCAATTACCTCTAATCATCTTCCTTCAAGATGTTCCAACTCAATTACCAGTCAAGTCTTAATTCCAAGTCGCCTTCAATGCGGGAAACAACAAACTCCAACAACGCTCGCACTGTTGCCAACAACAGCCTACTGAATCAATCATCTTACAACTAAAACATAACCTAGAAGCGAAGCTTCTCCCCCACTTGTTTCAAACCAACTTCCGCAACAAACAACCAAGTACCGAAAGTGATTCACTCACATGTCGCGTACCAAGGGATAATACGCCGACAGTATTCAACTGTCGTGCAACTCAACTGACTCGACAATTGGCCGGAAGGACCGACCTGCTCTAATACCACTATTGTAACACCCTTCTAAACCCCGCGGAAATTAATAAATAATTCAGAGTAAAACATGAAAACAAGGGTGCCACAATTCAATTTAAAACAAATTATCAAAAATCAATTGTCATGCTTCACTTAGGGGCAAATCATCCATTTAACAAAATCATGTTTCTACACAGCGGAACATTAATCAACGGATAAGCATAACATCATCTATGCAATATCCCACAAAATTACTCCAATAATAACAAAATAGAGTATCATCATCAACTCTAAACTAGCGTTCCCCCAGTGTTACAATATCAGAGCATGACACCGACGCTATACTAAACAAACTGACTCATGAGCTAATCCTCACCGAGCCAAAAGCCGCTATCCTCAATCTGAAAATATCAACAGTAAGGGTGAGTCTCATTCACAATTAACAAATGTTATCGAATCATAAACAATAACACATCATAGTCACATTATTCACCTAATTTCATTATATTCAGATTGTCAGGAAGTACTCATCAACACACAACAACAAATAGAATACATTACCAAGAGACAACACCATAATTCATCCAAACAAATCATAACCATTACACAATCATCACATATTATAACATTGGACAATCTTCCATTCATGTTATAATAACACAAGTAGCCTAATGCAAATGCAACTATATGCATGTGGTACCAAAATCTGGGATAACCCATCTCACCGATCCACCATCGTCAAGGATACGGCAACACCCACTCACTAATTCCACACAATGGGAATTAGCTACCACTGATCCAATATCGTCAAGGATCAACCACACGATGATTATGAAATGCATGTATCAACCATAACATGCTCATCATCAATATCAAACAACCAAATGTCATAATCATCAACCACCACGAAATAAATAGCCGCACACAGTTAATGCTATCTCTCAACCATAATAAAATACATATTTTACACCAACAGTATATGTATAACAAACACCAATTACAACCACAACATCATAATAGGTAAATCATTCATTAATGTGCCTGTACGCATAAACCACCACACAGTGCAACAACAATAGCACCTCTCACACTCGTGTACCAAGTACAACAAATTAACCCAGCAACAACAGAGCATTTACATCAACTTTCATCAAAACACATAATAACCATATTTAACAAGAACAACATCCATTTGCATAACAAGTAGAAGCAACCACGTTATCACAGCACACATCATTGCACATATTCAATTATGCAAACAACAATCATTGCACCTCATCAACTATGCACAACCAGAATAAACCACATTTGGAGAAAACGATAATTTTTCAAAATAAAATCAAGTTATTGTTGTTTTATTTATTTCATATGGTAGAGCATTCAATTTAAGGAACAACGTCCAAAACTGTGTCTAAAACGGACTTGCGTTTTGAAAGTTACACATCTTTACATTTTTCAAGAAAACAACTACCGCTACAGCACGCAACACCACACCCAGTCCGCAGCGCGTAACGAATAGAAAACACGCCTTCGCGGCGCAAACAAAGGTTCGCGGCACGAAACAAGAAAAGAACTACGCCTTTGCGGCGCGCACCTACCTTTGCGGCGCGAACTGGCAAAAGTTAGAGCTCTCATCGCAACTGACAGCATTACGGGATTTATCCCAAAATCCCCAAAATCCAAACCAAGTTATGTCATGAACCTCAAATACAACCATATCAGCCACATACATGTTATAACACAAATATAACACACTAAGAGGATCATTTAATCATCATAACGATCATATAATCGTACAATTCCCTTCAAAATCATCCCAAAACCCCAATCTAGCATATAACCAATTGACACAAACAATGCATCTAAATCAGTCCTATTATCTATAATATGATAAAATATTTTAACCGGAAGAGTCCCCCCTTACCTTAGCCAAGAATCTGGACTTTTCCCCTTCTTCTCCATCAAACCCGTAAGCCTTTTTTCTTCATTTTCAGCAAGAATTTCCAATCTTCAAACTCGCTTATCTCCCTCGTCGAGAACCTCCCTGACACGAATTAATATATCAAATCGAAGGAAATTTCGTGTAGAATCCGAATCTTTGAGAATTACCTGATTTGGAGTTACGAGCAGGGAGTTATGACCCATTTTGTGAGGGCTGCCAAAGGGTTGCGAAAATAGCTTTTGCCCATGAGTTCTTCTTCTCTCCCTCGTAGGTTTACCTCCTCTATTTCTCAATTTCCTCTTATTTTCTTGTTTTATGAAAATGTAACATAATTTAGTAATTGACTCCTTCACACTAACACCCCACATTACTAACTCCGCCAATGACCCAACACTATATTTTATTATTTCTTCCAACATAATTCCAATAAAAATGCTAATTCAAATTAATTAATTTAAAACTTAATTAAATAATAAATTTTAGGATATTACAACTCTCCCCCACTAAAAGAGTTTTCGTCCTCGAAAACATACCTCAAGTGAAAAGTTCCGGATAGGAGTCCTTCATCTGACTCTCCAGTTCCCAGGTAACATTTCCCTAGTCGATCCTCAAAATTCATCTGACATAACCAACAAAAATATGTCTCATGCATTCAATTTCAGCTCTTACATCGCATTTGACCACCTAAAGGTGTACCATTCACTATTTCTCCAAAAGGTTAATGACAATGAAACGTCGAGGTGCGACCCATACAATACGCCCAATAACTGATTAATATAATTACACAATCCATGGTATGATCATAATTGATCAACAATGCAGTAATGAATTCCATCTACCAAACATACCAACCTTAGACACGCTTTTCCATCTGAGCGATAAGGTAATACTTACACTTTTCACCAAGTGCTTCCTTCAAGAAAACTCAATAATCGTATTCTTCATGCCATTGAATTCCAATTATCCGACTCCTCTTAAGTCACACCATCAATTATCCAACACTTTAAATTCTGCTTCCGCTACACTACTCTGAATACTCATTACAATCATCTACATCAATTAGATTTCTGAGTTTTTTCCCAATTATGGCTCTCTTTACTCATTCGTTCAAGAATCATTCTTTATCATACATAGTACTAATCTACCACTTAGCAATACTTACTCACACTCAAAAATAAATTCCTGAGTTACTACATCTATTAAAACATTTCAACCATCGGAACGAGTACACCTAAGTAATTATAATCACACTCATTATCCTCAATATATCATTGCTTACAAAATAGCTCAAACTGAGTCCCACTCTCTACTAAGAATCAAATCAACTTCGTCCTTCATAGAGTATAATTCCTCATTATATCTGGAAATCTACAATAACACCTTACAACAGCACAAAATTATTATAGCATTATATATTTTCAACTTATCGTCCTAACTTTGCCGAATACATACTCGTTAACTACATACAACCACAATAACATATTCATCAACTCGACAATTATTCAAAAGGGTTCTAATTCTCCGGTACAACATTCTTACATCTACTAGATCCTAAATCCAACATATAGATCAATACATGTTCTCTACGTAGGCTCCCGACATATTAATTCCTCATGGCCTATGAGTAGTACTCATAACACCACTCCACATCACACTTTCGCTGTGCAACTCCGATTACCTGTCTTAAGTCACCGTTCAATATGTTGCACTTTTTCGTATTCACTTTTCCATAAGTTCACACAACATGGTGAGTGATTATTCTCACGGCTTAGTATTCATCACATCTTATACCATTAAGGCAACAAACAAGCTCATCCCATCTATATGATTCCGTCTACTATCAACAAGAGATTAAGGGTGATCAAGTCCTCAATTTGTCAATAGATAGCCAACAACCATATGTAAGCATAAACCTTCGTTACTACATAATAGTGTCCTTTCCGAGTTTGCACTCAAACTCATTAACATCGTCATGGTTCAATAATCCACTTTGAGTCTTTACAACTCGCACACTTACCTCTTATTGGATCTTGTCGATGAGACACCAACGTCCAAACATTTCACACAATCCGCTTCATAATCACTAATATACTCGTACATTAATATTCATTCCGTTCCAAACAAAATCCTCTTCTTAGCAAAAGACCGCGACAACATTCATAACTTGTGGCTTTACTTCCAATCCTGTGACGTCTTTCACATACCAATATCATTCCACTCGGAATCTCAACAAGTCTTCCTCACATCAATAGGTGTTAGAAATTCTGTACAATCCTTCTTTTATACCTGTCGTTACTTTGGCATCACAATTACGACTTCAACTGTTCCCAAAGTTTATTTCAACCTTCCTACTAATTCACTCTTCGCTAAAATCCATCGGCACTCAAATTATCTTTATTATCGAACATCTCAACAACCTATTCATCAACAACATGTTCCACTCAATTTTGTTTCAAACAATCGCGGTAGTAGGTATTCCTATTCAACAAGTTCCACGCTTCCTTAACCGAATTCAGAATATCTCCTCATAGGATCACCTCTACTATATTTATAACTCTCCCATAAGGTAGAACATAATTTCACCTCTTCGTAGGCTCAAACAGCACATTAATCCGACACTCGGAACTCAAGATATGAATTTTCCAATCGTTATCTGAAAATGCAACATCGAATCCAAACAACTCCTTATCATATCTCTTCACTTCCAAACATTCATATAACTTGAGCAACACATCCCATCGCCGAAGTGCGATTTCTGAAACATTACGACCGCAATCCTCTTTGCAACTTGCAGCTGAACTTCTTCTGAGACGCAAGGCTACTCCACTGACAACTCCGCAGCCCCTCGGCAGAGCTGATACATTGCAACTTCCTAATTTTCCTCTCCTACAAATAATCATCAATTACCTCTAATCATCTTCCTTCAAGATGTTCCAACTCAATTACTAGTCAAGTCTTAATTCCAAGTCGCCTTCAATGCGGGAAACAACAAACTCCAACAACGCTCGCACTGTTGCCAACAACAGCCTACTGAATCAATCATCTTACAACTGAAACATAACCTAGAAGCGAAGCTTCTCCCCCACTTGTTTCAAACCAACTTCCGCAACAAACAACCAAGTACCGAAAGTGATTCACTCACATGTCGCGTACCAAGGGATAATACGCCGACAGTATTCAACTGTCGTGCAACTCAACTGACTCGACAATTGGCCGGAAGGACCGACCTGCTCTAATACCACTATTGTAACACCCTTCTAAACCCCGCGGAAATTAATAAATAATTCAGAGTAAAACATGAAAACAAGGGTGCCACAATTCAATTTAAAACAAATTATCATAAATCAATTGTCATGCTTCACTTAGGGGCAAATCATCCATTTAACAAAATCATGTTTCTACACAGCGGAACATTAATCAACGGATAAGCATAACATCATCTATGCAATATCCCACAAAATTACTCCAATAATAACAAAATAGAGTATCATCATCAACTCTAAACTAGCGTTCCCCCAGTGTTACAATATCAGAGCATGACACCGACGCTATACTAAACAAACTGACTCATGAGCTAATCCTCACCGAGCCAAAAGCCGCTATCCTCAATCTGAAAATATCAACAGTAAGGGTGAGTCTCATTCACAATTAACAAATGTTATCGAATCATAAACAATAACACATCATAGTCACATTATTCACCCAATTTCATTATATTCAGATTGTCAGGAAGTACTCATCAACACACAACAACAAATAGAATACATTACCAAGAGACAACACCATAATTCATCCAAACAAATCATAACCATTACACAATCATCACATATTATAACATTGGACAATCTTCCATTCATGTTATAATAACACAAGTAGCCTAATGCAAATGCAACTATATGCATGTGGTACCAAAATCTGGGATAACCCATCTCACCGATCCACCATCGTCAAGGATACGGCAACACCCACTCACTAATTCCACACAATGGGAATTAGCTACCACTGATCCAATATCGTCAAGGATCAGCCACATGATGATTATGAAATGCATGTATCAACCATAACATGCTCATCATCAATATCAAACAACCAAATGTCATAATCATCAACCACCACGAAATAAATAGCCACACACAGTTAATGCTATCTCTCAACCATAATAAAATACATATTTTACACCAACAGTATATGTATAACAAACACCAATTACAACCACACCATCATAATAGGTAAATCATTCATTAATGTGCCTGTACGCATAAACCACCACACAGTGCAACAACAATAGCACCTCTCACACTCGTGTACCAAGTACAACAAATTAACCCAGCAACAACAGAGCATTTACATCATCTTTCATCAAAACACATGATAACCATATTTACCACGAACAACATCCATTTGCATAACAAGCAGAAGCAACCACGTTATCACAGCACACATCATTGCACATATTCAATTATGCAAACAACAATCATTGCACCTCATCAACTATGCAAAACCAGAAGAAACCACATTTTGAGAAAATGATACTTTTTCAAAATAAAATCAAGTTATTGTTGTTTTATTTATTTCATATGGTAGAGCATTCAATTTAAGGAACAACGTCCAAAACTGTGTCTAAAACGGACTTACGGTTTGAAAGTTACACATCTTTACATTTTTCAAGAAAACAACTACCGCTACTGCACGCAACGCCACACCCAGTCCGCAGCGCGTAACGAATAGAAAACACGCCTTCGCGGCGCAAACAAAGGTTCGCGGCGCGAAACTAGAAAATAACTACGCCTTCGCAGCGCGCACCTACCTTCGCGGCGCGAACTGGCAAAAGTCAGAGCTCTCATCGCAACTGACAGCATTACGGGATTTATCCCAAAATCCCCAAAATCCAAAACAAGTTATGTCATGAACCTCAAATACCACCATATCAGCCACATACATGTTATAACACATATATACCACACCAAGAGGATCATTTAATCATCATAACGATCATATAATCATACAATTCCTCAAATCATACAATTCCCTTCAAAATCATCCCAAAAATCCCAATCTAGCATATAACCAATTGACACAAACAATGCATCTAAATCAGTTCTATTATCTATAATACGATAAAAGATTTTAACCGGAAGAGTCCCCCCTTACCTTAGCCAAGAATCTGGAGTTTTCCCCTTCTTCTCCATCAAACCCGTAAGCCTCTTTTCTTCATTTTCAGCAAGAATTCCCAATCTTCAAACTCGCTTATCTCTCTCGTCGAGAACCTCCCTGACACGAATTAATATATCAAATCGAAGGAAATTTCGTGTAGAATCCGAATCTTCGAGAATTACCTGATTTGGAGTTACGAGCAGGGAGTTATGACCCATTTTGTGAGGGCTGCCAAAGGGTTGCGAAAATAGCTTTTGCCCATGAGTTCTTCTTCTCTCCCTCTTAGGTTTACCTCCTCTATTTCTCAATTTCCTCTTATTTTCTTGTTTTATGAAAACATAACATAATTTAGTAATGGACTCCTTCACACTAACACCCCCACATTACTAACTCCACCAATGACCCAACACTATATTTTATTATTTCTTCCAACATAATTCCAATAAAAATGCTAATTCAAATTAATTAATTTAAAACTTAATTAAATTAATTAAATAAGAAATTTTAGGATGTTACAGAGGAAGCCTTAATTTTCGCAGCAAGTTTCAGCATAAAGTCACCTTGACAAATCAGGCATATCTCTCAGTCAAACCGTTGGATCGTTATGGTACTTGGACACAACGTTCCTGACTCATAGAGATAAGTTCTGACCGGAGCGATTTTGATTTTGAGGGTTTTAAGTTTTTCTGATAAGCTGATTCCCGAACTGGTGTTATGCTTATCCGTTGATGTTAGAAAGGATTTCTTTTGGAGAAAAGCTTAGAGCTATGGTGAAAGAGTCCATATTTACCAAGGTAAGGATGGGGTTCGAATTATATAACCAGGAATATGATGATTGTATGTGAGATTAAGGTGTATGACTTTTTCCATGGATTATTTGTTGTGATTATATCGTGTTGATTCGATGAAATTAGTTGTTGTTGTTGTGGTGATAATCGTTGTTGTTTTATGCGAAGTTGCAGGATGTTTCATTGACGATGTATACCTCTATTTATTGGTATAGCGATGATACAGGCTTATACCTTTGTGACGATGATGTTGTTTGTTGTGTGTGTTTGTTGAATTCATATACATATGCATTTTTGGCGACACCCTGGATTGGCAAATTAGTGACGAAGGCTTATGCCTTGATGCCTCTGTTAAGTGGAAATTGGTGATGGGGGCTGAAGCCCTGGGTACCACATACATGTGCAATTGTAGAGTCTCATTATATGTGGCATGAGTGTGATTTAATTATGATGTGATGTGACTTGAGTTGTTGTTGAATATGACGATATGAAGTGAATTGTGATAATGTGAAGTTGTAATTATAAGTTGTTATGCTAATGACTTGTTGTGACAGGTACCGTCTGGAAGATGAAAAATAGTTGTTATAACTATTATTATTATGTTGTTGATTTTGTTATTATAACCGTACAGTTTTAAATTGTTGTTATAGCTGTCGTCTAAAAGTTATAAAGTGATAATTTTGTATGATTTAATTCTAACATATTAATTATCATACTTTTGTTTATATTTTCCGATATCTCACCCCTTCTGAATGATGTTTCCCTTGCCGTGAGAAACGGACAGGTACTCAAGATAGCGGTGAAAGTTTTGAAGTGATTTTATGAAGTCTTTAGTTGCTGTTAGTCGAGTTGGTGTCTTGCTCTGATACGTAGCACTCGGGGGATAAAACGATTGTTTTAATTATTATTTCTTTTGCTGAATTTTTATATGGTTTTGGTTTAAATTGTAACTTAAAGTTACCGTGCAATGATGCTACGACTTGATTTGAATAGTTATGAAGTTTGTTGATTCCGCTGCGAGTTAATTATTGAATTTAAACAAAGTGATTTTTAGTAATGATTTTATTATCATTTTAAATTTATGTGCTATGTATCTATGTGAAGGCAAATAAGCCGTAATTGTTTTTGAATGACGAATATGTGATACCTCAAATGAATTTGTTTGCAATTTATACTCTAATTTTTATTATAATAACCGGGTAGATCTGGGGTGTTACACTAGTGGTATCAGAGCAGGTCGGTCCATCCGGCCAGAGTTGTCTAATTGTTGTTTATCCCTTAGTACGCGACAAGTGTGTACAACACTGTCAGTACTTGTTGTTTTTGATTGCTTATTGCAGGAGTTGGTTTGGAACTAAGTGAGGGAGAAGCTATACTCCTCGGTTATGATTCGGTTGTAAGTTGTTGGTGCTTCGGTAGCGAAGGACACCTGAATATGGAAATAAGAATTGCGTATGCGTTTGGTATGGAATAGGTTGTTGAGGATGATGAAGTGAGATTGTATAACCAGATGTAAGCAAGTGGTAGATATTGCTACGTTGTAAGATGTTTCAAGATATTGCTAAAATGGTTGGTGTTAGAACAAGATTTGTTCTGATCAATATTCTTAGTTTTGATGATAACAATGTATATGAATTTTTTATGAGATAATGTGGTACTCTAATACTATGCAATTTCCATTTCAGGAATTATATAAAGAGTATGCACAAAATCAGCGCAAGAAGCACTGACTCAGAAGGTTCAGCATGCAACATCAGAACATGGTCTGGCAAGACATCAAAAGATGGTCAAGCAGAATCAGAACATGGTCTATGGAAGCATCAGAAGAACTTGAGTTCAGAAGCAGAAGCAATGAAGTTATCATGGTATCACGCTTAGAAGCACTTCAAGGTCAGAAGACAAGAAGATGCTCTGCACCAAGCTGTTTGACTCTGATGATATTCAAACGTTGTTTACACAAACATCAGATCAGAAGCAAGTACAAGATGGCAGGCTACGCTGACTGACAAAAGGAACGTTTGAAGCTATTAAAGGCAACGTCAGTAGACACAACAAAAGCAAGGCTCGAGGTAGTTGACAAAAGAGTGAAACATTAAATGCTATGCTATACGGATTACGCAAAGCAATAAATGCTCCCAACGGTCATCTTCTCAAACGCCTATATATTGAAGTTCAGATGAGAAGCTGAATACAACACTTGCGCAAATATACAGAAACGCTGTCAAATTCAAAAAGCTCTCAAACTTCATCATCAACCTCACTATATTGCTGTTGTAATACTTTAGTGAGATTAAGCTTAAATTTAAGAGATAATCACAGTTGTGATAATAGCTTTATAAGAAGCATTGTAACTCTTAAAAGAATTTGTTTACATTAAGTTGTAAGAACTAGAGTGATCAGGTTGTTGATCAGTATACTCTAGAAAGTCTTAGAGGGTATCTAAGCAGTTTATTCCTAGAGTGATCAGGTTGTGATCAGTATACTCTAGAAGACTTAGAAGTTGTCTAAGTGGAAAACCATTGTAATCTTGTGTGATAAGTGGATTAAATCCTCAGGTGAGGTAAATCACTCCAAGGGGGTGGACTGGAGTAGTTTAGTTAACAACGAACCAGGATAAAAATCATTGTGCAAATTGTTTTTATCTTACAAGTTTTAAAGCTACACTTATTCAACCCCCCCCCCCCTTCTAAGTGTTTTTCTATCCTTCAATTGGCATCAGAGCGCCGGTTCTAAGGTGCAAGCACTTAACCGTGTTTAGAAAAGATTCAGGAAGAGAAAAACGCTTCAGTAAAAGATGGCTGGTGAAGATCCAACAAATACATCTACATCTGGTTCAGCTGAGCAACACAATGGAAATGGTAACAATGGTTATACTAGATCACCAGTATTTGATGGTGAAAACTTTGAATACTGGAAAGATAAACTTGAAAGTTACTTCCTTGGTCTAGATGGTGACTTATGGGATCTTCTGATGGATGGTTACAAACATCCAGTGAAAGCTACTGGCGTAAGGCTTACAAGACAAGAAATGAATGATGATCAAAAGAAGCTATTCAAAAATCATCATAAATGTAGGATTGTTTTGCTGAATGCTATCTCTCATGCTGAGTATGAGAAGATATCTAACAGGGAAACTGCCTATGATATATATGAGTCATTGAAAATGACCCATGAAGGAAATGCTCAAGTCAAGGAGACCAAAGCTCTTGCCCTAATCCAGAAATATGAAGCCTTCAAGATGGAGGACGATGAAAATATTGAGAAGATGTTCTCAAGATTTCAAACGCTAATTGCTGGATTAAGAGTTCTGGACAAAGGCCACACCAAGGCTGGTCATGTAAAGAAGATCATCAGAAGCTTGCCCAGAAGATCAGGTCCAATGGTGACTGCATTCAAGATAGCAAAGAATCTGAATGAAGTCTCTTTGGAAGAGCTAATCAGTGCCTTGAGAAGCCATGAGATAGAGCTGGACGCAAATGAGCCTCAGAAGAAAGGTAAGTCTATTGCATTAAAATCTAATTATAAAAAATGCACTAACACGTTTCAGGCTGAAGAAGAAGATTATGAAGAATCAGAATCAGAAGAAGAAGATGAATTGTCCATGATCTCCAGAAGGGTTAACCAACTCTGGAAGAGCAAGCAAAGGAAGTTCAAGAACTTCAGAAGTTCAAAGAAGCCTGAAAGAGGAGAATCTTCTGGTGGCAGAAGATCTGACAAGAAGAAGGTCATCTGCTATGAGTGCAATGAGCCTGGACACTCTAAGAATGAATGTCCAAAACTTCAGAAGGAGAATACCAAGAAGAAGTTTCATAAGAAGAAGGGTCTTATGGCAACATGGGATGATTCTGAATCAGAATCAGAATCAGACTCTGAAGGCGAGCAAGCAAACTTTGCACTGATGGCCACAGTGGATGCTGGATCAGAATCTACATCAGAATCAGATTCTGAAGAGGTATTTTCTGAACTATCTAGAGAAGAGTTAGTTTCCAGCTTAACTGAACTTCTAGAACTCAAGGCTCATCTTAGTATCAAATACAAAAAGCTGAAAAAGCTATTTGAATCTGAAACTAAGAAGCTGGAAGTGGAAAATTCTGAACTAAAGGAAAAAGTTTTAAAACTATCCAAAGACATTGGATCTCCTTCTGAATCAGAAAAATCCATTCCTAGCCTCAATTATATTCTGAAAGAATATGACTCGAGCTTCAGAAAGTTTCTATCTAGAAGTATTGGCAGAAGTCACCTTGCTTCTATGATATATGGAGTTTCTGGAAACAAAAGGATTGGCGTTGGCTATGAGGGTGATATCCCACGTAAATTTGAACCTGTAGATGATTTGAAAATCACATACAAGCCATTGTATGATCAATTCAAATATGGCCACTCACATGATATTAGGCTCACTTCACATGCCAAAAGCTTTAACACTACACACACCAAGAAGCATGTGACACAACCTAAAAAATATCATGCTGCCAAACCTAAAGAATATCATGCTGTTCCTCCTGTTAATTATTATGCTAAACCCAAGTTCAATCAGAACTTGAGGAAAACTAACAAGAAAGGACCCAAGAAATTGTGGGTACCTAAGGAGAAGATAATTGCTGTTGCAGATATCCTTGGCAGCAAAGAAGACAAAGCACAAAATGTCATGGTACCTGGACTCTGGGTGCTCGCGACACATGACGGGAAGAAGGTCTATGTTCCAAGACCTGGTGCTTAAATCTGGTGGAGAAGTCAAGTTTGGAGGAGATCAGAAGGGCAAGATTATTGGCTTTGGAACCATAAGTATTGGTAACACTCCTTCCATAACTAATGTATTTCTTGTAGAAGGATTAACGCATAACTTATTATCCATAAGTCAATTAAGTGACAATGGTTATGATATAATCTTCAATCAAAAGTATTGCAAGGTTGTAAGTCAGAAGGATGGCTTAATCCTATTTAAAGGAAAGAGAAAGAACAACATTTATAAGATTGATCTTTGTGATCTTGAGAAGTAGAAGGTGACTTGTCTTATGTCTGTTTCTGAAGAGCAATGGGTCTGGCACAGAAGATTAGGACATGCTAGTTTGAGAAAGATTTCTCAGATTAACAAACTAAATCTGGCCAGAGGACTCCCAAATCTGAAATACAAATCAGATGCTCTTTGTGAAGCATGTCAGAAGGGCAAGTTCTCCAAACCTGCATTCAAATCTAAGAATGTTGTCTCTTCCTCAAGGCCGTTAGAACTTTTGCACATTGATCTGTTTGGCCCAGTCAAAACAGCATCTGTCAGAGGGAAGAAATATGGATTAGTCATCGTAGATGATAATAGCCGCTGGACATGGGTAAAGTTCTTAAAACACAAGGATGAGTCTCATTCAGTGTTCTTTGAATTCTGCACTCAGATTCAATCTGAGAAAGAGTGCAAAATCATAAAGGTCAAAAGTGATCATGGTGGTGAATTTGAGAACAGATTCTTTGAGGAGTTCTTCAAAGAAAATTGTATTGCCCATGATTTCTCTTGCCCTAGAACTCCACAGCAAAATGGAGTTGTAGAGCGAAAGAATAGGACTCTGTAAGAAATGGCCAGAACCATGATCAATGAGACCAATATGGCTAAGCACTTCTGGGCAGAAGCAATAAACATTGCATGTTATATTCAGAATAGAATCTCCATAAGACCTATTTTAAATAAGACTCCTTATGAATTGTGGAAGAACAGAAAGCCCAACATTTCATATTTTCATCCTTTTGGATGTGTGTGTGTTTATTCTGAATACTAAAGATCATCTTGGTAAGTTTGATTCTAAGGCACAAAAATGTTTCCTTCTTGGATATTCTGAATGCTCCAAAGGCTACAGAGTATACAACACTGAAACATTGGTTGTAGAAGAATCAATCAATATCAGATTTGATGATAAGCTTGGTCTTGAAAAGCCAAAGCAGTTTGAGAATTTTGCAGATATAGATATTGATATATCAGAAGCTGAAGAACCAAGAAGCAAAGTTTCAGAAGCTGAAAGTCTCAGAAGCAAAGGATCAGAAGATCAAGTTGCTGCATCTTTAGAGAATCTCAGGATTTCTGAAGAGCCAACAGTCAGAAGATCTTCTAAACTCACCTCAGCTCACTCAGAAGATGTGATCCTTGGAAATAAAGATGATCCTATCAGAACAAGAGCATTCCTTAAGAACAATGCATAATGTCAATTAGGTCTTGTTTATTTCATCGAGCCAACTTCGATTGATCAAGCTTTAGAAGATCCAGACTGGATAATTGCCATGCAAGAAGAACTAAATCAGTTTACAAGGAATGATGTATGGGACTTGGTTCCTATACCAAGAGGATTCAACATCATTGGTACTAAGTGGGTTTTCATAAACAAGCTTAGTGAGAAGGGAGAAGTGGTAAGAAACAAAGCCAGACTGGTGGCTCAGGGTTATAGTCAACAAGAAGGAATTGACTATACAGAAACCTTTGCACCAGTGGCCATGTTAGAATCTATTCTCTTATTAATTTCTTTTGCCACTCAACATAACATCACTTTATATCAGATGGATGTTAAGAGTGCTTTCTTAAACGGTTATATAGATGAGGAAGTCTATGTCCACCAACCTCCTGGTTTTGAAGACTCTAAGTCTCCAAAACATGTTTTCAAACTTAAGAAATCATTGTATGGGTTGAAGCAAGCTCCTAGAGCTTGGTATGAAAGACTAAGTTCTTTCCTTCTGAACAATGGTTTCACTAGAGGACAAGTGGATACGACTCTCTTCTGTAAAACGTCTAAGAAGTACATTTTAATTTGTCAAATTTATGTTGATGATATTATTTTTGGAACATCTAATGCTTCACTTGGAAAGGAGTTTGCTAAGTCTATGCAGGCTGAATTTGAAATGAGTATGATGGGTGAACTCAAGTATTTTCTTGGGATTCAAATCAATCAAACTTCTGATGGAACTTATGTTCATCAAACGAAGTATGTGAAAGAACTTCTGAAGAAGTTTAATCTTTCTGAAAGCAAAGAAGCCAAAACTCCTATGCATCCAACGTGTGTTCTAGGTAAGGATGAGGTAAGTAAGAAGGTAGATCAGAAGTTGTACAGAGGTATGATTGGATCTCTTCTATATTTAACTGCTTCTAGACCTGACATTCTATTCAGTGTTTGTTTGTGCGCTAGATTCCAATCAGATCCTAGAGAATCTCACTTAACTGCTGTTAAGAGAATTCTGAGGTATCTGAAAGGTACTACTAATGTTGGTTTAGTCTACAGAAGATCTAAAGAATACAACTTAGTAGGATTTTGTGATGCTGACTATGCTGGAGATAGAATTGAAAGGAAGAGTACTTCTGGAAGTTGTCAATTTCTTGGAAGTCACTTGATCTCCTGGTACAGCAAGAAGCAAGCTACCATTGCCCTCTCAACAACATAAGCAAAAAATGTTGCTGCTGCTGGGTGTAGCACACAAATGCTCTAGATGAAGAGTCAGCTAGAAGATTATCAAATATATGAGAGTAACATTCCTATCTTCTGTGATAATACTTCTGCCATATGTTTATCAAAGAATCCTATCTTACATTCCAAAGCTAAACATATTGAGATTAAACATCATTTTATTAGGGACTATGTTAAGAAGGGTGTTCTTTCTTTGAACTTTGTGGATACAGACCATCAATGGGCTGATATCTTTATAAAACCCCTTGCTGAAGATAGATTTAAGTTCATTCTGAAGAATATCAGTATGGATTTATGCCCAGAATGAGAAGATCTTATGTATGGTTAAATTCCGAAATGTGTTGGGATTATGTGTTTATAAGAAGTTCTGATAATGTTCAATTAGAAGTTCTGATTCTATTATTTCTAACGTTTCATTATCTAAGTTGATTCAGAATCTCTTTTAAAGCAAAACAGCTGTCACCAGTCTTTCCAAAAAATGAACACGTGTTCACTATTTTTGGACAAGCATGCGTGCAGTTGAGGAGATGCCGACCTAGGTAACTGTGCAAATCATTTCAGTTTGTCACTTTATCTCTCCTAACGTCATATCTCATTAAATGCAAATTGATGTCATGTTTTTCTGTAATCATTTCATTTAAACCAAATTGCATTTATTATTTTCTTTTATTTTATTCAATCTTTTAAATACCCCTCTTCATCTTCATTTCATCTTTTTCACTCTCTCTCTTCATTCGTCCCTCTCTTTTTGCATTCATCGCATAAATCCTAGCTTGTGTCTGTAACTAAGCATTTTGCCATGAATACTTCATCATGTTCTTCAAGCCAAGCAGAAGTTTCTTCCACTCATCTGGTTTTTAGCAAGCATGGGTATGCTCCGTTGAAGACCTACTCCATTCCTACTGCAGAGATGGAAGTTCTTTGTGAGTCTTTAGTGGACTTTGAAAATCTGAAAGCACATGGTTTCAAACCTGAAGCAAAGACAATGGCACAAGGGTGGTCAAACTATCTTGATAGATTGGTTGGACCAATTTATCCGGCTCTTGTGAAAGATTTTTGGGCTCATGCAACGGTTACTCCAACAGCAATCATCTCCTTCGTGTTAGGGTATGAAGTTATGATTACTGAGAAGTTGATAAGGAAGTTGTACTGAAGGATAGAAAAACACTTAGAAAGGGGGGTTTGAATAAGTGTAGCTTTAAAACTTGTAAGATAAAAACAATTTGCACAATGATTTTTATCCTGGTTCATTGTTAACTAAACTACTCCAGTGCACCCCCTTGGAGTGATTTACCTCACCTGAGGATTTAATCCACTAATCACACTTGATTACAATGGTTTTCCACTTAGAGACTCTCTAAGTCTTCTAGAGTATCCTGATCACAACCTGGTCACTCTAGGAACAATCTGCTTAGACAACTGCTAAGACTTGCTAGAGTATACTGATCAACACCCTGATCACTCTAGTCCTTTACAAATTAATGTAAACAAATTCTAAGAGTATTACAATGCTTCTGAAAAGCTATAATCACAACTGTGATATTTCTCTTAAAGTTTAAGCTTAATCTCACTAATATATTACAACAGCAATGTAGTGAGCTTGATGATGAAGTTTGAGAGCTTTTGAATTTGACAGCGTATGTGCAAGTTGGTTCAGAGTTCGTAACATAGCTTCTCATCAAAACTTCATATTTATAGGCACTTGAGAAGATGACCGTTGGGAGCATTTAATGCTTTGCATAATCCGTACAGCATTGCATTTAATGTTTCACTCTTTTGTCAACTACCTCGAGCCTTGTTTCCGGTGTGTCTACTGACGTTGCATTTAATAGCTTCTAACGTTCCTTTTGTCAGTCAGCATAGCCTGCCATCTAGTACTTGCTTTTGATCTGATGTTTGTGTATACAATGTTTGAATATCATCAGAGTCAAACAGCTTGGTGCAGAGCATCTTCTTGTCTTCTGACCTTGAAGTGCTTCTGAGCGTGATACCATGAGAACTTCAGTGCTTCTGTTTCTGAACTCAAGTTCTGATGTTTCCATAGACCCATGTTCTGATTCTGCTTGACCATCTTCTGATGTCTTGCCAGACCATGTTCTGATGTTGCATGCTGAACCTTCTGAGTCAGTGCTTCTTTCGCTGATTTTGTGCATACTCTTTGTATAATTCCTGAAACGGAAATTGCATAGTATTAGAGTACCACATTATCTTATACACAATTCATATCCTTGTTATCATCAAAACTAAGAATATTGATCAGAACAAATCTTGTTCTAACAATCTCCCCCTTTTTGATGATGACAAAAAAACATACATAAATGATATGAATTTGCGATCAGAAAGGACAGACGGCTAAAGACAATTACACACAGCTATAGCATAAGCATATAGACAACATGTGAATATGTCTCCCCCTGAGATTAACAATCTCCCCCTGAGATGCATAATCTCCCCCTGAAATTAATACTAGAAGAATTTTATAAATAAAAGACTTCCCTGAGTATTTCAGTAGAGACGTTTACATATGCTTTGATCTTCAGAACATTCACAGCTTCTGATTCTTGCTTCCATAGGACAGCTTCAGAACTTGAATTTCCTAGATCTTCAGAGTATTCACAGCTTCTGATTCTTGCTTCCATAGGACAGCTTCAGAGATTGAATTTCTTCTTGAATCATTGCATGCTAGATTGTATCAGAAAATTGTTGAATGTATCAGAGCATCATCAGAGCATCTCTACATCCTGAAATGTTACAGAACAAAACTAAACGACAAAAGTCAGCATGAATGAATCAGAACATAGAATATGTTTCAGAACATATAATATGTATCAGAGCAAATAGACATAATGTTTCAGAGCATATTTTGTAACTAAAAACATGCATCAGAACATATAAGGAATAGAAATGAAAGTATATTCTATCATCAGAATATCTGAACATTCTTCCTTCTTGCTTCTGATCTTGAAGCTTTCTAGCACTCAGCTTGCTTCAATTTCCAAAAGCTTGATTCTTTATAGAATTGCTTTTCCTCATCTCTTTGCTTCTTATGTTGAGCTTTAAAGAGGATCTTCAATTTCCTGCAATACAACACTTAAAAACATAGAACTTTTGCAAGTTCTGTTACAAATGTGGAGCCTTTCTCCCAGTCCCAGCAACTGATAAAATTAAATCAGATCATTTATCACATATTTCTCCCCCTTTTTGTCATAACATCAAAAACATAAAAGATTCAGATGACAAACAAAAACAAACAAATGGAAGAAAGATAATTTTCATTTAAGCTCAAAGAGAAACCAGAAGTACAGAAGTACAAAAGGATAGCAAAAGAAGATGCACAAAACAGATGCAGCAAAGCAAAAAGAAACAGACAACTAAGACTCAATCTAAGATGACCCTAGCTTCGACATGATCTTGGCCAACATCTCATGAATCCCACTGTTGCTCTCATTCTGCCTTTCCATGAAAGCTCGAAATTCTGCGTTGATTGAACTTTGCTCTTCCTGGTTCTTTTGAATAACTTCCAGAGTCCTTGCAAGACGGGAAGGTTCATCAGAAGAAGCTTCACAAGTTCTATTCACAGGAATGGCATTGTGATCTGCAGCTTCCATAGTTAGATCATTTGCTTGATTTTCCTCAACAGGAATAGATTCAGCAACATGATCCTCAACATCTGCTTCTTGCATAGAAGCATCTCCATATTCTGTAGCTGGAACCTCAGAATCTCCATCTTCAAGTGCCTGAAGGATGGCAGCAAGATTCCTAGGGGCAGAAGGTCCTTCAACTTCTGGTGGGTCAACAACTTCTGGAATGACCAAGCTTGGGTCTTCCGCAGAAGGATTTTCCCTCAGAAAGTCAAAGAGAGTCTTGAAATCTCCCAGCAGAACAGGGTATTGAGGCTTCCATACCACAATTTCCCTGCAAGGATTTGCTTCCATTGCAGCAGCAATTCTTGCTTCTTCTAATTCATCCACAAATTTCTTCTCTTCAAAGATATATCTCCCTCCGAGACGAGCAAACCAGAAATCTTCATAACTTCTCAGAATTCCACGAGGCTGTGGAGCAGCTTCTACACAAGCTTCCTGAAGTTCTATGAAACAAGCATCTGCTTTTCTGCGTAAGATTCTCCAGAACTTGCGCATAGCAACGTCATTTAGGCCAGAACATTCAGCAATTCTGATAGTATCGAAGATTCTTCTGAGATTCCTCTTTACCATTTTAAAAATTACACCAATAGGGTATAAACGGCGGGATTTTATTTTGGTTCGTGAAGAGACAGGGTTAGGGATAGAATAGGGTTGAGGTTCTCTATCCAACCTATAAGAATATTTTGCTTCATTGTCAGAGTCTAACACTACCATTTCAGCTTCTGGACGAGGCTTGGGAGTGTAGTTACAATCACGGAGCAATTGCTCATGTGATGCAGAGTCTGGAAGATCAGAACCACCTGGGTTGTTTAGAGAGGTGGAAGGAGTGGGTTCATAGTTGGCATGGGGAGGAGGTTGAGAGATAGATACATTTGTATGGGGTGGAAAGAGAGTTTGTAGGGGAGGTATATCCAGAACAGGATTATTAAGAACCTGGTCAGAAGTAGGTTTAGTTGAGGGTGGAGGAGAAGGAATGGGAGCATCTGGAATGGGTGAAGGAGGAGGAGTAAGAACTTTGGTTACAGGAGAAGTGGGAGGTGTAAGAACATGAACTTTGATGGGTGATTCTGATGGGGCTTTATCTGGTTCAGGGGTTAGGGCAACCGCTATTGGTGCAACTTCTGAATGTAAAGCAGGAATAGAATCAGGTTCACAGAGACGTATACCTTTGGATACCTTTTGAACAGCTTCAAACACTGCCTCTTGCTTCTTCTGCTTCTTACTCTTCTGCTCTTCAACAATCTTCTTACCACGAGAGATTTCTCTCCTTCTAGCAGATTCCAGAGCTTCCTTCTTATTTACAACAGCATTCTGACCTTCAACTGCTTGAGTTGTTGGTCTTGGTAAGATTTCTTCCTGCTGATTCACAACTTCTTGAACAACTTCTTCCTCATCGGAGTCATTAATGATCAGCTTCCTTTTTCTGATTTTCTTCTTCTCAACAACTATCACATTCTCAGCATTTTTATTCAACTTCTTCTTTTTCTTTTTCTCAGCAGCTTCATTCTTATTTTTCTCAAATTCAACTGAGACAGCCTTAACAACTTCAGCAATGACTTCTTCTGGAACAACTTCTTTAACAGTAGTAGCAGCAATATTCTGAACTACCTTCACCTGATTAACAAAAGGAAGATCATATTTTCTTTTGGTCCTTCTCTCCTTCTTTTCAGCAGCTTGAGGGGCAGCTTCTGAAACATCTTCTGAGGCAGCAGCCCTAGAAGTTTTCTTGCGGCCTACTTTAGCAGGAGCACCATTTTCTTGACCTTTGACTCCTTCATCTTCTTCTAGTGACTTCAGATACCTAGTTCTGACTCCCAGTACCTCAGTTCTGAAGAAGGTTTCAAAGTCAGCTAGAACAGGTTCTCTTCTGCTTCTTGTTCCAGTAAGAGGTTGAGGGGTTTTTATGATAGTATCAATCACCTTCATCTTCCTTAAAGTGAGAGCATTCAAGCAACTCCCAGTTGTGACAGCAAAGTCTTTGATAATACCTTCAGTTTCCAGATTCTCAACAACCTTGGTGTGAACCAGAAGGTTTGTAATGATTCTTCCGAAAGGAATAATAGTACAATTTTTTACTCTGAAGGCATTTCTGGAATCCTTCACAGCATGCCACAAGTGATTGAAGATTATGTAGATAACATCAACCTTCTTCTTAGTAGCAATGCAATACAGAATGTATTTCTGCTCATTGTTGATGAAGTCAGCAGCATGTGTTCCTTTCCTGTGATAGAAACACCCAAGAAGAATCTTGGTCCAGATTTTGTAGAGGTGTCTCATGTCCTTGACATTCTTTATTTTATTTACATCTGCTTAGAGAGTAGATAGCACAACTCCCCAATCAGCCCTTTGATCAATTTCAAAAGCCCCCTCAGGGTTTCCCAGATCAAACATCATTCTTAGGATGTTCTCGGTTACAACAACAAACTTCCCATGGACGAAGGACAAGATGGATTTAGGGGCAACAACTGCATGCACCCAAAATTCCTTGACAAGATCTGGGTAGACCGATCCACAGAACTCAGCAAACAGTGAAGTCCATCCTTGAAAGATGATATCTTCTTTAAGATGAAATTCATGTTCTTCGATGCTATCAAAATCTACCATGAGTTCACAGATAACTTCCAAGTCCTCCTTCGGAATGGAGCAGGCAACGACCGGAGTGATTTGCTGATTTTCTTCTTCTTGAAGATGAAGAGGAACAGATGACCCAACATTGTGAGATGATGAGGCAGCCATTGAATCAGAACAGAAATTAGAAGAACAATTTCTGGGTTTGCGCTTAGGGTTTGAGAAGAGACTGAAAAGATTGCAAAAGTGCATGCAAGAAGAAAGAGAGAATGGGAGCGAAAAAGATAAACGTTGAGATTTGAAATGTATTTATAGAGACGGATTTGAAAAAGAATGCAATAAAACTTTGAGAATGAACAGTTACAGAATCAAAAGAAATCAATTGCATTAAATGATGAGTGACGTTAGGTGAGAGAACGTGGTAAAAGAAATGATTTAACACAGTTACCTAGGACGGCGTCCCATCAGATTCTACACGCTTTTTACTAACCGTACAGACACGTGTTCACCATCAGAAACTAATTGATGACAGCTGTGTTGTTCTGAATAGACTTTACACCTTCTGATTCTGATCACTGCTTCTGATAGTCATTCTTTAAAAAAGATCTAGTTCTGATAGGATCATCTTTCTTTCCAAGGATCACATCTTCTGAGTGAGCTGATGAAAGTCGAGATGATCTTCTGACTGTTGGCTCTTCATAAATCCTGAGATTCTCTAAAGATGCAGCAACTTGATCTTCTGATCCATTGCTTCTGAGACTTTCAGCTTCTAGAGCTTTGCTTCTTGGTTCTGCAGCTTCTGATATGACAATATCTATATCTGCAAAATTCTCAAACTGCTTTGGTTTTTCACGACCAAGCTTATCATCAAACCTGATATTGATTGATTCTTCTACAACCAATGTTTCAGTATTGTATACTCTGTAGCCTTTAGAGCGTTCAGAATATCCAAGAAGAAAACATTTTTGTGCCTTAGAATCAAACTTACCAAGATGATCTTTAGTATTCAAAATAAAACACACACATCCAAAAGGATGAAAATATGAAATGTTGGGCTTTCTGTTCTTCCACAATTCATAAGGAGTCTTATTTAGAATAGGTCTTATAGAGATTCTATTCTGAATATAACATGCAGTGTTTATTGCTTCTGCCCAGAAGTGCTTAGCCATATTGGTCTCATTGATCATGGTTCTGGCCATTTCTTGCAGAGTCCTATTCTTTCGCTCTACAACTCCATTTTGCTGTGGAGTTCTAGGGCAAGAGAAATCATGGGCAATACCATTTTATTTGAAGAACTCCTCAAAGAATCTGTTCTCAAATTCGCCACCATGATCACTTCTGACCTTTATGATTTTACACTCCTTCTCAGATTGGATCTGAGTGCAGAATTCAAAGAACACTGAATGAGACTCATCCTTGTGTTTTAAGAACTTTACCCATGTCCAGCGGCTATAATCATCTACGATGACTAATCCATATTTCTTCCCTCTGATAGATGCTGTTTTTACTGGTCCAAAAAGATCAATATGCAGAAGTTCTAACGGCCTTGAGGAAGAGACAACATTCTTAGATTTGAATGCAGGTTTGGAGAACTTGCCTTTCTGACATGCTTCACAAAGAGCATCTGATTTATATTTCAGATTTGGGAGCCCTCTGACCATATTTAGTTTGTTAATCTGAGAAATCTTTCTCAAACTAGCATGTCCTAATCTTCTGTGCCAGACCCATTGCTCTTCAGAAACAGACATAAGGCAAGTCACCTTCTGCTTCTCAAGATCTGAAAGATCAATCTTATAGATGTTGTTCTTTCTCTTGCCTGTAAATAGGATTGAGCCATCCTTCTAACTTACAGCCTTGCAAGACTTTTGATTGAAGATTATATCATAACCATTGTCACTTAATTGACTTATAGACAATAAGTTATGTGTTAATCCTTCTACAAGAAGTACATTAGTTATGGAAGGAGAGTTACCAAAACTTATGGTTCTAGAGCCGGTAATCTTGCCCTTCTGATCTCCTCCAAACTTGACTTCTCCACCAGGTTTAAGCACCAGGTCTTGGAATGTAGACCTTCTTCCCGTCATGTGTCGCGAGCACCCAGAGTCCAGGTACCATGACATTTTGTGCTTTGTCCTCTTTGCAGCTAAGGATATCTGCAACAGAAATTATCTTCTCCTTAGGTACCCACAATTTCTTGGGTCCTTTATTGTTAGTTCTCCTCAAGTTCTGATTGAACTTGGGTTTAGCATGATAGTTAACAGGAGGAACAACATGATATTCTTTAGGTTTGACAGCATGATATTTCTTAGGTTGTGTCACATGCTTCTTGGTGTGTACAGTGTTAAAACTCTGTGCATGTGAGGTGAGCCTGATATCATGTGCATGGCCATATTTGAACTTATCATACAAAGGCTTGTATGTGATTTTCATATCATCAACAGGTTCAAATTTATGTGAGGTATCACCCTCATAGCCAAAGTCAAACCTTCTGTTTCCAGAAACACCATATATCATAGAAGCAAGATGACTTCTGCCAATACTTCTAGATAAGAACTTTCTGAAGCTCGAGTCATATTCTTTCAGAATAAGATTTAGACTAGGAATGGATTTTTCTGATTCAGAAGGAGATCCACTATTTTTGGATAGATTTAAAACTTTTTCCTTCAGTTCAGAATTCTCCGATTCCAACTTCTTAGTTTCAAATTCAAATTGCTTTTTCAGCTTTTTGTATTTGATACTAAGGTGAGCCTTGAGTTCCAGAAGTTCAGTCAAGCTGGAAACTAACTCATCTCTAGATAGTTCAGAAAATACCTCTTCAGAATCTGATTCTGATGTAGATTCTGATCCATCATCCACTGTGGCCATCAGTGCAAAGTGGGCTTGCTCTCCTTCAGAGTCTGATTCTGATTCTGATTCAGAATCATCCCATGTTGCCATAAGACCTTTCTTCTTATGAAACTTCTTCTTGGGATTCTCCTTCTGAAGTTTTGGACATTCATTATTGAAGTGTCCAGGCTCATTGCACTCATAGCAGACAACTTTCTTCTTGTCAAATCTTCTGCCACCGGAAGATTCTCCTCGTTCAAATTTCTTTGAACCTCTGAAGCTCTTGAACTTCCTTTGCTTGCTCTTCTAGAGTTGGTTTACCCTTCTGGAGATCATGGACAGTTCATCTTCTTCTTCTGATTCTGATTCCTCAGAATCTTCTTCAGCCTGAAAAGCGTTAGTGCATTTTTTAAAATTAGATTTTAATGCAATAGACTTACCTTTCTTTTGGGGCTCGTTTGCATCCAGCTCTATTTCATGGCTTCTCAAGGCACTGATTAGCTCTTCCAAAGAAACCTCATTCAGATTCTTTGCAATCTTGAATGCAGTCACCATTGGACCCCATCTTTTGGGTAAGCTTCTGATGATCTTCTTTACAAGATCAGCCTTGGTGTAGCCTTTATCCAGAACTCTTAATCCAGCAGTTAGCGTTTGAAATCTTGAGAACATCTTCTCAATATCTTCATCATCCTCCATCTTGAAGGCTTCATATTTCTGGATTCGAGCTAGAGCTTTAGTCTCCTTGACTTGAGCATTTCCCTCATGAGTCATTTTCAGTGACTCATATATATCATAGGTAGTTTCCCTGTTAGATATCTTCTCATACTCAGCATGAGAGATAGCATTCAGCAAAACAGTCCTACATTTATGATTATTCTTGAAAAGCTTCTTTTGATCATCATTCATTTCTTGTCTGGTAAGCCTTACGCCTGAAGCTTTTACTGGATGTTTGTAACCATCCATCAGAAGATCCCATAGTTCACCATCTAGACCAAAAAGTAACTTTCTAGTTTATCTTTCCAGTATTCAAAGTTTTCACCATCAAATACTGGTGGTCTAGTGTAACCATTGTTACCATTGTATTGCTCAGCAGAGCCAGATGTAGATGTAGTTGTTGGAATTTCACCAGACATCTTTTACTGAAGCGTTTTTCTCTTCCTGAATCTTTTCTAAACACGGTTAAGTGCTTGCACCTTAGAACCGGCGCTCTGATACCAATTGAAGGATAGAAAAACACTTAGAAAGGGGGGGGGGGGGTTTGAATAAGTGTAGCTTTAAAACTTGTAAGATAAAAACAATTTGCACAATGATTTTTATCCTGGTTCGTTGTTAACTAAACTACTCCAGTCCACCCCCTTGGAGTGATTTACCTCACCTGAGGATTTAATCCACTAATCACACTTGATTACAATGGTTTTCCACTTAGAGACTCTCTAAGTCTTCTAGAGTATCCTGATCACAACCTGATCACTCTAGGAACAATCTGCTTAGACAACTGCTAAGACTTGCTAGAGTATACTGATCAACACCCTGATAACTCTAGTCCTTTACAAATTAATGTAAACAAATTCTAAGAGTATTACAATGCTTCTGAAAAGCTATAATCACAACTGTGATATTTCTCTTAAAGTTTAAGCTTAATCTCACTAATATATTACAATAGCAATGTAGTGAGCTTGATGATGAAGTTTGAGAGCTTTTGAATTTGACAGCGTATGTGCAAGTTGGTTCAGAGTTCGTAACATAGCTTCTCATCAGAACTTCATATTTATAGGCACTTGAGAAGATGACCGTTGGGAGCATTTAATGCTTTGCGTAATCCGTACAGCATTGCATTTAATGTTTCACTCTTTTGTCAACTACCTCGAGCCTTGTTTCCGCTGTGTCTACTGACGTTGCCTTTAATAGCTTCTAACGTTCCTTTTGTCAGTCAGCGTAGCCTGCCATCTAGTACTTGCTTCTGATCTGATGTTTGTGTATACAATGTTTAAATATTATCAGAGTCAAACAGCTTGGTGCAGAGCATCTTCTTGTCTTCTGACCTTGAAGTGCTTCTGAGCGTGATACCATGAGAACTTCAGTGCTTCTGCTTCTGAACTCAAGTTCTGATGTTTCCATAGACCCATGTTCTGATTCTGCTTGACCATCTTCTGATGTCTTGCCAGACCATGTTCTGATGTTGCATGCTGAACCTTCTGAGTCAGTGCTTCTTGCGCTGATTTTGTGCATACTCTTTGTATAATTATTGAAACGGAAATTGCATAGTATTAGAGTACCACATTATCTTATACACAATTCATATCCTTGTTATCATCAAAACTAAGAATATTGATCAGAACAAATCTTGTTCTAACATGTACAACCTGGATGATGAAGAAGGATGTACTGGTCCACTTCCTACCAGAGTTAGGTTGCCATAGGTTGAAGGACAAATATCTTATGCTACTGGGCTTCAATCTCACCAAACTGGTACATTGAGGGCGTTCTATCAAGTCTGGGCTGAGATTATTCTGGGATCTCTTCATCATAGAAGAAGATCTTTATCCTCCACGTACATTAATCCTGATCACATATACACTCTCTTCTGCATTGGAAGAATTGAACTCAACATCTCCAACATTCTTTTTCAGAATCTGAAGATGTCTATTGAAGAGTCAAGATATGAAGAACGTGAGAAGTACCCTCACCTTCCAAGAAATACTATTCTTTTCGCCAGAATGATCTCAGACATTCTGATAGAAAGTGATTTGATGGATTCTCTAAGGGCTATTGGAACGTTCAAGTTCTTTGGAGTCATTCAAGGGCATGTCACCAATGCTTTTGATCTGCTAAGATTGGAACTTATCAGGGAAGTAACTTCTTCTCCTGTAATCTTCCCAGATATTCTGACTAGAAGAATTCCAGTTGAAGGCTTTGCTACCTTGTTCCAAGCTGAACTTCACAAGGTTGTTAAGCATTATTTGGAAGCTTCTGTTAGAACTCAATCTTCTGTTGATCCTGCATGGATTCGTGGAAGAGTGCTTCCTTCTCTGGCTGACCTTCAGAAGAAGGATCAGAAGAAGCAAGAAGCAAGGCTGAAGAGAAAGGCTCAAGAAGAAGAATCCAAGAAAGCCAAGAAGCAAAGGGTCACTTTTGATCCTGTCAAAGTAAACTCCAAAGAATATCAAGATCAGCGTATCAGGGAGTCTTTCTGTGCTGAAAGAACTAACGACTTTCCCAGGCAAGTATACCAACCACCTCCTTCTGAACCTCAATCTTCTCTCCCCATCCCAAACAGTATCCAACCTCATCCTTCTGAACCTCACAACTCTTTCACCATACCAAATCCTCCCCCACCATCTCCTTATATTTTCTGATAATTCTCTGTTGCAAATCAATGAAAATTATCCTTCTTTCTCTCATATTGTTTGTTTTTCATCTGAATCTTTTGTGTTTTTGATATTATGACAAAAAGGGGGAGAAAACTGTGATAAATGATCTGACTTATTTTATCAGTTGCTGGGTGAAAGTCTCCACATTTCTAACAGAACTTGCAAGATCTATGTCTTTGAGTGTTTTGCAGGAAGTGAAGATATTCTTAAAAGCTCAACATGAGAAGAAAATACATGAGGAAAAACAATTCTGTATGGAATCAAGCTCATGGAAATTTGAAGCAAGCTGAGTGTTGTAAATCTTCAAGATCAGAAGCAAGAAGGAAGAATGTTATGATATTCTGATGATAGAATATGCTCTAACTCATTCTTATTCCTTACATATTCTGATGCATGTTTTAGTTCTAAATATGCTCTGAAACATTATTGTTTTTGCTCTGATACGTATTATATGTTCTGATACATATATTATGTTCTGATTCATTCATGCTCTGACTTTTGTCGTTTAGTTTGTTCTGTAACATTTCTGGATGTAGAGATGCTCTGATGATGCTCTGGTACATTCAACAATGTTCTGATACAATCTAGCATGCAATGATTCAAGAAGAAATTCAAGCTCTGAAGTTGTCCTACGGAAGCAAGAATCAGAAGCTATGAATGTTCTGAAAGATCTAAGCATATGTGATTGTCTCAACTGAAACGGAAAATACTCAGGGAAGTCCTTTATTTATAAATTTCTTCCCGTATTTATTTCAGGGGGAGATTGTTAATCTCAGGGGGAGACATATTCACACACTATGTTTATATGCTTATGCTATAGATGTGTAATTGTCTTTAGCCGTCTGATATTCTGATTGCAAATTCATATCATTTATATATGTTTTTGTCATCATCAAAAAGGGGGAGATTGTTAAAACAAGATTTGTTCTGATCAATATTCTTACTTTTGATGATAACAATGTATATGAATTTTGTATGAGATAATGTGGTACTCTAATACTATGCAATTTCCATTTCAGGAATTATATAAAGAGTATGCACAAAATCAGCGCAAGAAGCACTGACTCAGAAGGTTCAGCATGCAACATCAGAACATGGTCTGGCAAGACATCAGAAGATGGTCAAGCAGAATCAGAACATGGTCTATGGAAGCATCAGAAGAACTTGAGTTCAGAAGCAGAAGCACTGAAGTTCTCATGGTATCACGCTTAGAAGCACTTCAAGGTCAGAAGACAAGAAGATGCTCTGCACCAAGCTATTTGACTCTGATGATATTCAAACGTTGTTTACACAAACATCATATCAGAAGCAAGTACAAGATGGCAGGCTACGCTGACTGACAAAAGGAACGTTAGAAGCTATTAAAGGCAACGTCAGTAGACACAGCAAAAGCAAGGCTCGAGGTAGTTGACAAAAGAGTGAAACATTAAATGCTATGTTGTACGGATTACGCAAAGCATTAAATGCTCCCAACGGTCATCTTCTCAAACGCCTATATATTGAAGTTCTGATGAGAAGCTGAATACAACACTTGCGCAAATATACAGAAACGCTGTCAAATTCAAAAAGCTCTCAAACTTCATCATCAACCTCACTATATTGCTGTTGTAATACTTTAGTGAGGTTGTGATCAGTATACTCTAGAAGACTTAGAAGTTGTCTAAGTGGAAAACCATTGTAATCTTGTGTGATTAGTGGATTAAATCCTCAGGTCAGGTAAATCACTCCAAGGGGGTGGACTGGAGTAGTTTAGTTAACAACGAACCAGGATAAAAATCATTGTGCAAATTGTTTTTATCTTACAAGTTTTAAAGCTACACTTATTCAAACCCCCCCTTTCTAAGTGTTTTTCTATCCTTCAGTTGGCAAATTAGTAAGGATTATGTTGCAATCGTATTAGAAGATTGATGGTATAAGTACTAGATTTAAACTGTGACCGAGTTGTCGTTTGATCGAAGGATTGGATGTGAAGGATGTGTTAAATATGGTGATGTCGTATAGATTTTCGAGGACGAAAATATTCTAAGTGGGGGAGAGTTGTAACATCCCGATTTTATTAATATTTTTATTAATTATATTAGTAATTATACTATTTGGTATTTTTAATAATTATTTATTTATTTAGTTATTATGTGATATAATAATTATTTGAAATATTTAATTGTATGTGTGCTTGTGTTATCTGGGTTAATTAAGTTGTATGAGAGATATAGTTAATTGGACCTTAGTAGTAGAAACGTAATAGATGGATTACGGGTTAAGCCCATTAAGAGAAAAGAGATAGTAAGAGGAGAAAATTAGAGTTTTAGAGTTGGAGTCTCATAACTTATTTTTGGGGAGAAAGGCAAAATAGAAAAGAGAAGAGAAAGAAGGGAGGAGCACTTGAGAGAAGAAGAAAATTATGGAGGAAGCCTTAATTTTCGCAGCAAGTTTCAGCATAGATTCACCTTGACAAATCAGGCATATCTCTCAGTCCAACCGTTGGATCGTTATGGTACTTGGACACAACGTTCCTGACTCATAGAGGTAAATTCTGACCGGAGCGATTTTGATTTTGAGGGTTTTAAGTTTGTCTGATAAGCTGATTCCCGAACTGGTGTTTAGGTGTGTCTTCAATTGATGTTAGAAAGGATTTCTTTTGGAGAAAAGCTTAGAGCTATGGTGAAAGAGTCCATATTTACCAAGGTAAGGGTGGGGTTCGAATTATATAACCAGGAATATGATGATTATATGTGGGATTAAGGTGTATGACTTTTCCATGGATTATTTGTTGTGATTATGTCGTGTTGATTCGATGAAATTAGTTGTTGTGGTGATAATTGTTGTTGTTTTATGCGAAGTTGCAGGATGTTTCATTGACGATGTATACCTCTATTTATTGGTATAGCGACGATACAGGCTTATGCCTTTGTGACGATGATGTTGTTTGTTGTGTGTGTTTGTTGCATTCATTTACATATGCATTTTTGGCGACGGCCTGGATTGGCAAATTAGTGACGAAGGCTTATGCCTTGATGCCTCTGTTAACTGGAAATTGGCGATGGGGGCTGAAGCCCTGGGTACCACATGCATGTGCAATTGTAGAGTCTCATTATATGTGGCATGAATGTTATTTAATTATGACGTGATGTGACTTGAGTTGTTGTTGAATATGACGATATGAAGTGAATTGTGATAATGTGAAGTTGTAATTATAAGTTGTTATGCTAATGACTTGTTGTGACAGGTACCGTCTGGAAGATGAAAAATAGTTGTTATAACTATTATTATTATGTTGTTGATTTTGTTATTATAACTGTACAGTTTTAAATTGTTGTTATAGCTGTCGTCTAAAAGTTATAAAGTGATAATTTTGTATGATTTAATTCTAACATATTAATTATCATACTTTTGTTTATATTTTCCTATATCTCACCCCTTCTGAATGATGTTTCCCTTGCCGTGGTAAACGGACAGGTACTCAAGATAGCGGTGAAAGTTTTGAAGTGATTTTATGAATTCTTTAGTTGCTGTTAGTCGAGTTGGTGTCTTGCTCTGATACGTAGCACTCGAGGGATAAAACGATTGTTTTAATTATTATTTCTTTTTCTGAATTTTTATATGGTTTTGGTTTAAATTGTAACTTAAAGTTACCGTGCAATGATGCTACGACTTGATTTTTTTTTTGATAGAATGGAGGGCCAAAGCCCAAAAAGAAAAGCAACTATGCTACGACTTGATTTGAATAGTTATGAAGTTTGTTGATTCCGCTGCGAGTTAATTATTGAATTTAAACAAAGTGATTTTTAGTAATGAATTTATTATCATTTTAAATTTATGGATTATGTATCTATGTGAAGGCAAATAAGCTGTAATTGTTTTTGAATGACGAATATGTGATACCTCAAATGAATTTGTTTGCAATTTATACTCTAACTTTTATTATAATAACCGGGTAGATTTGGGGTGTTACATGCTTCATTATATAAGGAAGTCATTTGTTTCATTCCAAAACACACCTGTCATACCCCAAAATTTTCCCACACTATTTCTCTCATGCAAATTCAAATCAATACATAAAGCTCCAAGACACATTCTCCTATACAAGGCTCAGAAACTAGGGTTTGGTTTGTTCAAAGGAAAAACAATGAATCAATGGCTCCAAGGCATCCCATATGGCTCAATATATCTCACATGACCTCTATGACAAGTATCAAGTCTCAGCTCAAAGAATTGGTCATTCAATTGTTCAGAAAGTCAACAGTCAACTGGGTTAACCTAAAAGTCAACTTTGGTCAAAGCACAGTCAAAACTCCTGATTTTTTGTCAAAATCCTCATATTGAAGTATCATTCACCATTTGATCAATAATTGATCATGGTTCATCTAGGAAAGATCAAAAATCAACAAATCAAAAAGTTGCTAAATTAGGGTTTGTATAGGAGAAAGTCAACTGAACTTTGACCAGCCATAACTCTCACATGGAACATCCAAAATTTTCCATCCAAATCTTATTTTTAAGGAAATTGAATTCTCTACAAATTTGTCGCTCACATGCCAAGTCTAAAAATACTTCATTTGGGAGATATGGACCAAAACATTATAGGTCCTTTTCAAAAGTCAACAAAAAGCCACTTTTTTCAAAAGGACACACAAGGAGAATGAAAAATCATTTTGATATGGGACAAAAGACACTGGTTAGATGACTCTCTAAGGTTTCTAAAAAGTCCTAGAACTCCTCCATACCTCAAAGATTGAGGGAGATAGGCCTTGTTAAAGTTGGACTATTGTGGATGGAAAAATATGAAAGAACTTGATTTTTTTGCAAATGGGCCCAAGTTATTTTGATTCAATCTTGATCCCCAAGTATCCAAGAGCCCAAAATATCTTTGCCACGAAAATATATGATTTATTTGATTTATTTTGATTTTTTATTTCAATTAAAAAAGAATTAAAATCACATAAATCAAAAGAAAATCAAATATTTGGCAAGAGATGTGATTTGGATCTATTTTAATCATCAAATATACTTCAAAATCAATATAATTTCGCGCACATGGTGATTGTAAGAAGATTGATTCAATTAAGGCAAAAATAGAAAGATTCCATAATATATTTTCAATCAAATTTCCAAAACCTTCAATTCAAGATTCAAAAGAGATTTGCTCAATTTTTGTTGACCTAAAGCTTCCCCTATAAGTACCAAACAAAGCTTGATGCAAGGGTTACACGGATTCTGCAGCCAAAGAACCCTAAAACCGAGTCCAAAAACTCCAAGAAAACTCAATTTCGAATTCTGAATTAGAGGACAATTCAAGTTGTTTTGTTGATTGCAACGTGTTCCAAGATCCTCAAGGAAGCTTTCCCAATCGTTCCCAGGGCCCGAGACATCAAGAACGCATCACTATAACTCACGGTTTGCACTTTTCTAAACTCATCCGATTAGGCCAAATCATGCATCATAAACGAATTCTAATTGTATATCTGTGTTTGTCATGATGTTTTTAATGTTTCTGAAGCTTTAATTCGATTTCTGGGCACAATAGCCATGTCTCACCATGGATGAATTTCTAGGTTATATATTAGGGGTTTTTCGTTTTAGGAAAAATTAGACCTAATTGCAGGTATCAACAAGTTTGTGAGACTGAGACGACCACAATAGTATGGTCGCGAAAAGTTTTTGGTGGCGTTTGGATGTATTCGCTGTTTTTTCAGGCTATGGCAACGGATATGCAGAACCGTGGGTATAGGGGAAGCTGACTGTGTGTCAGCTGAGTTTAAATTTGAAACAGAATTAGATGAGTTTAGATTAGGCCAAGGTTGAAGATGATTGTGTGTCATCACGTGATAGGCCAGTTTCAAAAAAGGCGCGCGAACTTATCCTGGGAATCAGAAGGATCCGGTGCTTTAAGACCTATCTGGATGATGTGGTCCTTCAGCGCTTGTCCATGGGATCGTTTTAGTCTCAGATCCAACGTTCCTAAAGCTGATGGTACACCATACACCCTCAGCACGTGCTGCATACGATCAGAAGCTAAGTTTTTTTCAATTTTTTTTTCTTTTTAATTACATAATCTCTTTTATATATTTATATATTTATACATTTGTTTTTATTTATTTGTTTTACTTATAAAAACTATATATATTTTTTCTAAAAACCTTTTTTTTATATATGATAATAATATTTAATTTATTTCTTTTATATTATTAATATATTTTATTTATCATTTATTTTCTTTTTACTTATTTATTTATTTTAATTAGATTTATTTATATATTCTCAATAATTCATATATATTTTATTTTAATCCATAAAAAATCATAAAAAATATTTTTGTTGCCTGATTTTATATTCTTTCTTTGATTTAATTAATTAGGTTGCGAAACCAATAATTAATTAAATCGATTTGTTACTTTATTCAATTTACGCCCGAATCAGGGTTCACAAGAATTAACCCTACACTAAAAATATTTGTTTCTTTTTTCTGTGCCTTTTTAGGATTGATTTGTTCAAATTCCTTCCGACTACGCGCCTATTCAAGATCCGAAGCTAAGTATTCAATTTAATTATTATTGTTTTAAAGTTTATTTTGTTTCCTTTTAATTAGGGTTTGCCTTTAAATAAATCTTGCCTACATTCACTTTTCTGCCTTTGCCTTGCCATTTTTCAGGGTTTGCCAATTGCCAAAGCTTCAAATATCGGTAACCCTAAACCCTGATCTTAATTATTACCTGTTCAGACCTATTTATTTATTATCCTCCGCTGGTTTCATCTCCCCTTTCCTCCGCTGGTTTCTTTTTCCCCTTCCCCGTATTGCTTTAATTATATTTGTTTATTCACTGATGTGGTTAGTAATTTTAGGGAGTGCAACCCTGAATTAAAATAGAATCACTTAATTATTATAAGATAATTTTCTGAATCGAATCACATGATTGTTGCACCCACGCACACTTTTGTGGTAACCTCTTTGTTGCCTGTTGCCTTGTTGCCTTGTATTTTTTTGCAGAATAGCCATGTCCCTCGGATACGAGGATACCTCAGCCATGTTGCCTCGATTAAGATCATGGGTCCCTAATGATGCTGCCTTCGATACACTAAACATGATCTCGACCCTCGGAAGTTGCCTACGAAAGGCTGAGGTATCCTCTGGCTGCCTACGAAAGGCTATTCTGGTCTTTCCCTTAGACTACCTGCCTTTCTATGGCATGGGACAGTCTTATGGAGAACGACATTGCGACGACCCTTCAACCTCTAAATGAAAGGCTTCCTGCCCTCTTATGGCATGGATAGACCCTTTCACCCTGAAAGGCTAAAAGAACATTTTTCATCTAACCAGGTAATTGTCCTTAATTGCTTTGCCTTGCTCTAAAACCTTTTTCATATTCTTTCTCATAAACCTTCAAAATGGCTACGCTCATTTACGAGCTAAAGTCCATATTCTTTTCTTCTACATTTCTGAAAACAAAGAGCAAAGCAATTAAGAGCCCATGGAAAACCATGGATGCAAAGGGTGCCTTACACATTCCCTTTGCATAATTACCCCCCGAACCCTGTTTTTTATTTAAAAGGTTTTTCCTGTTCTTTTAGCCTTTCCGATATTTGGATAAAATAAAAGTCGGTGGCGACTCTTACTATCCGCACATTTTCTTTAAAGTCAGTTCACCGTATTACAACACCAAAAACTTATTTTGAGTTTTTCCTTCCTCTCTCATAACTCTGCGTCTTTCGAATGGTCGAAGCGCCAACTTCTCCCCCTTTCTTTCTACTCGTTGAATTTTCCGAGTACTTTTTTGAATTCTCCTTAGAGAATAATGTTAATTTCTCCTCGTTTGAGTTGAGAAATTATCAAGTATAATTTTTTCTTGGATTCTCTTTAGAGAATTATTGAAATTTCTCTTGGTTTGAGAAATTACTACGACTGGTCGTTATACCAGATACTAAGATGGTATTTATACCATATTTGAATGGTTCTAGTACCATCTGAGGGTGTATTTCTATACCGATTATCTACCGTGCAAGTAGTAATCGTATAGTTTAGAACTGGGCTGTTTTATCCTGAAGGCGTCGTGGTTATTAAGAGCTGTTTTGCATAATTTTGACAGTACCACGAAACGTCTTAAAGAAAGCGTACTGATCCGCGACTCAACCCCATAATTTCTTCGGTGGCAAACTTGTTAAAATCGTGATCCAATAAATATATATAAAAACGGCAATAAATATCTATAAAAACGGCTAACAAATTATCAATTTATCCCATATCGAAAAATCCTTCTAAGAACTTCAAAGCATGAAAAATAAACTATTAGAAATTGTCTGAAAAATCCTTTTGAAGAGAGAATTGAAAATTAAAAAAATCTATAAAATTATTAGACCCTTTCGGATTTCTCCCAAAAACAAACCTTAAACTTTAGATAGAGCGGAGCGGAACAAATATTCAATTCCATTATTTAAAATTTTTAGGACTAAACAAGGTAAAGTGTTCATTACGCCCAAATGGGAAGGAAATGGATATCGTGATAACTGATGGAATGGAATAGAATTCATACCACTCCAATCCGCTCCATTCATTTTTAAATTATCCAAATAATAAATCTCATTTTATTCCATATCATTCCGCTCTGCTATACTCCATGTGATTCCATCTATTCAAACAAAGCCTAAATAAATGATGTAATGAACACTGATAAGTATGGCCAAAATCACATCAATTGTCTCTATTGTAGAAAATTCAAAAGAGAAACAAAATAGACTATAATGAAGGCATATGAATTCTAAGTTGCTATTAATTTAAAAGACCAAATAACAACATATCAATCAAATAACCCGTGATAAATAAATAAATAACACAAAATATCCAATAAGATTGTGTAAAACATGATTCATTGTGATCAAATCAAGGCTCCATAAACCTAAAATTAGCCCCAAAAAAAAAAGCTAATGAAAATAATGAAAAACCAACAGAACTTAACTACCTATTTGTTTCACCAAGATTGATGTTTCCTACCATTAACTTATGATTCCTACCCTGCAAAAAATCAAGTATGGCACCTCTATTCACATGCATAAATACCATGCACATCATATATTCACAATGTGCATACACAAAAGTTTACTTGATTCAACTCAAGACTCCCCTCAGATCAGATTTTTGCCTAGGAGTTAGACTCGACGGATACTTGATGTCAATAATCTTAATTTTTAAATTTCCCTTCTTTCCAGGTTCTTTGGATAATGGCATTCCTTCGCTAGGTACTACGTGCACATAGCCAGGTGTAACTATACCTGACAACCGGACCATGAGTTGCCTCCCATCCAAGGTACGGATTTCCAATAATTTATTTGTAAGGGCGTCGACCAGAGTCATCTCTTGGTTAACTATCAGATCATTGCCATTCCTTATATAACAAGCATGTGGTTTCTCCTCAATTACAAAAATGATATCTGCTGGGATGATGCCAGGCTCTTGGTCACCCTTTTCAGCGAAGGTAATCTTTGTCCCCTTCTTCCAGCCAGGTTTTATATTAATAGTCAGAATCTCCTCCTCAATACGGCTCTTCCTGAAATAGTTTGCATAAGTCAAACAGTGTAAGCACACAGAAAATATTCATTTCTTCTATGAAAGAACTGTTGAAGTAAATTTCTGAAAAGATGATTCTGCTAACAGTATAACTTGCCAATTTCCCCCCCTTTTTTTTTCCATGTAGTAGTTTGATAAACTACCACAATACAGTTATGAAGATACTCTAAACTTTATATCTTTGGATGTATTACGACCTCTATGTCTTAATTAAAACAAGAAAACAGAGTCTCCTGCTTAAGGGAAAATAGTAACAGACAAATAGGTCTAATCATATCCACATATAATGATATAAACTGTATTGACAAAAACTGAATTATTAAAATCGGTCTTTAATAAATCCATTTTAATTTGTATGTTTTGATTTGATTAGTTAATTTTGTTTACTGGTCATATATGGTGAGATATCCGAATATATCCATTTGTTAAGTTGATATAGCCGAGACAGCCATTTAACCTATTAGAGTAACTGCTTGTACAGAGGTTTACTATAATTATTGAATCAAATCAATTATGTTATACACCATTAGATACCATGCCATCATATTTCCTTTCACAATAAATTATCAAGTTTTGGGATATGTTATACTTAACTCCTATAATGACATCATATCATATGTAAAATAGAAAGAGGTTTAGAGTCAACCATGAAACTACTTTTGTTGTTAAAGATATGACTAGTGAAAGTTTTCTACATGCTAGAAACTGACAGAGCCTACAAAGTACTGTGATGGATGCTAATGCTTCAAGAGACCAGAAATTTCCAAGTTTTTAATATTAGTTTGTTATTGCTTGTCATTCAATAATAGAAACCATCCACTTCTATAAAAAAATAAAAAACAAACCCTGAAACAAGGAAACTAAATAACAAGCAGATCTTATATAATTATATCCTAATCCTATCTAGAGAAATATGTAACCCAAATAACAAAATCAAATCCTAAAAGACCCTATCCTATCCTATCAGATTAAGGTCAAATCCTTAACTGCTGTATTTGCCATCTTGAGCTTTGAACCTTCTAGCAAATGTGTATTGAACATCTGATCTAAATGAAACATTATGCCTCCTATGATTGAGTTTGAGGATGTATGTTATATTCATATTTTTCAAGCATCCATACATTCTAATCACTAACAATGATTTAATTACTTTACAACTCATTCTTACATTTCAACTTCATTAGGAGAGGATCAAAATCCAAAACTTTAATCATCACCTAAAGCCAAAGGTCTTGTTTGCAAGTTAGCAGGGAAAAGGAGGAGAGGGAAGGAGTAGTAGGAGAGTCTTTCACCTAGTTTGGGAGTATTATAAACAGTGAAAAATGAGTGGGAAAATTTGTAAAACCCCTCCATAACCTTCTCATTCATTGAATTCCCATGGTTTGAGAGATAGTAGACTTTTGAAGAAAAATAAAGCATAAAACTTAGCACTGTTGAGGTGTCGCCGGCAAAAAGGGGTTGCCACTTCAATTTCACAAACAGAATTAGATGAGTTTAAATTAGTAACTAAGTCCAATTCCAATTTCATAAAATTTAGGGTTTGTACTCTCAGAAGAATCAACTCTTGCATTGAGTTGCTTAATTATCACCACTAAAGTCAGCTGTAACAGTAATATAGCTAGCTCTATTATTAACAATCACTCAGAAAAAAAAGGGTTGCTGTCACTTCAATTTCAGAATCATGAATCATGATTAGATGAGTTTGTATTACTAATAATTAGTAATTAAATTCAATTTTCAAGTTTCAAATTCAATTAACAAAGCATTTAGACCTAATAACTAATCAATCACAAGAAAAATCAAAGAATGCATATCATATTCATAATAATAGTAATAAAGTTAGGGTTTAAAATTGATATACCCATCATGACCAGTTATAGTTCTGGTAATCTTCATCTTCTTGTCAACCCCTGCATACAGATCTTCCAGACTGCAAAGCAAGGAACGCTCAATAGGAGGAGCTTTCTTCATCGGATGTCCACCAGTCGAAGTCCTCCGAGAGCCACCGGTTTCCATACCATCATGACCAAAGATCTCAGTATAAATATCAAGTGGAGTGCGAGGATTATAACGATAGGAGGCATAGTTCTGGCGTGATGAGGAAAAAGAAGACGAAGAAGATGCATATGGATAATGAGAATGGTTCTGAGGTGGTGGTGGTGGGACAACACCAGACTTGAGCGCTACCTCGCCGTAATTATCGTAGATCCTACGCTTGTGAGGATCGGTTAGAACATCGTAGGCTTCAGAAATGAGCTTGAATTTGGACTCGGCTTGGGCTCTGTTATTAGGGTTTTTGTCAGGGTGCCATACCATAGCAAGCTTTTTGTATGATTTCTTCACATCAATGTCGGTTGCGCTTCGACTCACTTTCAGTATGTTGTAGTAGTCCATAGTAACAAGATTTAGTGGCGACGCGGGAGGTTAACGACAAGATATGGAGAGTTGGAGGGTTTATTATATTTGTTTTTGCTAAGCACAGAGTTGGAATGTTTTTTTCTTCTTAGACCTTAGTTGATTAAAAAAAAAACAGTAAATGAATTGAAATATTTTGTGAAATCTATTTTAAGAAGTGCATCTCATTGAAATAAGATTAAGGAAAATATTGATGTTCTTAAATACATTATTAATTATGACCGAATAAAATAAAACTAAGAGATCGTATAAAATAAAACTAAGAGATCGTAGTACCCCAATCTTTGCCCCCTCCCTTTTTATTCATGACATTAAATTTGATTTGGTTTTAATTTAATCTACTAGTAGGAAACTCGTGCTATCGCACGGGTCTGGTCGAGGTTTCACGTATCCAAATATCACTTGTAAAGTTCTTTTATATAAATCAACCATATATATTTAACCAAAATGCAAACAAATTTTAGTTAATGTTAATCCTAAAAAATGTAATAGTTAACAATGATACATCAATTTTTTTTAGCTCTTTAAAAAAAACAATAATCATATGGATTTTATCAAAATTTAATTCATGTGTTTGGAATATCAAACATAATATAACTTATTTTACAGTTCATAAATATTCACGTAATTTCAATTATGTACTAATAATATGTATCAACTTTTAAGCATTGATTCATGTTTATCATAAACCGTACAATTATTTTTATAACTTCAATTTTATAAAACAGTAACAAAAGAAATAGTTAAAAGGTAGACATTAAAATGATCAGTCAATAACTGATATCTCATAGATACATTCACATATACCCGTCAATTATTTTTATAACTTCAAATTTATAAAACAGTAACAAAAGAAATAGTTAAAAGATAGACTGATTCGTCAATAACTGGTATTTCATAGATACGTTCACATCTATCTGTCAATTCAGATAACTGATATTTCATATATACGTTCACATCTACCTGTCAATTCAGATGAGTTATGAAATCCCAGTTGAATTCAAATGAGTTAATTCTAAAAATTTATTAAACCTATTTGAGATATTAGCCCATTTTCCCAAACGTAAAATGTATGACAACACCCTTCAAATGCTTAAGAGTTTCTACATTTAATGTATATTATTATAATATAAAAAAATATAATTTTATAAGTTTAAAAAATATAATTTTAATTAAGAATTTAAACATAGTTAGAGAATAAAATTTATTAAATCTATTTGAGATATTAGCTCATTTTTTGAAACCCAAAATGTATGACATCTCCCGTCAAATATTAAAAGTTTCTACGTTTAATGTATATTTAAAATATTTAAAAATTAAACAAATAATAAAAATATGAATATGTTAATAGAGTAATTAGATCTTGAATATGTACAATTATAAAAAAAATAGAAATTTAAAACCTATATATGGTAAATGATATATATTTATTCTCATATATTTTAAATAATCACATTAAGTAGTTTCCATTGGATAGTGTAATAAACAATCGTACATTATTCAATTTATAAAATTGACTATATTAATAAATTTTTATCTTTTATCATTATTTTTTATGATTACCATTTATCATTAAATTTTCATGACTACCTATTAACATATTTTTAACATGATTACAATTATGAAGTTAATTTAAAAAAATTCTGAGAAGTTTTTATTATTTCATAAGTTTACAAAAATTACAAAATCTCAATGTAATTTTGTTTTGTTTTATTCACCTTTTTATAAAAGTCTAAATAATTTTAAAATATATTTTATCTCAAATAAGGATCTAAATAATTACAAAATAATTTTTACTCTTATATTTTTATAATGAAAAACTAAATATTTAACTTTGGAATAAAAAAAGTTATAAGTTGTAGTAAAAAGTTATAAATTTTATCTCTATTGATTTTGATTTGTTTTTATTAACCTTTTTCTAATAATCTAAATAATTACAAAATATATTTTATTTCAAGTTAGAACTTTTAATTTTAATAAAAAAATTAAATAAAAAAAGAACTTAGTAGTATAAGCAAATTACATAACTTTAAAAAAAATTAATAAAAATATTTGAAATTGAATATTAATAAAAAAATCAAAGATTAAATTGATTATTAAATTTTATATAGGAAAGAGAAAAAAACAAAAAATCTTTTTGTTCTAAGAATATCGAAATAGTCGTGATCATGAAATCCGTAGTAATACCAAATCTACAAAAAAAAAAAAAAAAAAAAGTCAGCATCTAAAGCTCAATTTAAATCAATTTAAAATTTTGGGACACCGTAGAGCAAGTTTTCTAGAATCGAATCAGGAAAAGAAAGGAAACCAACCTTTTCTGAACAATTTCAAAACTTTCTTCATCAAAAGAATGAACCGATCTTAACTTCCAGTAGAACAATTTAGGCCATTAAGTACTAAACATCTTACTGTATGTGGAGGTGTCAATTTGCTCCTTTATATCAACCTCAAACCTATATTGCACCTGAAATCACTGTCCATATATTATATTTGTTAATCAAAGCATTTTTTTGTTAGATATCAAAATCCATAACATTGATTCGTTTTAAATCTTTAAATCAAAAATACAAAAAAAAACAGCCGTGATCATGAAATCCGTAGTAATACCAAATCTACAAAAAAATCAGTCAGCATCTAAAGCTCAATTTAAATCAATTTTAAATTTGCTCAATTTAAATCAATTTTAAATTTTGGGACAACGTAGAGCAAGTTTTTTAGTACTGAACAATTTCAAAACTTTCTTCATCAAACCGATCTTAACTTCCAGTAGAACAATTTAGGCCATTAAGTACTAAACATCTTACTGTATGTGGAGGTGTCAATTTGCTCCTTTATATCAACCTCAAACCTATATTGCACCTGAAATCAATGTCCATATATTTGTTAATCAAAGCATTTTTTGTTAGATATCAAAAGCCATAACATTGATTCACGTGCATTTTAAATCTTTAAATCTTTATTGTACGATAAAGAATACAGAACTGCAACTTTAAATGAAAGGAAGAAGGAAAGTTAAGAACCTGTATGTTGTCTTTCATACTCTATCCCTTGAGCATGGTTACCACAGATTGAAGGAACTCCACAATTAGGGTTTTCATTAACGATTCCAATACTACTTCTCTTATGCAAAAATCGGTTCCGTCCAAATCTGTGAAATTCCATGAAAATAACCGAGATTAATTTTGCAACATAGAACAACAGAAATCCTCATATCCAGTCATTCCCCTTTCTCTTCCCCTCAGTCTTCTTATTCTTCTCCTTCGTCTCTATCCTTCATTCTTAACAAAATCAAACAACGAATGAGAGTTATGAAGTTTGAATCAAGGTTTTAAGGTTGAGGGAAGAAAATTACCTGATAAATTAGTCTGAGAAATTAGTTATGCGGCTAGGGTTTTTAGATGAACAACAAATTATGCTTTGAAATATTTGGAACCATCTTAATATCGAAAATCAATGATTTTGCTCTTGGGAAAGGATGCTTTGGCTTGGCAAATGTGAAACGTTGGAGAATGCATCCAAATTTGGACGGCTGCTCATATTCTACAGCCGCAACATTAATCTTGTATCATTATTTAGCGTGTAATATATAATCAGAGTTAATTGAAACATATTTGTAGAATTAAAATAATGTAAAAATCAACAAAAATTAGGGTTGTGCCACGTCACCCGTAATAAATGTCAAATCAATAATATTGAGTTATTTTGCTAAAAGTTTTTTCTATCCATGGAATAAGAAAAGTTTTAGTAATTTTATAAGAGGGCTTATAGTGTAATTTCCAGGTACTCTTACTTTTATATATTAATAATAGATTTCATTTTTTTTTAGCTATATCTAATTTCAAAACACTCCTCCATATGTATTTGTTCATTGATTAAATCTAAATTTAATTAATGATTGAATTTTTTTGTGTTTGATTAATAATTAAATTTATTCTTGATTAATTTAGCATTTACATTCTTATTATTATTTGTCACATTTACGCTTTATTTCTCTTTGTTATTCATTTAGTTAAATTCTATTTTTTTAATATTTTAAAATAATCTTTTAAGTTACTAAGTGTTTTTGGTCAATTAAATTATAAAATATGTATTTGTTTAGATATTTTTCATTTTTTTTCTTTTTTTTTTGTTAGTAATACTAGCATATTATTTGTTATTTTAGGAATAATACTAAAGATAATATAAAGAAGTTTTGCTGTATTTTTTTAATGACGATTGATTTGCATTTTTTTAGATAACAAGTTGATTTACAATAAGTAACAAAATTTGAACATTGTGTAGCATCATGTTGGCTAGGATTTCCGACTTTATAGAAAATTAAGCCAAATGATGGAAGTTGAAAAGAATGGTTGTCGGAAGCAAAATTATAAGGTCGAACCTCATCCGATCGACTGAAGTTTAAAAGGCTGAAAATGGTCTATTGGGCTTTGGAAACAAAAGGGCCCAAAACGAGGGGTGAAAGCCCATAGATTTAAAAGAAACGATTAAGATCATACAAAAGAAGGTTTTGGAGGGAAAAGACTGGACAAAGATCGTGGAGTTGTGGATCGGAAGTTACGTGAGGGAACGTGGGATTGACGATTGTCATACCCCAAAATTTGCCCCTACTATTTCTCCTATTCAAAGTCAAGGTACAATAGTTCAAAGACAACCCTCCTAAACAAAGGCTCAAGAAACTAGGCTTTGTGGTTTCCTGAAGAAAATCAATGAAACAAAGGCTCCAAGGCATCTCATATGATTCATGATATTCAGGTCTCAATTCAAAGAGTTGATCACTCAATTGCTTAGAAAGTCAACAGTCGACCGATTTGACCTAAAAGTCAACTGTAACGCCCCGAATTTAATTAATTATTTAATTAAATTGATCGAGGATTTATTCATTGGAATTAGTTGAAGTCGAGGTTTATCGGTATTATTCTAAAGGCGTAATTGGATTAATATGTTGATTTGAGCAGTTAAGTTATGGTCGGATTAATTAGTCGGAGAAATACAATTGCGAGTTGGTATTAATTAAGTTAAGGAGCAATTGTAGTTGGGGAATATTATTGGGAATAATATTCGTTATGTTGTGTGGTTATTTATTTATGTGTGTTATTTGGCTTAATTGAGTAATTAAAGAGAGATTATGAATTGGGCCTAAGTGAAACAAATATAGAATATGAGATTAGATTGTGGGTTAAGCCCAATAAAGAAAAGAATGATAGTAAGAGTTAGGGTTTTAGAGATTAAACCTCATAACTCATTTTTGTGGAGAAAGAATAGAAAGAAGGGAAGGAAGAGGGAAAGCTATGGCATGAAGAGGAAGAGCTCCATTGAAGGAAGTGAAGCTTTTGCTAAGGTAAGGGTGGGATTCTTACTCTCTAAGGGTTGGCATGATGATGGGTATGGTAGAGATTAGGTTTCATAATTGAAATTCATGATTGTGATGCAATGTTGATGAATGTGGAATTGATAATGTTGTGTATGCTTTCTATTCTTTGCAATTTCATGGAAACATAGAAAAGTTAGGGTTTATGAACAAATGCATAAATTGATGATTTGAAATGTGTTTGATGGATGTTTAATGATGTTATGATGCTAGAAGATCCATAATATGTGTTGTATTTGTGTTTATAACATGTATTCTATTGTTGTTCATGATGGTTGGTGTTTTCAGCTTGATTTGGGTTGAGTTTAGGGGTTTGGGAATGAAATTCGCATGCTGTTTTCTGAGATTTGGGATTTTATGAAATTGCCAGTTCGCGCCGCGAACTATTATTCGAGCCGCGAACTGCTTGGCAGAAACTTAGGAATATTTGATTCACTCAGTTCGCGCCGCGAACTTTGTTGGCGCCGCGAACCCTGTTTTGTTGAACTTTTTCTAAACTTTGAAATGATGTAACTTTTGATTCGTAACTCCGTTTTAGGCGCCGTTCGAAGCGTTGGAAAGCTAACGCAATGAACTATACCATGATGCAATTAAATGATCCATATGATATAGTTTCCTATCATGTTTATTAGGATTAAGTGATGAACTATGTTGTGTTAACATATGAGGTATACTCTTTGCGATGAATTGACATAATTGTGTTGTAGTATAACTTGATGTATGTTTTCTTATGATGATACAATGTTATTGAGATGATGATAAGCAACTTACTTATGATGAATGAGATAATGATGTATGTGATGATATGCATGATTAATAAAGATGTTGTATGCTATATGCGATAAATTGTGCGTATTTGATATGTATGAGTCGACAATGATGCCATGCGATGACTTAACAATATATATGAAATTGAATATAACATATTATGATGATTAATTGAATTAAGGAATATGATGAATATGTTGATGTTGTTGGCAATATGATGAATCGTTGATGTTTGTTATAATATGATGAATTAGTGGTTGTTGTTAACATGATGAATTTGTTGTCGTTGTCGCTAGTATGTGGAAATTGTTGTTGTCGTAGACCCTATGGTCAATGTTGATAAGTTGTATTGTGATGTGCTTTGAGGTGAATTATTGTTGTATGATGATGCAACATAGTGACGTGATTGAGAAGTGATGCATTCTTATGAATGATGATGATTTTGTTGTTGTTGAAGTTCGACATTATATTGATAATGTTCGATGGTGATTTAGACGATGTTGTGACATATTAATTATGTGTGTTGTGTTTGTGTGGATGTTACATTTATTGAGTCACATCCATTGCATAAAGAGACGATGGCCTTAATGGCAAAAGCGACGGTGGCCTTGATGGTAAATAGCGATGGTGTGCCCAATGGCAAATTTTGAGATGGTGGGAGTTTTACTCCAAATGGTACCACATGCATTTGCGTAAGTCGAGTCACATGTGAATTGCATTTGAGTCTTATTTTATTATGTTTGTGGTGACGTGTTGACTTGATGATGAGATGTTTATCGTGATGTGTTGGGATCTTACTTGTGAATTGCATATATTGTCATGGTTGATTGTTGACATTGTTGCCATTCCATAAGTTGATTATGTTATTTGAATTGTTGAGTCGATGATCTATTGTTGTGATATGATGATAGTATAATTGTGGATTTGAATATGTTGTCTTAATTGATTAATGATATTGTTGCCGTTTTGAAAGTTGTATTATGTTGATAAGTTGTTTTGCGGTGAAACTTGTCGTAAGATGTTATGTGATGCGAAGTGGTGAAATTATGTATGATCTATATCTCCTATATTATTTATCATGCATTCCTTTATATTGTAAGATATCTCACCCCTTTGCTAATATTTCCCCTATCATGGGAAATGGGCAGGTACTCAAGATTAGTCGTGGATGTTCGAGGTTATTGATGTGAAGTCTTTATGTTGCCTTATGGCTATTCGAGTTGGTGTCCATTGCTCTGATACGTAGCACTCGGGGGGGGGGGGGGGGATTAGTCGTTATTACTTGATTGTTGTATTCTATGATGACATTTGTGTTAAGTTGAATATAAAGATGTTTATAAGTTGAAATTGGAAGATGTTGGATAAAGTCTTGTTTTCCGAATGCTATGTATTTGTGTTGATTGCAATATGAGTATGTTTGTTGGTTTAAGTCGAATTGTGACATCCCATCTTTGATGAATATTTTTAAATGCACTCTGATTTTCGCTTATAATTACGGGGTAGATTTGGGGTGTTACAATAGTGGTATCAGAGCCTGGTTGGTCCGTCCGGCCAATGTTGTTTAATGATGTTTATACCCGTGTACACGACGAGTGTGTGAAACACTGTCGGTACTTGTTGTTCTTCTGATCTTTTGTCTGCAGGAGTTGGTTTGAAGCTAAGTGGGGGAGAAGCTATGCTTCTCGGTTCTGTTTCAGTTGTAGGATGTAGTATGCTGCTGAGGGCGACAATGCAAGTGTTGTTTGAGTTTGTTGTTTCCTAAACCGAAGATGACTTGGATTTAAGATTTTGTTGCTAATTAAGTGGAGCATCTTGATGAAGAGGATGAGCAGGAATTTTGGATGTTCACTTCTCGAAGGATGAGGGTTCTGTAGAGATTGGTGATATGAAAGTGTGGTTCAAGTTACGGTTGTTTATGAAGGTAACTGTTAAGTAACAAGAATAAGTTCTAGAAGATGGAATTTAGAAGTTGTGATGTTTCGACAATACTGATGAACTGTGAAGTTGTTGGTTGAGCAACCTTGCGTAAGATGTCGATGTTGGATCAGTGATTAAAAGAAGTATTGCTGTAACATTGATGCAAGTGATTGAGGCAGTAGTAGAAGCCGTTGAAGTTGTTGAAACTTCCTGAAGCGCGAGTAAGAATTGGTAATGCGAAGAGATGAGTATGATTTCAATAATAAGAAGTGCGGATAATGGTGTACATGAATTTTGTTTTGATGTATCGTCAGAGGTGCTTAAGGAAGTAGCTGCAATACGCTGGTGTTAGTTTTTCCGGATGATTTTGGAAGATTAGTGAATTACGGAATCATATTGCTTCGGGTGATATGAGTACAAGTTGGAAAGGAACATTATTAATGTTGGTAATGAGGATTTATACTCCATTATGGTTGTCGGCTATCTATTGACAAATTGAGGACTTGATCACCCTTAATCAGTTGTTGATAGTAGACGAAATCATGATTGGATGGCATAGACGTATCTTTCTAGCTTGATAGAGCATAAAGGGATGAATGTTATATCGTGAAGATAGTTGCTCTCTGGTTGGTATGAATCAACGGAAAAGTATCCATGAATGATTAAGAAATAACGAACAGGTCAGAGAAGCTGGTTTATAGGCGAGATAGCATCGCAAAGTGAACGATTGGGAATGTCGAGTGAACAACATTTTTGTGATGGATGTTTAAAGAAGTCTGAACTAGATTAAGACTTGTGAACCATATGATTGACAAAAAGATATAACGTGGACAGTGACTTAAGATGGATTATCAGAGTTGCGCAGCGGATGTGTAAGGTGGCGCAGTTGCTATACGTGTGTGTTTGTTAGAGGTGAAGAACCAGGTATCGGAAGCCTAGGGGAATGATATGTTTGTATCTGCATGTATGATTTGGTGGGCTGTTAAGATGAGAACGAGGTATCAGATGTAACACCCCATAAAATTCTTTATTTAATTTAATTATTTTTTTTATTAAATATTAGAATTAAGTGGAATTATTTGAGAAATATGGATGAAATAAGGCTAATGGGCCAGTGTTGCTAGTAGCAGTTGGGGGGGTGTATCAGTTGTAAAGCCCTTTTCTAAAATAAAGTTATATTTTCATAAAAATAGAAAAGAGGAGTATTTTGTGAAAAGAGAACCAAAAGGGAGAAGAAAGAGTTGAACGTGAAATTGGGAGAAGAGCAAGTGCGAAGAGAAAGAGCATCCACGAACTCGACATCGAGGTAAGGGGGGATTCTTCTCATTAACCTCTATTATGGGTATTATGAATGATTCGATTGAATTCGTATGTTAGGATTCTGAATTGGATTATGTGTCGGTGTTTGGGGTTTTGGGGTTTATAGAACTTTGGTTCAATTTATGTTGTGAATGATGATTGGTGTTGAATAATGATGTTAAAGCATGATTAGAAGTATGTGTAAATGTGTATTTTCGTGTTTGTTGGTGCTGTTTGATGTTGCTATACGTTGTGGTACGTTCTGGTGTGGATTGGAATTGTTGCAGGTGCTGAAAAATGGAGTTTTGGGGTTTCTGGTACGAGGTAACCGGTTACCTGGGGAGTGGTAACCGATTACCTGAGGTTACGTCACTAAGATGGCCTATTCGTTGTGAAGTAACCGGTTACTTGAGTTGGGGTAACCGGTTACCACTGTTAAAAATTGTGTTTTGTGGTTCTGTTGGGAGGTAGTAACCGGTTACTGGTTTTGAAGTAACCGGTTACCGCTGTTACGAATAGACTTGTTGGTTACTCCGTAAGGTAGTAACCGGTTACTTGATTTGGAGTAACCGGTTACCACTGAAGCTTTTTGGAAAAATACTTATTTTAAAATGTCCGTAACTTTTAAACCGTTAATCCTTTTTGTACGCCGTTTCGAGTACCTGGTAGATGAATTAATGCCCTATTTTATGATGTATATTAGGGGATTATAATTTAAAAATCACTTTTGTTGGTTTTGTGGATTGTGTTTGGTGATAGTTGAATAATGGTATGAACATGCTATGCGGTGTTTCTAGCTATTATGATTGATGAAACGATAATATATTTGTGGTGTTAAATGTATTATGCTGTGGTGAATATCAAATGGTTGTGATATTATTATGCTTGTATGTTGTGATATAATGATTATGAATTGTCGGTGGATGTTAATGATGAGCATGCCGTGGTTGATGAATGCATTTCATAATCATGTTGTGGGCTGTATCCTTTATGGTGGTGGGACAGCGGTAGCTAATTCCCATTGTGTGGAATTAGTGAGAGAAGTAGCCGTATCTTTATGGTGGTGGATCGGTGAGATGGGTTATCCCATGTTTGGTACCACATGCATTTAGTTGCATTGCATTAGGTTGTTGTGTATAATTGTAACATGAATGGAAGTTGTCCAATGTTGCAATTTGTGTGTATTTTGGTATGAATGACTGTATTGGATAAATGTTGCTATGATATCTGAATATAATTGATTTGGGTGATTAATGTATGGATGAAGTTGTATTGTTTATATTCCTATAACATTTGTTAATGCGAATGAAACTCACCCTTACTGTTGTTATTTTTCAGATTGAGGAGTAGCTTGTGTACTTGGTGAGGATTAGCTCGTCAAGTAGTTCGTTAGAGTCAGTTGGGTCTGTGTCATGCTCTGGTCGTGTAACACCGGGAACGTTATTTTAGAGTTGTTTGATAAATTTCTGTTTTGTTTATGGCTTATGGTTGAATTATGAGTCTATGACTCCGGTTGTTTGATTATTCAGTTGTTAAGAATATTCCGCTGTGTTAACATGTTACCTGAATAATTTTGGTTTATCGTTCCTTATATGGCATGACATGAATGTTTATTTATTTTATTGGAGTTGTAATGCCCTTTCTCATGTTTTACTCTGATTTTTGTTAAATTTTCCGCGGGGTTTAGAAGGGTGTTACAATAGTGGTATCAGAGCATAGTCGGTCGTTTGAGTCAGAGTCTTAGAGTCGGTTAATCCTTCGTATACGACTAGTGTAAAGCTGACACTGTCGATACTTCTTGTTCTAATGAATATTGTTTGATATTTAGCAGAACAATGGCCGGAAGAGGAGGAAGAAACGACGACGCGATCGCTGAGGCTCTGGGCATGATTGCTGGTGTGTTGGGAGGGAATGCCAATGGAGCTGGTATTGGTGCTGACAGGCAGCTGAATAGTTTTCAGAGGAACAATCCTCCTTTGTTCAAAGGCACGCACGATCCCGAAGGCGCTCAGAGGTGGCTGAAGGAGATTGAAAGGATCTTCCGAGTGATCGATTGTGCTGAAAATCTGAAGGTGAGGTATGGGACTCACATGCTGTCTGAAGAAGCTGATGATTGGTGGATGGCTAGTAGAGATGAACTTGAATCTGCAGGTGTAGCGATTACTTGGGCGGTATTCAGGCAAGAATTCCTGAGGAGGTACTTTCCTGAGGATATTCGGGGCAAGAAAGAAGTTGAGTTTTTGGAGCTGACACAAGGTAACATGACGGTACCGGAGTATGCTTCAAAGTTTGTTGAGCTGGCCAAGTACTATATCCACTATAACAATGATGAAGCGAGCGAATTTTCGAAGTGTGTTAAGTTCGAGAATGGTCTCCGTGATGAAATTAAGCAAGGAATCAGGTACCAAAGGATTCGTCGGTTTGCTGATTTGGTAGATTGTAGTAGAATCTATGAAGAGGATAACCTGAAGCTGAAGTCATCTCACTCCCGTGAGTTAGTTGATAAGAAAGGGAAGAAGCCGATGGACCGTGGTAAACCATATGGTAGAGGTAACTATAAAGCTGGAAGTTGGAAGAAGCCTAGTGGGGGAGACTCTAGTGCCCCTGTTAAGTGCTTTAAGTGTGGGGAACCGGGACATCGTGTTCACGAGTGCAAAAGTGAAGAGAAGAAGTGCTACCGGTGTGGTAAAGCAGGCCACATTGCTGTTGACTGCAAAGGAAGGACCGTGACTTGTTATAACTGTGGTGAAGAGGGCCATATTAGTCCACAGTGTCCTAAGCCGAAGAAGAATCAAACTGGGGGTAAAGTTTTCGCGTTATCAGGTTCAGAGACTACTCCGGAAGATCGATTGATTAAAGGTACGTGTTTTATCCATGGCACTCCTTTAATTGCAATAATAGATACTGGAGCAACTCACTCGTTTATTTCATTGGATTGTGCTAAACGTCTGAACTTGGAAATATCTGATATTCATGGAAGTATGATCATTGACACTCCTGCGTCGGGTTCAGTGACTACTTCGTTTGCCTGTTTGAACTGTCCAATTGATATTTTTGGTAGAGAGTTCGGAATGGACTTAGTATGCCTTCCGTTGGAACAACTTGATGTCATCCTGGGTATGAATTGGTTGCAATTTAATCGGGTTCATATCAACTGTTTCACGAAGACAGTTATTTTTCCTGAAGATGTCAGAGTCGAGGATTTAGCAATGACTGCTAGACAAGTGGATGAAGCCATGAAGGACGGGGCTGCCGTGTTTATGTTGATTGCATCCATGGAAGTGAAGAAGAAAGCGGTGAGAAGTGATTTACCAGTAGTATGTGAATTTCCAGAAGTTTTTCCAGAAGATGTAAGAGAGTTACCGCCAGAGAGGGAGGTAGAATTTGCTATTGAGTTAGTTCCTGGAACTAGTCCGGTGTCGATGGCGCCGTATCGTATGTCGGCATCTGAATTAGCAGAATTGAAGAGTCAACTGGAAGAGTTACTGGAAAAAGAATTCATTCGTCCTAGTGTGTCGCCGTGGGGTGCGCCGGTGTTGTTGGTAAAGAAGAAAGAAGGCTCTATGAGACTGTGTGTGGATTATAGACAGCTGAATAAAGTTACTATCAAGAATCGGTATCCATTACCGAGGATTGATGATTTGATGGATCAACTGGTTGGTGCGAGTGTGTTTAGCAAGATTGACTTGAGGTCGGGATATCATCAGATTCGGGTGAAGACGGACGATATTCAGAAAACAGCATTTAGGACAAGGTATGGTCATTACGAGTATACAGTGATGCCATTTGGAGTAACTAATGCGCCGGGGGTTTTCATGGAATATATGAATAGGATCTTCCATCCTTATTTAGATCAGTTTGTGGTGGTATTTATCGATGACATTCTAATATATTCTAAGAGCGAAGAAGAACATGCAGAGCATCTGAGAGTGGTATTAGAACTACTGAAGGAAAAGAAACTTTATGCGAAACTGTCAAAGTGTGAGTTCTGGCTAAGTGAAGTAAGCTTTCTTGGGCATGTAATTTCTAAAGATGGTATTGCCGTTGACCCAACGAAAGTAGAAGCAGTGTCTCAATGGGAAGCTCCAAAGTCAGTTTCCGAAATCCGTAGTTTCCTTGGTCTTGCGAGTTACTATAGAAAGTTCATTGAAGGTTTCTCGAAGTTAGCGTTACCGTTAACTAAGTTGACTAGGAAGGGTCAAGCATTCATCTGGGATTCGAAATGTGAAGAAGGATTTCAAGAATTGAAGAGGAGGTTGACTAGTGCACCGATCTTGATTTTGCCGAATCCGGCGGAATCTTTTGTTGTATATTGTGATGCTTCATTGTTGGGATTAGGAGGTGTACTAATGCAGAATCAACAGGTAGTCGCTTATGCGTCGAGGCAACTCAAGGTACATGAGAGAAACTATCCGACTCATGACTTAGAGTTGGCAGCAGTGGTATTTGTGTTGAAATTGTGGAGACACTATCTGTATGGTTCGAGGTTTGAAGTGTTTAGTGACCACAAGAGCCTGAAGTATCTATTTGATCAAAAAGAGCTGAATATGAGGCAAAGGAGATGGTTAGAGTTCCTCAAGGATTATGATTTTGGGCTGAATTACCATCCGGGTAAAGCAAACGTGGTTGCCGATGCTTTGAGTAGGAAGTCCTTGCATATGTCTATGCTTATGGCGAGGGAATTGGATTTAATTGAACAATTCCGAGATTTGAGTTTAGTATGCGAAGACACTCCTGTCAGTGTTAAGTTAGGCATGCTGAAGTTGACTAGTGGCATTCTGGAAGAGATTCGAGAAGGTCAGAAAGTTGATGTAGAGTTAGTGGATAAATTGACTCTAATTAACCAAGGCAAGGGAGGTGAATTCAGAATCGACGAGAATGGTATTATAAGGTTTGGTAATCGTGTTTGTATTCCTAACGTTTCTGAATTGAGGAAGAGTATTCTCGAAGAAGGACATCGTAGTGGATTGAGTATACATCCTGGTGCTACCAAGATGTATCATGATTTAAAGAAGCTGTTTTGGTGGCCGGGAATGAAAAAGGAAATAGCTGAGTTTGTCTATGCTTGTTTAACCTGTCAGAAGTCGAAGATTGAGCATCAGAAACCATATGGAGCTATGCAACCGTTATTTATTCCGGAATGGAAGTGGGATAGTATATCTATGGATTTTGTTTCTGGATTGCCGAGAACGGTGAAGAACTATGAAGCCATTTGGGTCATAGTGGATAGGTTGACTAAGTCTGCTCACTTTATACCAATGAGAATGGATTACCCAATGGAGAAGCTGGCTCAATTGTACATTGAGAAGATAGTGAGTTTACATGGTATTCCTTCGAGTATTGTGTCAGATAGAGATCCAAGGTTTACATCCAAGTTTTGGGAAGGGTTGCAGAAGGCTTTGGGTACTAAGCTGAGATTGAGTTCTGCTTATCATCCGCAGACGGACGGACAGACAGAAAGAACTATCCAATCGCTAGAGGATTTATTGCGTGCTTGTGTGTTAGAAAGAGGTGGTACTTGGGATAGTTATCTACCCTTGATCGAATTTACCTACAATAATAGTTTTCACTCGAGCATTGGTATGGCTCCGTTTGAAGCTTTGTATGGTCGGAGATGTAGAACGCCTTTATGTTGGTATGAATCTGGCGAAAGTGCGGTGATTGGACCAGAGATTGTTCAAGAAACGACAGAAAAGATTAAGATGATTCAGGAGAAGATGAAGGCTTCTCAGAGTCGTCAGAAGAGTTATCATGACAAGAGACGGAGAACACTTGAGTTTCAAGAAGGAGATCATGTGTTTATGAGAGTTACTCCTATGACTGGTATCGGACGAGCTCTAAAGTCAAGGAAGTTGACTCCGCGTTTTATTGGTCCGTTTCAGATTTCAGAAAGAGTGGGAGAGGTGGCGTATCGCATTGCGTTGCCACCGACGCTTGCGAATCTGCATGATGTATTCCATGTGTCGCAGTTGAGGAAATACATTGCTGATCCGTCGCATGTGATCCAAGTGGATGATGTACAGGTAAAAGATAATCTGACGGTTGAAGCTTTGCCTATGAGGATCGAGGATCGGAAGGTGAAACAATTGCGTGGCAAGGAGATAGCGTTGGTCAGAGTAGCTTGGGGAGGACCAGCCGGTGGGAATGTTACATGGGAATTGGAGAGCCAGATGAAGGACTCCTACCCGGAACTCTTTGCCTAAGGTATGTTTTCGAGGACGAAAACTTTTCTAGTGGGGGAGGGTTGTAACACCCCATAAAATTCTTTATTTAATTTAATTATTTTTTTTATTAAATATTAGAATTAAGTGGAATTATTTGAGAAATATGGATGAAATAAGGCTAATGGGCCAGTGTTGCTAGTAGCAGTTGGGGGGGTGTATCAGTTGTAAAGCCCTTTTCTAAAATAAAGTTATATTTTCATAAAAATAGAAAAGAGGAGTATTTTGTGAAAAGAGAACCAAAAGGGAGAAGAAAGAGTTGAACGTGAAATTGGGAGAAGAGCAAGTGCGAAGAGAAAGAGCATCCACGAACTCGACATCGAGGTAAGGGGGGATTCTTCTCATTAACCTCTATTATGGGTATTATGAATGATTCGATTGAATTCGTATGTTAGGATTCTGAATTGGATTATGTGTCGGTGTTTGGGGTTTTGGGGTTTATAGAACTTTGGTTCAATTTATGTTGTGAATGATGATTGGTGTTGAATAATGATGTTAAAGCATGATTAGAAGTATGTGTAAATGTGTATTTTCGTGTTTGTTGGTGCTGTTTGATGTTGCTATACGTTGTGGTACGTTCTGGTGTGGATTGGAATTGTTGCAGGTGCTGAAAAATGGAGTTTTGGGGTTTCTGGTACGAGGTAACCGGTTACCTGGGGAGTGGTAACCGATTACCTGAGGTTACGTCACTAAGATGGCCTATTCGTTGTGAAGTAACCGGTTACTTGAGTTGGGGTAACCGGTTACCACTGTTAAAAATTGTGTTTTGTGGTTCTGTTGGGAGGTAGTAACCGGTTACTGGTTTTGAAGTAACCGGTTACCGCTGTTACGAATAGACTTGTTGGTTACTCCGTAAGGTAGTAACCGGTTACTTGATTTGGAGTAACCGGTTACCACTGAAGCTTTTTGGAAAAATACTTATTTTAAAATGTCCGTAACTTTTAAACCGTTAATCCTTTTTGTACGCCGTTTCGAGTACCTGGTAGATGAATTAATGCCCTATTTTATGATGTATATTAGGGGATTATAATTTAAAAATCACTTTTGTTGGTTTTGTGGATTGTGTTTGGTGATAGTTGAATAATGGTATGAACATGCTATGCGGTGTTTCTAGCTATTATGATTGATGAAACGATAATATATTTGTGGTGTTAAATGTATTATGCTGTGGTGAATATCAAATGGTTGTGATATTATTATGCTTGTATGTTGTGATATAATGATTATGAATTGTCGGTGGATGTTAATGATGAGCATGCCGTGGTTGATGAATGCATTTCATAATCATGTTGTGGGCTGTATCCTTTATGGTGGTGGGACAGCGGTAGCTAATTCCCATTGTGTGGAATTAGTGAGAGAAGTAGCCGTATCTTTATGGTGGTGGATCGGTGAGATGGGTTATCCCATGTTTGGTACCACATGCATTTAGTTGCATTGCATTAGGTTGTTGTGTATAATTGTAACATGAATGGAAGTTGTCCAATGTTGCAATTTGTGTGTATTTTGGTATGAATGACTGTATTGGATAAATGTTGCTATGATATCTGAATATAATTGATTTGGGTGATTAATGTATGGATGAAGTTGTATTGTTTATATTCCTATAACATTTGTTAATGCGAATGAAACTCACCCTTACTGTTGTTATTTTTCAGATTGAGGAGTAGCTTGTGTACTTGGTGAGGATTAGCTCGTCAAGTAGTTCGTTAGAGTCAGTTGGGTCTGTGTCATGCTCTGGTCGTGTAACACCGGGAACGTTATTTTAGAGTTGTTTGATAAATTTCTGTTTTGTTTATGGCTTATGGTTGAATTATGAGTCTATGACTCCGGTTGTTTGATTATTCAGTTGTTAAGAATATTCCGCTGTGTTAACATGTTACCTGAATAATTTTGGTTTATCGTTCCTTATATGGCATGACATGAATGTTTATTTATTTTATTGGAGTTGTAATGCCCTTTCTCATGTTTTACTCTGATTTTTGTTAAATTTTCCGCGGGGTTTAGAAGGGTGTTACATCAGAAATATGGTATTTTTGCTGAGTTTATAAGGACAATACTAGAGTTATTAGTTGATGGTGGAGTTGGGTGTATTCGTCGAAGTAATCTTGTTAAGTTGACGCTATAGTAATTTGGTTTCTGTTGTCGTTATGTTGTTGTTAGACCCTGTAAGTAAGAAGTGATATTCTGTACTATGACTAAGTTGAGTATGCTGACTATGTTGACGTCACTATAAGAGTGATATGACGAGGCGGATATAGAGTTGTTGGTATTTGTTGAAGAATCGCATGTATAATTATGAGAATGGGAGTAAGTATGTGTTATGGTATTGAGAATGTTGTTAATACGATAATGGTATGGCGTTGAATACCCAAGTATATGAGGATTATGATTGTTACTACCTTAAGGATCGATAGTCAAGGTATTGTGGGGCAGTGATGATTCTGTTGCTAAGATAATGAAGTGAGAGTGTATCTCCATGTATAAGCGAGTTAAGGTTGTTGCTACCATAAGTATTGATAAGCCGGGAGGGTTCCTGAAGTGGTTGGTAAGTTGTTAACGAGTATGTCGTTGAGATGTGGAATAATTGACACTGGATTTAAGTCAGATTGAGTTATTTTGGTAGTCGAAGTGTTGTCAAACGCAATTGAGAATTGGAGAATTGGAAGCGAAGTTGAGGACGGTTATGTCGGATGGATTTTCGAGGACGAAAATATTCTAAGTGGGGAGAGTTGTAATGCCCCGAATTTAATTAATTATTTAATTAAATTGATCGAGGATTTATTCATTGGAATTAGTTGAAGTCGAGGTTTATCGGTATTATTCTAAAGGCGTAATTGGATTAATATGTTGATTTGAGCAGTTAAGTTATGGTCGGATTAATTATTCGGAAAATACAATTGCGAGTTGGTATTAATTAAGTTAAGGAGCAATTGTAGTTGGGGAATATTATTGGGAATAATATTCGTTATGTTGTGTGGTTATTTATTTATGTGTGTTATTTGGCTTAATTGAGTAATTAAAGAGAGATTATGAATTGGGCCTAAGTGAAACAAATATAGAATATGAGATTGGATTGTGGGTTAAGCCCAATAAAGAAAAGAATGATAGTAAGAGTTAGGGTTTTAGAGATTAAACCTCATAACTCATTTTTGTGGAGAAAGAAGAGAAAGAAGGGAAGGAAGAGGGAAAGCTATGGCATGAAGAGGAAGAGCTCCATTGAAGGAAGTGAAGCTTTTGCTAAGGTAAGGGTGGGGTTCTTACTCTCTAAGGGTTGGCATGATGATGGGTATGGTAGAGATTAGGTTTCATAATTGAAATTCATGATTGTGATGCAATGTTGATGAATGTGGAATTGATAATGATGTGTATGCTTTCTATTCTTTGCAATTTCATGGAAACATAGAAAAGTTAGGGTTTATGAACGAATGCATGAATTGATAATTTGAAATGTGTTTGATGGATGTTTAATGATGTTATGATGCTAGAAGATCCATAATATGTGTTGTATTTGTGTTTATAACATGTATTCTATTGTTGTTCATGATGGTTGGTGTTTTCAGCTTGATTTGGGTTGAGTTTAGGGGTTTTGGAATGAAATTCGCATGCTGTTTTCTGAGATTTGGGATTTTATGAAATTGCCAGTTTGCGCCGCGAACTATTATTCGAGCCACGAACTGCTTGGCAGAAACTTAGGAATATTTGATTCACTCAGTTCGCGCCGCGAACTTTGTTGGCGCCGCGAACCCTGTTTTGCAGAACTTTTTCTAAACTTTGAAATGATGTAACTTTTGATTCGTAACTCCGTTTTAGGAGCCGTTCGAAGCGTTGGAAAGCTAACGCAATGAACTATACCATGATGCAATTAAATTATCCATATGATATAGTTTCCTATCATGTTTATTAGGATTAAGTGATGAACTATGTTGTGTTAACATATGAGGTATACTCTTTGCGACGAATTGACATAATTGTGTTGTAGTATAACTTGATGTATGTTTTCTTATGATGATACAATGTTAGTAAGATGATGATAAGCAACTTACTTATGATGAATGAGATAATGATGTATGTAATGATATGCATGATTAATAAAGATATTGTATGCTATATGCGATAAATTGTGCGTATTTGATATGTATGAGTCGACGATGATGCCATGCGATGACTTAACAATATATATGAAATTGAATATGACATATTATGATGATTAATTGAATTAAGGAATATGATGAATATGTTGATGTTGTTTGCAATATGATGAATCGTTGATGTTTGTTATAATATGATGAATTAGTGGTTGTTGTTAACATGATGAATTTGTTGTCGTTGTCGCTAGTATATGGAAATTGTTGTTGTTGTCGTAGACCCTATGGTCAATGTTGATTAGTTGTATTGTGATGTGCTTTGAGGTGAATTATTGTTGTATGATGATGCAACACAATGACGTGATTGAGAAGTGATGCATTCTTATGAATGATGATGATTTTGTTGTTGTTGAAGTTCGACATTATATTGATAATGTTCAATGGTGATTTAGACGATGTTGTGACATATGAATTATGTGTGTTGTGTTTGTGTGGATGTTACATTTATTGAGTGTAACACGGTGAACTGACTTTTATTTTTATAAAGCAACAATGTTGCGGTAAGCATGAGTCGCCACCGACTTTTATTTTGTCCAATGTTAGGAAGGGCAAAAAGTACAGAAAAAGACCCTTTTGAAAGAAAGCGGGCTCGGGGGGTAAGTTATGAAAAGGGAAGGTGCAAGCACCCTTTTCATCCGTAGTTATCTACGGGCTCTTAACTTGCTTAGCTCATGTTTTGTTTGTTTTGAGTTGAAAAGAAGTATAAGGACTTTAGCGTAAATGCGTAGCCTTAGTTTTTTGAAATAGTGTGGAAAAGATTTTTTATTGAGCTAGGCAGGTTAAGACAACTACCCTAATTAATTGGTCTTTTTCTATAATTTTTACAGTTCCCAGGACTATCCATACTATATGGGAGTAGGTAGTCCCTGTTATATTGGACGTGCGGGTCATCGAAGGGTCATCGTATGGTCGTTGAAGGCAACAAGTAGAGGAACCTTAGCATTCTAGCGGGACTATCATCATTTTCCGAAGGGACTCCGCGGGACAAGATCTTTTACCGTAGGCAACAATCGAGGATCATCGAGGGACTAAGATCTTTTCTATGATGATATTTTCAAGGGTCATCGTTTGCTAAGATACCTCTACATTCGAGGGACACGACCATATAATCGTAAGGCAACCGAGAGGGGCGTACCCTAAGGGTGAGTGAGTGCAAGTGTGTTATATTCGATTATTTATTTATCTTGAATTTTTAGTTAGCTAGCGATTGATTTTAATTTTAATCATACAATCCTAAACATACATCTAACACAATATATATGATAATAAAAATACGGAAATTAAAAATGCGGGAAAGTAAAGAGGTCCACTATAATTTTTTACATTTTTACCTATATACATTCTAATACTCAAATAAAGGTATAAACAAACACGCGTCATACAAGTGATTTTGAGATGAGAAAAGAAATCGAGGGTAAAATAAAATTAATTAGTGGTTAATTAAATTAAGGAAATTACTTAATTAAATCCTAAGTTTAACTAATTATTAATAACTAATTATTAAGTTAAATTATTAAATTAAAATACTAAATTAAATTACCTACTAAATAAAAAATATATATCCTAAATTAATTAAGCCAAAAAACAAAAAAAGAACCTAAATTATTAAGTTTAAAAAAATAAATTTAGTGGATTGATTTTAATTTGTTTGTTTTTTTTGTTTTTTTTTAGTTAAAGATTTTTTTTATTAGTAAATAAAACAAATAGATAAGCCAACAAGAAAATGAAATCCGTCTGATCCTGTACATCACATTTTTTAAGGACCATGCTGGGTTTGCAGCTTTGAACCCCTTGGATATGATGTTAAGAAGATCCAATAGATCTCACATGGGGGTGCATGGTAAGGGTGCATGATTTGTGCACACAGGATCTGCAGAGAAAATTTGTTAAAATAATATGGAGGAGTCTGGGTATCGAACCCGCCTCCCCAATGCCAATAGCGTGTATCACTTGCCATGCGTGCTGCGTGTACAAATTGTAAACAAATCAAACGTAAAAGAAAAAACATTAAAACGTGGCATAGTTGAGCAATCAAATGGAAGTCAAACGTGGGTCCCCTGTCTCACGCGGCCACCAATCGCGAGTGGAGAGAGAGTCTGCCATGGCTGACTGACCAACGAAGCCGCGCCATGTGTGGTCAAAAGGTCCACAACACTATTCATCTTCTTCCTCATTGGCACTTGTGGATTTTGCTGCGGATTCAGCCGCAAAATTACCTGCGGAATTTTCTTTGAATTTCCTGTAACTTTAAAAAAAAACATAATACAGTCTAGACAAAATTAAGGGGTGCCCAGATCCATGAAACAGGACGCTACGAGTTCAATGGCGTGGTCGTTTTGGTCAAAAAACAATGGGAGGCACGAAAACGAAGAGGTGCTTTCGTTTTGCCCTAAGCATGGTGGGATTCGGTTTGTACATCTAAGCTCCAATTCAACCATTCTAAGCTTCTCTAAACATCATCATAAACTCATAGAAAGCATTAGATTTAATTTATACGCATGAAAACATGATAAATTAAAATAACAAGTGCATGATATAACATGAATATGAGACCACTGTTCCATACGTTATGGGACCGTGTTAATGGTCCATTAACGACCAATATTACCTGATGAAGAGGTTATGATGATTGTTTGGTGTTAAAAGAGGCTAGAACGAAGGAACTCGAAATCCACTTTTTTTGATATTTTTGTAAGTTTGGAGAGTGATTTTGAGGCTAGGGTTTTCGTGCCTTTTGGAGGCTACAAGTTATGAATATATAGTAGTGTAAACTAGGGTTAAAAAAAATGGAAAGAATCAAGAGATTTTATTTGAAAAAGTTTGGTTTTGAATATGTATAAAATCTTTCCTTTTTCCACTTGAATCCTATTTGGTGTACTTTTTTCACGTGTAAAATGAAATTATAGAATGTATTTGACATG